>NC_056735.1:1549751091-1550096091 GCF_019279795.1 Protopterus annectens
ATAAAACATTCATGAACACCTACACTAACTGTACACTAAGCAGAGAGAATCTGTAGTGAAGAACATCCCTAGCATATTTATGTCCTTTCTAGTCATTCTGAAAGATTACACTAAGTGTACATGTAGTGTACACTTTGTGATAACCTTTATGAATCTTCCTTGATAGTTAAGGCTGCAAAAAAATCAGTGGAAAAACAAAAATTAGGACAAAGAAGGTATGAGTTATCCTTGTGGTGTCTGTTCACTCAGAACATTGTACTCTTACAGTAGGTGTTAATGAAGCCCAGGGATTGTCCTTTTTTGTTCAAATTTCTCCTAATATCAATGCTTGTGCAGGTTGTACACTGTTTTGTTGCCTTGCTCTGAACTGCTTCTGTCTTGACTCATATTTGCAAAAGGATGGGAAGCATATGTTTTTTTCACAGGACAAGTCCTCTGTCCAACATACCCACACTGTTTAATATAGCCAGTTTGCAGCTGTGCTCTGAGATTTTGAATCAACAAGTTATATTATAAAGAAACAATTATCTTCTTAGTGAAATTATTTAGAAATACATTTAAGAATGATTGGAAGACAAGAAAACATCTTAACAGAATTTGCATTAAAATGATGTTCAGGAATTAATGACCACATTATATGAATTAACGGCATTGTTGATAATGTGTATATCCTGTTCAGACAGCAGCTTCTTTTTTTACCTAACGTGAATGAAGACAAATATGACGGTAGTTCACAAGACTGAGAAATAGCGAGTGAAAGAAAAAAGTTAAACCAGGAACTCTGAAGCTTAAAGAAAGAAAGGAAAGAAAAAAAAAGAAAGAATCCCTTCTGAAGGACAGCTTGAGGTGTCTCAGATGCCAGCAGAGTACAGGACACATATGACAGAATCATTGCTAGAAGATGTAAACAAAGGTAAAAGGTAAGACTGTGGAAATGTCCATCTAGATTTTACCAAATACTGTATCACATAAAGCTATATTAAGGCAATAAGTGGGTAATGCCCATCTAGATTTTACCAAATACTGTATCACACAACATTATATTAAGGTAAGACTGTGGAACTGCCCATCTAGATTTTAAGAAATACTGTACCACACAAAGGTATACTGTAGAAATACCAGTCTTGAGCTCTATGAACATTAAAGCTGCAAAGTGCCATTTATGTAATAACTAACAACACTGAAATCATGCAAGAATAAGTCTGCTAATGGCTTCATTGAGATTTGATTTTTTATATGGTGAAAGTGTGCTAGTAGTTTTATTTTTGTAACATTTATAAAAGTTAAGTAATGATAATGAAAGCAGAAGCACACCAGTTTCTACGATGTTGCAATATTTCACTATGCATTATAATGCTCATTAGGCAGAGCAAGAATGTTGCATTTCTCAGTGTCAGAATGTTGTTTTGTAATCTTGTTTAGTAAAAGCCTTCTGGAGAAAGAAGTTTATAATGACATGGAGACTAATCCACAAGCTGAAATGGAAGCATTATGGAGTTCCACTTCATGGTGATAGCATGCATGCCTTAACACTTGTTTCAATAATTCTTTTCACCTCCAACATGAAGTCCCACCTGTACCCCAGCACTTTACTGCAGGGTAGTTGCAGAATGTCCAGATTCACATGTTTTGCTTATCGTTAAAGATAGCTAAAAATTATGGAAATGTAAACACACACACACACACACACATACACACACACACACACACACACACACACACACACACACACACACACACACACACACACACACACACACACACACAATGCTTGCACGCACAAGGTTCTGCAGCAGACAGGCTGTCAAGTGCCAAGTATTTTCAAACAGCTTTTAGCAAAACCAGCCGACAAGGAATGTAAAGTAGCTGATTAGATCATACAATGCAGTTAACATATAACCCCCTACACTTCATATCTCAGGAACAGAAAATTTAATACTGGATATAAAATCTGGTTATATTTTATATTAATTTGTTTTACTTAAAATGCATATTGTGACCATGAAGAATGAAGTGTCAGAAGCCACAGGCTTTGTCTGCAAAATCTGGTTTCATATCCTGACTGCATCAATGTATTTTCTTCATTCCTTACTTACACGCATAGTTTTAATAAATTATTTGAGTTATGAGATGAAAAGACTAGACAACAACATTGTTGTGCTCCACCTGCTCATGCAGTTGCTTATCTGTTGTTTTATACATCGTTTACTGTTTCCCTTTGATCTTTGATCTTGACTGATGTATCATATATTAATTTGAAAGCTAAGATACAAATTTATTGGTTAGTTAGTTTTCTTAATCAAATTAGAGCGATATGTTTTAACATCTAGGCATATAAAAATCAGATGTAAGTAATAAACAATGGAGAATTAACACCAGCCATGATGATCTGTCCTATGTCCACTTTTGCATACCTCTCAACCTCTTAGTTCAAGAAATCTGGGCAAGGCCTGACATAATGGGGGGACAAAGGCTTAAACATAGGGACACATTTTAAATATTGCTCTTTTAAACTTAGAACATTTCTAGAGTAACAGGATTTGTGTTAGCATGCATTTTGTGGAAGATATGAAGTCTGAAACTCAAATGCATGTCATTATTTTTTTTACTTTAATCCTTAGCTTTTACCCTTAGAGCATCTCAGTGATTTGTCAAAAAAACAATATTTATGAGGAATAAACCAAAAATATGAGGAAAAAAATCTGGACATTCTGTGAAAATATGTACAGTTGAGAGGTATCACAAGCATGGTTTGCACTAATGGATTAATTGAATGTCAGTGATAGCTATAAATGGGAGGTATTGAAAATGTCTACTAGCCATCAAACTTCAGTCCCATTTGGTATCTTTAAATTCAATACTTATGTCCAGTCTTTTTCCCGTGCCCACTTTGTATTTAACAGTCATGCAGAAACCTTTTTGATCTGGAATTCTGTTTAATTTATCAGTTTGTTCTCCCTGAGGTAAGAGCCCTGTAAGTCCAATCATTCCTGTATGGATGAGGGGTGAGTGAACCTGGAGTGATGACAGTCAATCAGGAACCGAAGTTTTCTCTTTATTTCTGTAACATCCCAATGGCGCTCAGTATGCATTCTTCTGTGAGAATAGATTATGGGCATAATTTAGGACTGTCGTTCACATATGGTTGGTTATTCTTGGATCTCATACATTTTTTTCCCATGGAGTAGCCAGATGGGCTAAAACATTGTCTACTTCTGAAAATCTGAGACAAATGTAAGGAAATGCCAAAGATGCGGAATTCCAGTAACTGAAAGATCACTATCCCTATTGCATAGAAAACTTTCTTCCAGGCTGCCTAGTTATTTTGGAAATGGGAGAATCTCAGAAAAAGTCTAATACTAAGTTCTGCTGTTTAGTTAGACATTGTGAAAGGCTTATGTAGGGAAGGTTACACAAGTTAACACTATCTTAGTAATAATCACTATTTTAAATTTGGATATGTTAGACAGGAAAGGTAATTTCAGTCTCTTCATCATCTGAATTGATTGCTTTGTTTCACTTTACTCCCCTTCCCTGCAGCTGATCATGAGCTGCCTCCAACTCCTCTCATTATTTACCAGATCTACCAGACCTGCCTTAGCCTCTCATGGGCTCAACCTGACCCACCTCTCGGGCCAGTGAGGATATGAAGAACATTGATGCAGCATCACATAGTAGCTGGTGAGGGTACCCTATCCCCTGCAACCCTGAAGTAGCCTTCCCAGCCCCACAATTGCTGCTTTAAGGAGATGCATGCATGCTTCTTACCCAAACGGTATGCTGTTTGCAGCAAGGAGCCTGCCAGACTCTTAATTCTGCTAATGTATTCACCCTATGATAGGCTTTTCATCCTCTTGTGCATGACTGAGAAAGCATCCTGCCTGTGCTGAAAGAGGAAAAGGGTGTAGCAGTAAACTGAGTAAACTGTGACAGATTGAGAAGTAAGTGGTGAGCACACCATATACAACCCAAACATTAACACCTATGTCCCCTTCTGTGTTACCCAGGAGGCTGGTAAGTGTGGTATCCTTTTATCTAAGTATACAGACCTGCACCATGATATTACCCTGGAGAACATGGTGATAGCCCACCTAGAATACTGGCATCTTGAAATGGGTTCCACCGTCTCCACAAAAATGATGCCTTACATTATCCAATCATAAGGATTAATCACATGTCACAGACAGATCTGTATATAGCAGAAGTATTTCTGTACAGCAGAGTGGTAATACTTCTCATTACCACATCTTCAATATGCTAGCTAAGACAAAAACCTCAGCCATTTGTCCAGTTACAGCCTTTTTCCTCACTTTAAATATCCATTGCATATGAAAAATGATCTGCAAGTAGAAGAAACATTTCTGCAAAGGCCAGTTTCTAGAAATAAAATGTGTACAGTGGCAGGCACCTACAATACCAGTCAGAACATTACTACCCAACCTGTTGGGAAGACTGAATGCTGACAAGCCACTAAGGATGCAGGTGATGCAATCATCAACAACAAACAGAAAACAGCAATGTTGTGAGTGATTATAATCATAAATAGCAAACGTGATGTAAGTATGTCACACAGAAGATTGGTCATTCCAAGGCAAAGGCATGATAAAAAGTATGTAAGAGATGAGCCACAAGGGTAATTATTAGGGAAAACACATTGACAGATGTGGAGGAGTTTATGGTGCAATAAATGGTGAAACTGATGCATTGATAATCCATAAAGTAGTGGACATCACTGTGGAGATGGACAAATTCCTTCTTGTCTCACTGTGATATAATACATTAGTATGTGATACAACAAATTTCTTTACAGCAGTAATTCATTTACATAGACTAACCTGACTATATTGTCCCACTGCATAATTGTTTTCATGGGAATATCAGGAGTGCAGTGATACCATGACTGTAGGAGAGGCAGGCTTGTGCTATATGACTGGTGTTGAATGAACACACTCAGCATGCATGCTACATTGACACATGTACCATGTAGTCATGTTCACTCTGGGGTGTCATTGATGTATAATTTGCAAGACAGATTTGTGTAATGGTGACATATGTGTTGGCTGTGACTGGTCAAATGTTTGATGTTTATTTCTTAGTTGAGGCTAATGGTTGTTCCAAAATTCTTATACCAGCTTCTTAGTAAGAAGACATAGTGGCAATGTATGTCTCCGTCCTGGATATTGATGTAGCCCCCGATATAGGCTGCTTGTAGGGATACACACATGGATGAACCTTTGGTTGAATAGTCTGATTGTTCACTGTCTCCTTATAGGAGAAAGTGTAGCCCCAGTGATGTTTTTCCTGCATTTAGTATGCCATGTGAGCACACTGTATCAGATGTGCAAAGACCCACTACAGCACAGCCTTACAGGGGTTCCCAGTGTTTTTGTCATCCACTGTTGGCATTATACAAGCACAGTCTGATGTTACTCAGTTCAGCATGATGTATTATGTAGCATTTGGTAGGCTGCATCACGGCATCTTCGTTCTATGTGTATATGAAGTCCAGAGAACATGTAACTTCTGCTGCTATAAGGACTGTAGTGGAACCGGTATCACTGTCACCAACATGGGGAAGATTTAAAGTGCACATAGTAGCAGTATTATTCTTGGTCAATTAGTACCAGTCTTATTCTTGGCCAGTTTGGGTATATATTCAAGGTGGCCATATATGTGGGTCTTTGTAGAGTGAACACTAAACACATGAATAAAGAAGTTAAGATGCTGTGCTACCCCTTGTCATGGACTGCAATGATACCCAATCACAATTGGCAGGACCCTTGACCAGTAGAATGGCACAAAATCACTGCTGTGTAGTGGCACCCCATCCCTACAACAAGAGGATGTTCTTCCTGATACAGAGTATGCTTCCTCAGCATTAGACCCTCATCTCTGCTTTCTGTGACATGCACCCCCCAGACATTTTATACATCACTATAATCCTTGGCAATTGTGCATATGTTAATGGCAATGGGTGCACCTACTTCATTATGTGCAGTAAATATGGCAATGTCTGATGTACAATGTAGTCTAATCATGAGCTGGTCATTAACACTGCATGCATCTTGCTTATTGTGTGAATCACTGCACTGCTCCTGTGTGCCCAGCATGACTTATAGATCTGGACTTAACATTGCTGCTTCAATGTAACTACCATGCATTGTTTCCATTTCCTCTGAGAGGTGTTGTTTAGCACAGGTTTCCTCATGTCCTCCTCCTTGTTATTTGTACAAGTTATCACTGTTGTTTTCATTTCTACAGTGTGTGAAACAGGTCCTAGCATGGCCATACCATGGAGCTGATCTGCTTCTTTCCTTCATATCATATTATGAAGCCTGGCTCTTGCTATGAGCAACTTGCATGTTCTGGCAATGAAGTACCTCAGTGTCTTCCTAAGATATGAAGATAAATACCAATTGAATGATGTTCTGTGTCTCTGCAGCTGCTGTGTGTTATTAGAGTTCAGTGGCACTTTACATATTGTGTATCGGTGTCACAAAATGGAGTCCTAGGACACAGTAATCATAAATGAGGGAGGGGGTAGTACAGATATGTCCACACTATGTAATTGTTCATATTTATTCTGCCCACAGCATCTGCACTTACCAACTTGATGACCCTATGAAAAGTCAGCTTGCTGGAGACAGTGTCATAGGTGAAATGTGAGCAATATGTGACAATCATGGGAACTGTATGATTGCTGCGCAGACACATATGTAATGATATCCTATGCACTGCACTGCACCTGTAAAAACATGGAAAGGTTTCACTCCTGTTGACATAAATCTGTGAGTCTGGATCAGGTGTGACATTCAACAGCATAGAAGCCAGGTGTAGTAGTGGCTCCCTCCATTAATCTCCTAGGAAACCAGACATGATCCACTTACACAATAATGACCTTGAGGAACTTGTATTTTTTGAGGTTAGAAGGGTCATAGAAAATACAAAGCAAATGAGTCATTAGACCAATTACACATAGCCAATACCACCTTTCTTGAGAAGGGCAATGGAAGTCATTCCTAGAGTAAGTTTATAAGTACCCATCCAGTCATCATGGTTTAATTTAAAGACACTAAACTGCGACATTGTTTACCTGGCATGGGAAAGTTTGTTGCAGAGGGGAGGGGTAAGTTGTGGACAATAAAATTATTTTACCACCTCAGTTTATTTACATGCTGATGGAGATATAAGTCCATAGTTCTAGTATTAGTGAAATTATTTAACATGTGAAGATACATGAGATCAAAGAGGCTAGACAGCCTAACAGGATTCATAGTTACTACAGGAGTTAAAACCATTTTAATCTGATGGCCATGTTTATCTTCTCAATCCACACTGCCAAGCTTTGCCTCCTTCCACTGGAGGGAGACACCGGTTAGTGTCGGGGCATTTGGGTGAGGTGAAAGGTTAATCATGGGTGATGCTTGCGATATGTGTACCATGCCCTCAGTTAGTCAATGCAAGTCCCTGGTATTAGGATACGGAGTAGTGTATGTACCCTTCTCACCACATGGATAGAAAAAAAACGTGCTCTACATGTGAGTGGTACATTTGAACCTGGTTCCACACAATGTGATAAGGAACATTGAACTGATTAACTATCACCTGATTTGTCAAAATGTGAAAGGTTATCAACTGCCTAAAGCATTTTTGTTACTGTTGTTCCCCATATCATGTTACTGGCTGGAAGCTGACAATGCTAAGATTAAGTCAATGATGATGTGCAGTTCTTGCTGTGATGGTAAGCACTATTGCATTCTGCATGGCCTATATTTCCTATGTGCCCTGGTCATGTGTAGAGTTGCTTAGGCTGGTCCACAAAATCTTTAGCATATGAATAAAAATCATGACACTGTCTTGCTTGTATCCATCTGATCATCATTAATACCTAATTTGGGTAAGATGCATAGTGTATCAAGCATCTTAGCTCACTGCAATGCTATGCAATATGTCTCCATGATTTGTCAGAAATATGCATGCTGCCACTAACTGTAAAAGCAAACACTTGTAGAATACAACTTGACTATAAATTTCAGATGTGGAAACTTGTTTATACAAGAAATAACTCAGTATGTATGAGAATGTGTAAAGAGTATATTTTTAAATACTGTAGTAATTACATGTAAACAAGGAAACACTTATATTTGGGAATTATGGATATGTACATTCCTCAGTTGCATTTTGCAGACAGGAAAATGAAAGCAAATGTAAATGCTTTAAGTGTATATTTGTAAAGTAATCCTCTGTATTTAATATCATCAATTTCTTATCAATGATGCAAAGACTGCAGATTGTATTTCATGGTACATTTGTATAAACAGCATTCCTGTAATACTGTAGGTTAGAACCATTGGATAACTTTCAGTTTTCTGGTAGTTACAAGTGCAATAGTATTTATTTTCATAGAATCTTCACAGTGTTATTGAATACATACATATTTTTTATCTGAACGTGAATGTGAAATATATGTATGTGCATATGTGTATAAATGTTTATTATGTAATGATCAAAACTGCTTGTCATACATGTAGCAATCAGCAGCCAGCAATACTGAAGTATTCATTACACAAAACACCAAAACTCTCTACCAGTATGCTAACATGGGGGAAGGGGTAAAAAGTCCAGGAGTTTGAGTATGCGGATGATATGTAAGTTTTAGGATTATTATTTTAGAGTTATGCATTTGCAGCATCAGTAGTAGGACAGGTGGCACACTCACTTTTGCTGCAAAATGCTGTATGTTTTATTCCCACACCAGGTAGAGGGATTGTTGATACCCTGCATGGAAACATAAGGGAGGTGCTGCATGCCTGATTGTGATGCCTTTTGGATGAAACATTAAACCGAGGTTCTATCTGCCTGAGTTGGTAGAAGCTCAGATGGATGTAATAGATCCCATGGTACCATGGTACCTACTGAAAACTGTATGAGAGTTTCCATTATACTTCCTCCAGCAGTATAAATACCACCTTGGGTCTCCACTGAAAAGAGGGTACTAGCCTAGAGGGACTATCTCTCTGTCTCTCTTTCTAAATATATGTAAATATGGGTCCACATCAGTAGATCAAACCTTTAAAAATTCAAACCTCATATGGCCGAGACCATATGATCGAACTTTTAAAAGTTTGAACAGACAATGCAGATCCACGTACAGTGCAGAACAGGAAGATTTCCCTTTTCTGCAATGTAGTGCGATCTCATAGTTGGTTGGTATATTAAAGTAGCAGGGGGTGTGGAGGTGCGGGGGGGCTTGCCCCCTGCAGGTTTAGTTTTTTTTTTTTTTTATTTTTGCTTCAGCTTTTGAACTTTTAAAGGTTCGATGTTATGGTCTCGGCCATATCATCTTCGAACATTTAAAAGATCGATCTACAGAAGTAGATCCATAGATATATATATATATATATATACAGATAGACAGATATTTGTGTGTGTGTGTGTGTGTGTGTGTGTGTGTGTGTGTGTGTGTGTGTGTGTATAAAATATATATATATATATATATATATATATATATATATATATATATATATATGCAGACATACACATATGTACAGATATGTACAGAGATATGTATAGATACACGCACATATATAAATATATATATATATATATATATATATATATATATATATATATATATATTGATAAATACACACACACACTCACAAAGACACATGCACATACTTGCAATGGATAGTGTCAGCTGCTGAGAATCTTAGCCATTATGTGCAGATACGTTAATGTACGCATTTGATGCGATTTTATTTGACAGCTGATAATATTCATAAAGACATTTTTCAGTATTGATGGTTGCATTCCGCGACTTTATTTAAATGTCAACAAAGTTGTAACATTGGCGTTACACATGCAAGATTCACTGATGTATGTTCACTTAGCTATGCCGCATAATGTTTGATAGTGGTCATAGCAAATAGCAAAGATCTGTTGTTGCCAAGAAATATCTTTTCATATTGGATACCATATTTTTTGTATTGGGCATTTTGTCCCACAATATGATCGGCTTATCTTATGAAGAAGCTAATATAAGAAATGTATGGAGCAGTTTATGTCAATTATTTATGATTGGCTTGGTTGGATATTAGATATTTTACAAGTGGCCACAATTGACTGCTATTGTTATTCACAGCCCACTTTTTTAACCACTATCTGTCCTTGTGCGGATGAGCTGACATGTTATTCTTTGAGAAATTCCTGTCATTGGTTTGGTGGCGATTTAGACATACTGTGATTGTGTATGGTGGGGACTGCTCCCTTTTCATTTGCTAGCCTAGGTATGGCTGCCTTTGACATTTATTAGTTATATTATGCTATGAATAGTGCTGGTTGGCACTCACTAAAGAAATTATCCCTATCATTGATATTCACCATGTACGGCACGTTTCCTAATTATTATGCCATTCTATGTGGCATAAGCTCACAGATAAGTGTAAAATAGTCATTTTTGATTGGTTTATTTAACCATTGGGCAGCCTTTTACTACAAGTATATGTTGATTGGCCCATAAGTGGCTTATACCATTGGATGATATGCAAATTAACTATTCTCTGAATGGTTCATCCAGGATTTACTTTTCTTACTGGTTATTGGCTATATAGAAGAAAGTGTCATTTAGTATTTTAATTTTGATTGGTTACTTTTTCTTTTTAAATGATGTTCCCCATTATTCCAGATTACGATCTGATGAAGGATTTTTCCAAAAGCGCTTATCGTTGGATACTATAAGGGGATTTTTAACACATTTGAATTTCTGTTTTTGGATTACTTTGGATCATATCCAGTAAAGGATTTTATCACAAGTCTGAAGCTCGTGGTGGTCTCACTTGTTTTGCATTGCTACTAAAAGCTATGGTCTACACACACACACACACACACACACACACACACACACACACACACATACACGTAGATATACAGGTGACTGCACTGTCTTTTCTGTGTGTGGCAAATGGGATTGCTAGCTAAGCCACATATAATTTTGCTATTGCATAAATGGCATGGGGTGGGATGCATAGTGCTGGCTACTTATATTGTACTTATGGCCGGAAAGAACTAAGCTTTTGTAATCCAAAACTGAGATGAGCTATCATGTTACTTTTCTTTAATACTTGTACTGCTGCCACCATTGTTTGACTTGCAATACATATTAGGTGTGTTGTTAGGGGAGACAAAATGTGCTGGTTGCCTATGTGTTTTTTACATACTGTAACTGGGTTGCTCTTAGGGGAGTTGCAGTATGCTTTGTGCTTATGCCAGATTTACATTTAATGCATGTAGTTCCTCTTCTCATTCAATGGGAAAAAAAGCAGATTAGCTGTCAACAACTGGAATGTACCACTGCAAAGGATGCCTACACTGCAGAATTAAAAGTCATATTGCAGCAGATATGGCATTATACTGTCACAACAGAGCAGCCTTAATTATTCTTGGAATTCCTGTCCAGTTCTCCTTTCACTTATCTTCTCCACAATCTACTTAATAAAAGGTAGCAGTCCACTAATCATACAGTTTCTGCTGCTGTTTTACAAGTAGAAACAGCTAGTTACTGGGCAACATTTTTTCTAATGGTAATGATCTCAGACTTCCTGATTCTTTTGGTGCTGACCATACGCCTGAGGATGTGGTTGTGTTTACAGATCTGTGGCTTTTCCTTTTCTTTTCCATTATCCATTGCAATTAGTTTAACAGGGTGTCCTTTAACAATTCTCTTATTCTTTTCTTTCTCTGTTGTGATGTCTCTCTCTCCTCTATGGTTGAATCAAAGTAAGCCAAAAAATATATTAAAGGATGAAAAAAACTAGCAAATTAATTAGTTATCCTTTAGAAAGACGAAACCAAGGATTTAATAGGTTCATAGGTTCATAGGTGTGTACTAGGCTAATGGCTCTGGAGGCTTTGCAAGCCTAGCCCATAGGATTACCCTGGCATCATGCCACCCAACCTTAGTTCATAGTGCCTCTGTTGAGTAGAGCTACTGGAATGATTCCCAGGGTGAATTGTCTATTTCCCATCCACTCACCAAGATTTCTCTTGAAGAGGGCCAGTGAGGTGCTCTGCTTGACATGTATGGCAAGTCTATTCCATAGCATGGGCAGTCTCTGGGTTATGAACCTGTCCCTCCAGCATGTTCTGTTGATTGTGGTAATGAGGTTGAGGTCACTGGAGCATGTGGTGAGGAGGGATTGGGATTTCTTTAGATGTAGCATTTCTATCAGAGCTGGGTCAGACATGGCTTTGTAAGTCAAGCAGAGATTGACTCTAAGTAGGCGATATGAGACAGAGAATAGCTGGAGTTTTTGAGTCTGTCCATATAGGACAAGTGTTTAAGGCCTAGGATCCTCTTTGTGAGGTACTTTTGTGGCCTATCCAGTTGTTGCATGGGTTTAGTGAGGTACATGCTAAATGGGGCATTGTACTCGATGACTGGCCTAATGAGGGAAGAGTAGAGGGAGACAATGACCTCTTTCTTATTGGATGCAAAACCCTTAGTAATGCGATGTGCCACAAGGACTTTCTGACCACAGTGGCAAAGTGGTGGTCAAAAGAGAGGTTGCTGTCAACCTGTTTTCCCAGATCTGTTATAACGCCTTCTGTGTTCAGTGGACTACCATTAATGTGGTAAGTCAAAGGAACCAGGTTTTTCCCAAAGGGGATGAAGACACATTTTTGGCATTGAACTTAAGGCCATTGTTCTGACACCAGTCACTGGTCTCATTGAGGCCTTTCTGTAGGATGTCAGCATCACTTGGGGAGTTAATAATAGCTTCCAACTTGCAATCATCTGCTAACTTTGTCAGCCAGAGTCCCTTCGTGTTGGCCTGGACTTCAGAGAAGTAGATACCAAACAGAAGAGGACCGAGACCGAACTCTGTGGGACACCACTCGTGACTGGTCGGCAGTCTGACTTGGAGTCAGCTACTTTCACATTGTGGGTTCTATCTGTGAGCCAGTTTGCAACCCACCTAGTGCTATAGGGGTTGATGCTTAGCTTAGCAAGTTTTGCTATGATTCCTGAGTGGGGAATGGTATCAAAGGCCTTGGCCAGATCAAGATTGGCTGTACGAACCACCTTACCTTCATCCACAGCTCTGGTGACTGACTCAAAGAAGTCAACCAAGTTGAGCAGACATGATCTACCCTTCACAAAACCAAACTGTGTAGGATCCAGAGTTTGGAGATTCGCTATATCCTTGTTTATTAAGTCCATGATGATGCATTAAATAGCTTTGCATATCAGACTTATCAGGCTAATAGGGCAATAGTTCCCTGGGTCTGTGGTCGCTCCTCCTTTGTGGAGAGGAATGACTGCAGCAGTGCAGCATTTGCTAGGGACAAAGCCTGAGGTGAGGCTGTGATTGAACAGGGCACACAGGTGAGGTGCCAGTTCACTCCATAGTTCATGTAGAACACAGCCAGAGATACTGTCAGGTCCCATAGAAGCTGTATTCTTGGCCTTGGACAGTGCTGTTTTAACCTGTGCCACAGTAATACTGGGTGCCTGGCAATCTAATAGTATTGTAATTGGTCCTTTGGGGGCGGTAAAGTTAGCACTGAATCTGTTCGCCAGTATATTTGCAATATCTGTTGGCTTGGTATAGGAGATACCATTGTGCAGTAGCTCAGAGCAAATCTGGGTATTGCCATGGAGATTCTTTACATAACTATAAAAGGCCTTGTGGTTGTCTTTACTATCTGCTGCAATTATTTTTCATTGCTAGCTTTCGATGATTTGATGAGGGATGTCAACCTTTTGCTGAGGCTGATAAGAGAGTTTTTCCAGTCTTGGGACTTCACCTAATTCCGCATTAGTTTCCTCCTTCTGTTGCAGAGTTTGTTTATGGCAGGGGACCACCAGATTGGCTTCCTTTCTTTTGAGGAGAACATCTTAGTTCTATTGGGTATGGCGAGATCCATGCATTTGTGTACTTGTTCATACAGTGCATTGTTGTATGGTATCATGGTCATGCAACTATTCTCCATTTGCATGGATGCTGTGAAGTTAGCCACCTCTGTTTTTAGGAGCCGAAAGTTAGCTTTGGAAAAGTTTTTCATGGTGGTTACCTTTGTTGGGGTGTGTGTGTGAGGGATGTGGATTTCCAAGGTGATTAGCTTGTGACCGGATCTAACCAGGGAGGAGTTGACTATTGGTGTAGAGCAACGGTCACCCATGTTAGTAATGACCAGGTCAAGGA
The DNA here is from genome assembly GCF_019279795.1 of Protopterus annectens. Lineage (NCBI taxonomy): Eukaryota > Metazoa > Chordata > Ceratodontiformes > Protopteridae > Protopterus > Protopterus annectens. The sequence goes on from NC_056735.1 coordinate 1,549,765,299, forward strand.
TGTTGCTACCTCTAGTGGGTGTAAGAACAAGTTGGCGCAGGGCATTGAAATTAATGAATTCCAGAATGCGTTGAGCAAGTGTATTGGTACATGAGTAGTTTTCCCAGTTAATGGAGGAGTAGTTGAAGTCACCCAGTATGAGACTGTTAGGTTGGACCCTAATATTCTCCTGGGTGCTTAGGAGTTTGGAGTGTGAATCTTGGGACATGGTTGTGGACCTATAGCAGCCTACGACCTGAACCGCTGTCTTACCCAATGTTAGCTGCACCTGAAGTATCTCAGATGCGTTATGTTGGGCTACCAGTCTGGAAGTGTGTGCATCCTTTATGAATATGGAAACACCACCACCTTTGGAGCTTTGGTCCAAGTTCTGGGGTCGAAAGGTGTTGAATGAGTTGTAGCCTGGTAGTGCATGGGTGCTTTCTGCTTCTTTGAACCAGGTCACTGTTACAGAACAAATGTTGATGTTCTCCATTTTAAGGAGTACTTCAAGTGAGTACATTTTGAGATTTAGACTTCTCGTGTTGTGCAGCATGACCCTCAAATTGCATTTGTTTGTAGCTGTTATGGTAGTAATTTGTTCTTTGAAACACTGCCTAAAAAAGGCACTGTAGGGGTGGCAAGAGTCTTGGCCAGTATCCGGAACCCCAGGGGCGACAGATGCAGACTATTTCTGGCAAAGCATTGAGGTCTGTCAATCATGTCATCCCAGGCAGACAGATACTGGATCCCCTTAGAATGACACCAGAAACTTATCCAATTGTTGAAATCAATCAATTTCTGCTTGTACTGTGGTATCATTTTGTGTGATGGTAGGATGCTGCTCAGGGCTAGTTTCATACCTGCCTGGGCTACATAATCTGAGCACTCCTCCATGTCTCTTTTCATGTAGTCCAGGGAGGTATGTCTCATGTCATTCACACCCACATGCACTATGACAGAGTCACATTTGTGCCTGTTATTGAGGGACCTGAGTGCGTGCGTTATGTGGTGGATCCTGACACCTGACAGGCAGCTGACTCTTACTTTCTCCTTATTCAACCTAGTGAGTGGGACAGCAGTGTGCCTCACTATCGAGTCACCTATGACTAGTGTGTTGGGCATGCTGTTTTGTCTTATGGCTTTGGTTGAGTGGCACACTATTTAGGAGAGTTATGTGTCTTGTGATTAGTGTTGTGTTGTGGTGGTTGAGTGAATTTCTGCCTTGGAGGTCTCTGCTGTTTGGTTAGATTTTTATTGAGAACCTTCATGAAGGTAGGTGTGTGGTTTGTATTTTTATGTGAAGGCAATGCTGGTGTGTGTTCTGGAAGGCTATGTGTTCCATATGGTGGGGTGCAAGTGTTGACCTTCTCCTCTTGATCAGCTATTTCAGTCTTGGCTGGAGAGTGCGTGGCTTCGAATTTTTATATATAAGTGCATCTCTCACAAGTCTGAGTGTTGGGAGGTAAAATGAGAGGGTTGTCAGTGTACATGAGCCTATTCCTACATTGCCTCAGGATGCCCAAGTTCACCAGGTTAATATGGGAAAGCACAGGGACTGACCTTTAGACATGCCTGGAGAGGTGGTGATTAATAAGTACTGGAGCTGTTTCCTTGTAGAACGTTTAGTGCTGGTAGCACTTTTGTGTACTACTATAATTGGTGCAAGAAGTCTGGTAATTAATTTGTTAAACTAACAAGCTAGTAAAAGTGCAGGAGAAGAGAGAACTAGCAGATCTAAAGGAAAAAATGAAGAGCACACTTTGGCACTGCTGAGAAGCTTACAAACAGTCCTGGATACAGCAAATCTGTATATGGACTAAAGTAGTTACAGAAAAGGTGGGAAACAAGCGCAGATGTGGGCTTTTAAACCTGAAAGTTGAAAGAGATGAAGAAACTGCCCGAATGGTCAATAAACTACAATTCAATTTCTGTGCCAAAAACAATCCTTTTGTGATAGATAGGCTACCTAGTACTTACCACTCCCACTGATAAACTAGATGGCTTCCCTGCAACACAGAAAGGCTTGGGGGACTCAGAAGCTTATAAACAGTCCTGGATACAGAAAATCTGTACCTGGACTAGACTAGTTACAGGAAAGGTGGGGAACAAGTGCAAACACAGTCTTTTAAACCAGAAAGTTGAAAGAGATGGAAAACTACTCAAACAGCCAATAAACTATAATTTCTGGGCCAGAAACCAATCCTCTTGTGATAGATAGGCTACCTAGTGCTAAGCCACTCCCACTGATAAGCTAGAAGGCTTCCATCCAACACAGAAAGACTTGGTGGGCTCAGAAGCTTACCAACAGTCCTGGATACAGCAAGTCTGTATCTGGACTAGACTAGTTACAGGAAAGACAGGAAACAAGCTTATAATTTTTATTTTTTTTTTACAGAAAAGCAGCTAAAACACCAGTAAATGCAATTCAAATCCAGTGCAGGCTAGCACACTTGAGTGTGTAGCAATATTACGGCAAATACAGTTTAAATAAATGCAATTAAATTAACAAATGACTAAAAACAAGTGCAGAAGGTAGCAAATTAGAAGGTTACTAACAAGCAGTAATAAGTGCAGAGTAAGAACAACTGAAAAGATAGCATGCAGAAAAGCAAGCTAAGACAGTTACAATAAGAACAGCTGACTAAAGTGTGTGTGTGTGTGTGTGTGTGTGTGTGTGTGTGTGTGTGTGTGTGTGTGTATATATATATATATATATATATATATATATATATATATATATTTTTTTTTTTTTATTATTTTTTTTTTTGAAGGAGGGAGCAGAGAAGGATTAAGAGGCTCCAGGGGTTGCCCTTTCCAAATGCTCTCTTTGTACACAGTGGCTAAAGCTGAAGAAATTGGACTAGTAGGAGTGCCTGAAATCAGAATATGATCTCACTGCACTCAGTTAAGTGAGCAAATGAGATGGGCACAGAAGGAGTATCCAAATACAAATTTACAAGAGGTGCGAGCAATTTCAAAGCCACAAGATTAACTCCAAAACAAGAACAGGGAGCGTGGGTGGGGAACTAACGGTAGATACAGAGACCACACATGAACAGGAAGGGAGTGTGGGGAACAAACCGTAGAGACACAGAGACCACAATTTTCAATTCAATTAATATTCAGTGAAAAAAATAAATAAAATGCAGTACTGTATGAAAAAGTGCAGATAAAAGTGTACTTAAATTTGCTTATAAGTCCAGCTGACTGCAGGTAGATCTTAGCCAGCTAATGCTCAGATATTTTAGCAGAAATAATACAAGATATAACACTTATATGGCAAGACAAACTCTCTAGACTAGGAGCTAAGCACAGAATATCAATGAAGTGAAACTACCCCCTACTGCTACCAATGGCTAACTTCTAACAAGCTCTCTGTAGAGACACACAGACCACAATTTTCAATTCAATTAATATTCAGTGTAAAAAAAATGCAGTACTATATGAAAAAGTGATGATAAAAGTGTACTTAAATTCGCTTATACATCCAGTTGACTGCAGGTAGATATTAGCCAGCCAAAGCTCAGATATTTTATCAGAAATAACACAAGATGTAACATTTATATGCAAGACAAACCCTCTAGCCTAGGAGCTAAATACAGAATATCAATTAAATGAAACTACCCCCTACTGCTACCAATGGCTAACTTCTAACATGTTTTCTGTAGAGACACAGAGACCACTCTTTTCAATTCAATTAATAGTCAGTGAAAAAAATAAATAAAATGCAGTACTATATGAAAAAGTGCAGATAAAAGTGTACTTAAATTTGCTTCTACGTCCAGTTGACTGCAGGTAAATCTTAGCCAGCTAAAGCTCAGATATTTTATTAAAAAATATTATTTATTAGTAAATCTGTGTAGGCACAGTCTAGAGCCTTCACAGAATGTATCTGTTTACATGACCATGGTGCAGGCCATGCATATTAATGATGGCATGCTGCCATGGGAGAACCGAGGAACATAGATATTGAATCAGTGTAGGTAGAGGTGTAGCAGTTACCCGTGGCTGCAGATGAGTGTGAGGCTTCCTGCAATGCTCCCCACCACTGTTGTAATGTTGTGAAGTGTGTCAACTGTAAAATAAGTCATTTTTATGATGTGTTATTTTTAATTTTTTTTTTTTTAATTAATGTTTGCGTGGTGCAACATGGAGCACAGCAATGCCAAGCTGTGCTCACATATAGACAACTGACACAGGGCAGACATCTAAAAATACAAACCAGATGTAATTAATTATCATAATGAAATCTATTTATTTATTTTTTTTAATTTACATTTGCACGGTGTGGCGTGGAGTGAAGCAGTGCCAAGCGGAGCTCATACACACATGACTGACACCTGCCAGACATCTAAAAATAGAAACCAGATGTAATTAATTATTTAATTATAGTTGTGTTTAACCATGTTTGCGTTGTGTACTGTGGTGCATAGCAACACTAACAGGTAGCCTGGTAGTATATGTGAAGGTATAATAGCTTTTATAACATCCAATTATCTATATGGGTAGAGTTATGGTTTTATGTGTAGTAAGTCCTGGGTTAAAGTCCATAACAGGCAGAATATGTCTATAAATAACTATACTATTTTTCTTTAATTTCATTTAAACTATTGTGAATTTTGGCATTGCTGTGCTTTGCTAAGCACTCTTCATTCATGCTAAGCAATGCATAAATATGCTAACGGCTACCAATGTTTGTGCAGTGCTAAGCCTCACTAAAGCCACAATTCTGCAAGTTGTCACACTCCTTAGCTTTGCTTAGCTGGTTTGATCACTGCTAAGTGATGCGGCTCTTTTTTGAATGCTGCTGAATGATGTGTAAGAGTGGGAAAACTGCCTATATTAAGCCCAATAGGAGGGTATTCTGCAACAGTCATTGCAGTTCAATTAACTGCTGGTATGGCTGGCCGTTTTGGTGAAGGTGTGTACTTTCGGGTGCAGAGGTGGGGCATTTAGGAGTCCAGGGTCATGGTCAGGCTCCAGGTTAAAAGCAAAGAACCCCCGGCTGATGCAGGGTGGATTCCAGGGCTCAGAATGTAAGACGAAGGCCTGAGACCATTTGGCCTGGGAACTCAGCAGTGTTAATGGTATCCCCCTTACAGGTGAGCAATGTCATCACCTTTCTGACAACCTGAAAAGAAGAAAGAGGGGAACCCTGGACACCTGGGTCCAGGAAACTCGAGCTGGAAATTTTCCACAACTATATAAGTATGTCTTCCTCTGTCTAACCAAAATGCAAGCTGAATGTCTTCAAAACTGCTTCTCTCCCAACAGCTGCAGCTGAGAAGGCTCTCAATGTTGAGTCCCATGCTGGGCATCTGGACAGGTTGCACCATGAGCATGGTATTTACAGATTTAGCATGCCAACTGTAGTGAAACAAGCAAGAAAGAGTAAAGCATTTACTGCAATAAACTGTATACAAGAAAAACTATAGTGCAATAAATGGGCATGTAGAACTGCAGTGCAATAAATGGGCAATTAGAGCTGTAGAGCTGTAGTTCAATAAATTAACAGTAAGAACTGTGTTTCAATAAAGCATTAGCAATACTAATAACAGTAAGCAAAATATTGTTCAGCAGGATTGTGTTGTCAAAACCATTGCAGTAGAGTTGTATACATTGATTGTCTATGGTAAGGTTGCAGCAGTCAGGTATAATACTGTATTAGCTGTAGCCAACAAATCTAATGGTCTGCAAACTGTATTGTTTAACTCATAGTACTATCCAAGGCTGTCTACAGTCAAATATCTGTCACATAATGCTCTCTCTTCCTCAGACATCAGGTAATGAAGGTATATGGATGAGGTAGCTCAGTTCATGGGCAGATATTGTGTGTAGACTTCACAGATATTTCAAACCAATAACAATACAATGTGTTCACTAGCATTGTTGATTCTAAACTACAGCTAATTTCATATATGCAGTATGGTTGTATTTCATGCATGTCTGTTCTACTGTCACTGCAGTCTAGTATAACACTGTAATAGTACTAGAATGCCAGAGGAAAACTTGTATTGCACAATTCATAGTATAGTTCCATGTGATCCCCAGGCAAGTATCAGTCACTCAGTAGGCAGCAGTGATTCAGTAGCTCAGTCAGTTAAATGTTTGTAGGCAGTACATTTTGCAATGCATAGTCCTGGATTTGAATCCAGTGGTATGTAGCACTAAATTTTCAGTACCAGTCATGTAATGCTCACATTTTCTCTCTCACCAGGAATACAACAACTATATGGGTGAGGTAGTCCATACTGATGAGCAGATATTGTGTTTATATTTCACAGAATGTTAACATCAATACCAAGAATGTATTCATCAGCATTGTTGAGTTACAGATAAAGCCATGTAATCCCATTAGGGCTGTATCCCTTGCGTCTGTATTAAGTTGTTGTAGTCAATTATTACATTATTTGCAGATGTCCCCTGCAGTCACAGCTATTGGGTTCTACTCCCATGCCTGCCAACTAAGGCATGATGACCATCTAGTTTACTTACTGTGCACAAACATGCCTCTAAAGTGTCACAATTTCACATAATTAAATTAAAACTGCCTAATCCATCTGTCAAATGATTAGCAGCTAAATTATTACCTGGAATGCAATGTATTACCAAATCCACTTACAGAACACCTGGGTAGTTATATAAGTCCACATTATGTGTAACTGTTATGTGTAGTGATGTACCTGCATTTGTTACTATTTGGACCATACTGACTCATGCAAACAGCTTAAGAGGTATGTATGTGCTACATCAGTTATAGGAGAATTGTAGTCACTGTACTAAAACCTGACACTACACACCTGTAGAGTATATATTTCAGTGTTTTCAGGGATATAATCTGCAATGTCAATAATAAAATGTTTCTCTCTTTCCCCACCCCTTATCTTAATTTATTTTTTTACTGTTATTTATTATTATGATTTAACATTAACATATTTTGTTAAACTATATTTTGGAAAAATATGTTTCATTATTGATATGTTTTATTATGATTTTAATAATAACATAGTTTGTTAAACTAACTATATCTTGGAAATTGTGGTTGATTGTTGTTATGTTTTATTATGATACAGTATTAATATATTTCTTAAACTGCAGATGTAGGGTGGTATCCAACGAGATGGAGCCTGGATGATAAGAAATCCTTTACTAAATCCAGTAGTCAAAACGAAGTACAACCAAAGTACAAATACACATAAAATCACAATATAAAAATAGTTAAAAGTTTAGCGCTTTCGTCAATATTCAGACTTCTTCAGAAGTTCTGAAGAAGTCTGAATATTGACGAAAGCGCTAAACTTTTTTCTTTTATCTATTTTTATATTGTGATTTTATGTGTATTTGTACTTTGGTTGTACTTTGTTTTGACCACTGGATTTAGTAAAGGATTTCTTATCATCCAGGCTCTGTCTCATTGGATACCACTCTGCATATGCTGTTTACTTTAGTTTTTGGTTTTGGTTACTGAGTTTGTATATTTCTTAAACTGTTTTATTGGCCCTATACTTTGTACTGGCATGCTATTACCATACTGACTGTTATGTTACTTAATGTTGTGTTGCGCATAATATACATTAATATGTATCTGGTTGAATAAATATGATATAAGATTCTGTTAATACTAAGAATGGTTTGGTCATTACTAACTGTGACTTATTACTATACCTCATTTACCACAGCACATCAAGGTAGGCTTGTTCCAGCTGACCCCCCTACCTTGCACCCTCTTCTACCCCTGCACTACCTGTAACATTGCGTAGTACAATGACAGGGGATGGGGCCAGGCACTCATCTGTGAGTGGTGGAGGGGGTTTTGTTACCCATGTGGAGCTGCCAGTTTTGGAGAGCAGGATATTCCACTGTGGCTATGATCACCATCTGTGCCAGATTGAGGGCATGCTGACCACCTTGGTGAAGCAGCCTCACCCTGGAGCACAGTCTCCAGCACAGCCACCCTCGGGTTAGTGATGAAGCAGTGTCAACAGTCCCATGGGTGGTGACGTAAGTCACACTGCTGCTGTCTGGAGGCACATGGGATTCAGATTACACAACACACTCCCTATCCATGGTGTTCATCCCCATCATGTGTCACACACCACCCCTGTCTGCTGTCTTGTCAGTCTTATCTGTTTACAAAAGCATCCTCACCTACACAACTTACTTCCACCACATGTATCAGTGTCTCTTCCCCAACATTCCACTCTCATTTTAAAAATGGGCACCTGTCCCAAAAAATATCATCCCATACATAGCCCTCCATTTCTCACACATGTACACCAGACCAATTTGGTCTAATTGGCTTGACAATGCAGTTATTTTGTCCTCACCCCTCTCGCTGGGATTTGAGAATCCACATTCATCTACAAATTCTGTCAAAGTGCACAGTTGTTGTTGTCCAAGAAATGGATAGCTATGGTTCTTTCCTACACCCTTCCTGAACATCTCTCCCTCCCTTTCTCTATATGTTCCCTCTGCTTGCCCCCATTTCACCATTTTCCTATCTCCCCTTTTTTCTTTTCTTTATATTTTTTTAGCACAGAACTGCTTTGTTAAGCTCAACTAAATAGAAATATGATGACTATATGTGTTTCTAACTTTGTAAGACACATGTACAAAATAAACACCTCTGCCATGTTTCAAACCCAAGCCCATCATGCGTGTAGCGCACTGCATTAACCTGCCACACCTCACAACTCTTACTTAAAACAGGTGGTTTAAACAAAAAATAGTAATTGCCAATTGCAGTTATTAGGTGTATTTCTGCAGAGCTGTACGCCTTGCTGCCCCGCGCAAACTGGAATAAAACATAATGGAATAAATGCAACTGTACCATGGACTCTGGTGCAATATTACACCACTAGATAGCCAAAGACATGATAATGGATGTAACTGAGGCCTGTGATAGCAGGTAAAATAGCCCTTTTATCAGCAACATGTAGAAATTTACCTGCTAAGGCATTCATGGCAAAATACATATTCAACTGGGACTCTGGTGCAGAAATACATCCATATAAAGCCATGCACATACTGATGGATGTAGTAAATGCATGTCACAGCCTGTATGTGTGCACATATATCTTGCAAATACACCCACTGATGCAGCACCTCTGTAGCTCAGTCTGTTAAATGCATTGCATACAGTGCATATTGTCACACACTGTCTTGGGTTCAAATCTAGTGTTGTAGTGCATTTCATTTACATTATTGTGAAGACTGCAATTAATGAATGACTTATGCACTCATTACCCACACAAAGCATTGCAAAGTAAATAACTGCTTTTTGCTGCCAGAAGTCAGAGGCCTGCAGGTAGGGACACCATGATATGCATATCTGTATAGCATTACTATATGTCACTTAGTAATCTGTTATTGACACAGTTGCCTACCACATGTACCTTAACCACATGCCGTAATTGGAGTGTAAAATATACTCTCACCCTGGCTCTGCCTCTACAGCAAGGCTGACAGCTGGCACAGATAACCCTACAGTGTGTTGTCCTCCAAAGTGTTCATACTCACTGTTTATGTTTATTACCTGCAGCAGTAGCTGCAGCCTGTGGTGCACACAGCTCTATGCAAAAATTTCTGCTATAGACCTACCCTCTCTGATGATGCAGTCTCCTCAGCCCAGTAATGGCCATCTCAACAGCTAAGAAAGGGGCTCTGTTCTACATAAAGGCCTTATATATTGCACAGAGGTTGCATGTCATTGGCTAATGATAGTGCAACTTAGCTGTTTTGGCTGCAATTAGCATATCAGATTCACAGACTGGTTTAAAGGCAATTACCTGCTAATGAGGTGCATGTTAGAATGCAGGCAGCTGGCTATGGGCAAACATTCTGTATGAGACTTTCCTCACACTGAGTGCACCTTTGTGAAACAGTACCAGTAGCACATTTCAGCAGAGCAGTATTACACTCCACTAGGTATGCAACTGTTTTTTTGTGTATAATAGGATACAGATGGGAGGATAGAGGTATGGGGAATAGGGAGTACAGCAATACGCCTTTCATAGACTTGTGGTAATGACATGTCAATGATACCCTGCTGTCTTACACATACAGGGGATGTACAATATATCAGGGTTGCATTGCCTTTTGTCATTGTGGCACACTGGTATTGTTGGAATGTCCCAATATAGTGGTCATAATAGCACGCTGCTAATTGTCTGGCAATGGTCTTATGACATATTTGTGGGTGGTTGGCCTTAGGGTACACACCACAGTGGACCAAAGTGTTAGGTGTATCATCACACAGCAGAATCTATCATGGCACACAAGGAACTACCTCAGTAATAATACTATCTCGGTTGTATCCACGCAAGTATTACATTGCCACACTGTGGGGTATAACATGTGTGAGCAAGCAGTTGATAGTGCCAGACATTTTGTTCTTGCTGTATCTGTACATAGTGGACATCCATGTATTTGTTTCCCTTTTGGAGTGTTTCAGGACTAATGTATTGCAGAAGGCATTTCCCCATTCTTAGATGTGGAGAATGAACTAATACTTCAAGGACTATGGCTGCATCATCACATCCACTTATCCAGGGGGAGGCATAACAGGGAACAGAGGGCTACATTGTGGGCAGACCTTGTCCGAGATGTGAATGAGACTGGCCACCAGGACAGGATATATGAGCAGGTTTGACATGCACTGCATACATGGTGAATGCTGCATGACACAAAGGGCAGCTGATTTAGCCAGGGATCATGCCATCACCGGTGGAGGGACTGCAATGGAACAACCACTCACAGCTGCTGATGAATTCTTGGTGAACCTAGGGACACAGGACAGCTCCCAGGCATCCATAACACCATACAGCATGGAGGTGGGTGCCACAGTGTCTACAGCAGAGGAGAGTACAGGTAAAATAACTGTGATCACCATTGTAATACTGTAGCAGTCATTCTGTCAGGATGTACATACTTTTTATGTGGGTGTGATGTCTATGTGCTGTAGGGGGGATTTAGCTCAGTTGTACACTATATTCAGAATGTCAGCAATACATCAAATAACACAGTAGCTACTGTACATGTGAGATATATGCAGGTATTTCCTTGCTGTGCTGCAAAATGCAGTGGTACTGAAATTATGTCACCCTCACCTTTTTACAGGTCCATCAGGAGTTGTCCAAGGCCGTGGTCCTGCTTCTGGTAAGCTTGATACTGTTGTTATGGAACATACAAATGCTATTAATGGTAAGGGCCATGATAATTCTCTATGTACAGGTAATGTTGTGTGTAACCAGAGTAGAATGCTTGTGTGTTCCAGTCTGTAACAGTTACATAAGTTTCCTAGAGTGGGTAACCACAACGGCATAGCTGAATGAGCAGAAACACTTTTGCAGTTGTAGCTCAGTGCGAATAAGCCTCCTGGTGTACATGAGGCAATTAATCTGACATGCCTTCTACATACAGAAAGGTAGGTGGTTCTTACCTTAGGCAATGAAACTTGTATTTGTATATATTTGTTAAGACAGGTGTACTGGCTTTTATGTGTTGTTTTATCAGGTATAGTGACATATTACATACCTAAAAGGTACTGGCCAGGTGTCATGTGATTTACCTGATGTGCTTGTTATAAAGGCCTTGAGTCGAATGTGTATGTTGTTGTGAGGAAGTCTGTTGTGCATAAAAGCAGGGATTAGAAGATGTGACAATGGTAATGTGGTTGTGGATCCTCATTATTATGACACTTTGTGGATTTTCCATACATAATAGTGCAGGTAGTAATGTACTGCCTTTGTCTTGATTTTCACAGGTGACCAGGGGAGATTGCGGTCTCTCCCCCACACAACCTGATGTCAGTGTCTCTTCAGACTCTAATGATGATGGTGGGCATAGTGAGGCAAACTTGGGGTTGTCAGGAGCCAAATCTGTTCCAGAGGTTCACATTTCTCTTCTGCCCCCATTGTCAATGCATACAGTCAGTATGCCCACATATATCCAGTTCCCACAGGCCTCAAATATGGGACAGTCAGAGGGTGGAGACATTGAAGAGGCCAGTGTTGCAATTATGGTTTCAGTGAGTGTAGACACTGGCCATAGCCAGAGAGCTGGTCAAGTCCCACACATGCGGATTGACAGGGGTGCTCATAGGAGGACTGCTGTCCATCCACCACCTGTTTCAGGTGTACCATCATGGGTCACTTGGCACATGTTTCAGGCAATCATGGAAACACAGGCTCATTCTGAATGAAGCACAAGATATATGCTTAGAGTTATGGATGCAGCACAGTCTGACATCCGTGAATGCTTCCACCACATTGGGGACACCCTGGACTGGTTCACTGATGTAGTGGACAGACAGCGGGCTGAGACACAGTCTGTCTTGGACAGCACATTGACTGTACTGGAACGTGTCATTGGAGTTGGGCGTAGGACCCGTGGATGTAAGTCAGCAACACCATCTACTGATAGCCCACTCAGCCATGCACAGTTATGTTACCATAGTGGCAGTACATCCAGCACTACAGAGGAGAGTGTGCTGTCCACACCATAACATGGCAGGCCATGGGCACTTTGTGCTGGGCAGTCCCATAGGGGCACAGTCCGAGCAGATGCAGACAGCAGTCACTGACCGTTACTAGCACCACATCTGACCTTGGCCATGGTGGTGCTAGTGCAATTCCTGACAAAGCCAGTTCCCATGCTCAAGGCCGGACATGGTGAACTGCCAATTCTACCATGTATGGTCCACAGCTGTCCAACATACACATGTGTAGGGCTAGCACTGAGCCTGACTGTGTACATGCACACACTCACACATCACTGTCACATGCAGGCCACCTACATACACACAGCACTTTTCCATGCTCCATCTTTTGTGCTCCCCTTCCTGACTCATACATATCCTGTCAACTATTTGGGCCAGCCTGGGCCTCTGGCACCCCCACACATTAACCTGCACAAATGAAGATACCTGTGCCACATTCCTGTTATGCTTCCCATCGATGCAGGGGAATGAAGCTATGTGTCTGAGGCACAGGGTGACTAAATTACTTGACATGTACTTGTGTAATGCAGTATTGTTTTGACATGCCACTTGTAGTGATCATCATCATACACTGTATGCTGGTATGTGTCATGAATACGCAACATACTTTTGCGGACCTTATGTTGTATGATGTTGTACTGGCAGTATTGTTACACAATGACAGGTATGTCACAGACATGTGTATGTTTCTGTTCCAGGAGTCTGAGGGGATAACCTATGAACACACGATGGCAGTTAAATGGTACAGCATGGCATAGAAGCAGAGCAGAAATATGACTTCAACAAGGTACAGCAGTATACGTGCAATGCTCATTAGGTTCACATCTGTATAACAATCTACCAAGGACGATAGCAGTTTTCAGCTTACTCATGCATTCATAATTTGTGATAAGGTCTGCTACAAGGCCAGATGTGACCTTGCTGGAGTGAATATGCTGCCTAACTGTAGGGAGTAGAGTAGACTAATGACTCACTCTAAGGACATTAACCTACTATGTGATGTTAGTACTACATGCTTGTGGGAGACAATTGTCTAGCAGACATAAACACACCCTTGAAACAAATCCTGCCTAATGGTACACAGAGCACTTCAGTGCACCTCACACATGTTATCTGTCTGATTGGCTGGGCTTCCATCATCTCAACACACAGTGTCTGCCTGAGTCCTTCTTGGAGTGGGGCAATATGTGCTGGTCCTGTACCAAGGGGAATACAGATGTCTCTGATTGTAAGGGCTGTATGGCCATTATGCTAGTTAAGTTCACATGTCCTATAGCTCCATACCATGAGGTATACTGCTGTAAAAGCCTTCCACATAAACATGGCTACATTCAGGCTAGCACCACTTCCACTCACTGCTTACAGGATACTCCAAGGCACACACATACTGCAAGTTGACTGTATGTAGATTAGAACATTTACCTAAGTATTGGTACAGACAACAGATCACAGTACCAGATGCATGCAACACAACTCATGTCTGCCTGTACTATAGGTTTAGAATATATAATGCTTGTTGATAACAGCAATCCTTGTTGTAGTCAGTCATTTGGGGCCACATCACCCGCTACAAATAAAATGATGCAAAACCCTAACTATGTCTACTTTACAAAGGTTATCATGCATATGCCATATGGCTATATACAGGCACCATTTTGGGCAGAGTGAGATTAGAACCTCTACCTATCTAGGCTTACACACTATAGATCACAATACATATCGCATGCACCATGACTTACGTTTTGCTACTACATTCTCAGCTAGTAGTCTTAAGGTAGCTGACATAATCAGGCATTGTAGAATAAGGCAGTGTGGAAGCCAGCAGCAAGTTATGGTCCCAAAACATGCATAACTATTGCAGGTAGATAGCCCATAAGGACATGGCAGTTCTTTTGCAGGTGTATACACACACATACACCAAGTAGCTTGTGGTGAGATTAGAACCCCTATCTATCCAGTATTACACACTCTAGATCACAGTATTCATTGCACAAACCACAGCTTAAGACTTGCTATTAGATTGTCAGATGGTAGTCTTCAGGTGGCTGACATTATCAGGCCTTGCAGAACAGGGCAATGTGGAAGCCATCAGCAAGTTATGGACCCAAAAAATGCATTACCATTGCAGGTGGATAGCCCATGAGAGCATGTCTGTTGTTTTGCAGGGGTATGTATAAACACACACACATCAAGTGGGCTGCAGTGAGATTTCAACCCTTACCTATCTAGGCTTATACCCTATAGATCACAGTACGTTTTCATGTGCCACAGGTTAAGTGTGTTATATATGTGATTGCAGGCACAGTACTTGTGCATTACACAAACTAGGCTTGTGTTGAACAGCATCTGTGTCCTGCAGAGTGATATTGGTTCATACTGTTATCTGCATCTAGTATCCTAGCAGTGAGATAACCAATGTTATCCCAGCCATGTGTGTACAGTTACCAGTATGGCCATATGTGGCTGCTTGCAGTTAGATTGTGACACTGAGGGCATGGACAATGTGCTTTGTCCATTAGTGCATTGACACCATTATACATTACACCACCTGCTCTCTTGTGTCTGCCTACATGGTGGACATCCAGCAGGCATAGGGGTCTGTAGATAAATGGATTATATACTGTTGGTCCCTTAGTGTGGACCTTTGAGCAAAATTATGGCTGTGTGATAGTGCAGTTTTCTCACCATTATTAGGGTGTGTCGAACAATGCATACATCCACACACATATTTCTATATATAACAGGGATGTATACATAAATGTAGCTCTGTGTGTGTGTGTGTGTGTGTGTGTGTGTGTGTGTGTGTGTGTGTGTGTGTGTGTGTGTGTGTGTGTGTGTGTGTGTGTGTGTGTGATATGTATATCTGTTCTGTAGATATATGGGGGGAGTCTATGTATCATTTAATATGTATAGCTATATATATCTACTTGACACTACATAGCGATAGATATACTATGCATGTGAGAGAGAGAGAGATACTGATAGATGGATATGTATATGTATATGTATATGTCTGTATATATAGGCATTTCTACATAATAGGCAATTACAATGAGAGGCCAACAAAATTGTGCTCATTTTTACTAAATGTACGTTCATGCCCAGTGGTACTTCAGTACTTATAATGTGACTCCAGGCCAAAACTATCTGTATTCCAGTCTGGGATTTTGTATGTTACAGACAATAACATCTGCCCCTGTTTCTGCAGTAGTGTACTTCACAAAAAATGTCCACAGCATTCCCCAGCTGTCTGCTGTACTAAATATGCGACTGGGGTTCATAATGTTACACAACCAACAGACTGACAATCTGCATACCTCTCAACTGTCCTGATTTCCACCGAATGTCTAGAGTGTTGCCTTATATGTTTGGTCTTTTTCCTCACACATTTGTGATCTTCTGGTGCTTTATTGAATGTTGACATCAATACATTCTACTAAGTACAGACAAACAGTTGTGTGTCAGGCTTTATATGCATTGGAATATATGTACTACTGCAACACCTTTACTTAAGGAAGGTTTATGTGACCAGTATTTAAACTCTGTCCCTATGTTTGGGCCTTTGTCCCCCCAATCTTTCTGGCTTTGTCCAGATTTCTTAAACTAAGATGTTGAGAGGTATGACATTCTGTGAAAACACCATCATACTACTTCCTCACATGCAAAAGATGTGAGTAATTCCAGATTACAGCCATCAACACCATCAACCGTGCTAGCTTCCCTAGTCCACTGAGACACACAGATCACTAGACAGAGAAGGGTCATCCCTCACACAATCAACAGCATACACATATACATTATTATTCAGTGTGAAGCGAGACATACAATGTGTGAGCACTATCTGTTATAGCCCTGTGATTGCCTGGTCTACTTCTATACCATAGCCGAGTTTGTGTTAAAGTGGTTATATGGATACACTATTGTGTTGGGGGGTGGGGGAACAACAGCATGTGATCAGCTTGGGTAGACAGTTGTCCACATATCATGTGTGGCCACTGCTTAACATCTTCCTTGCCTGATGTCATGAATATTCCAACCATGAGGCCTAGTGAAAATTAAGTAACACATACTGTTGGACTGGGTATCAGTTGTCCCATGTGGATGTTAACTCTGAAAAAATAGCCCACCATATTTCCTTGCATAACAGCAGCAGATCCATAGATACAGTATCTTATTATACTAATCCTTACAATTAGTGTGTAGGTTGGAGACTTACCTTGAGAATGCAGCAGTTGAAAGAACTATAGTTTAGGGCTGACTCTGTGTGATGCAAGAGGTACACAGCCAATACATGTATGTATAGGTACAGGTTGTGTGGGTTGCCTGGCATCAGCTATTTTAATATATGTATGTGAGTGTGAGTAATGTGTCAGTCCCCAGAGTCCTAGGTTGCCAGTGAATGTGCTATGTATTGTCTCTTAGCCAATGCCAGGGCTTGCCTACATCTGCCTACAGGGACAGCAGCAGGGATTTCCTCCTTTGAGTCCTCCTGTGAGTGTGGCTGTGATGACCTTGGCACTGCAGGTGCTGTGTATCCCTTCTCTATCCTGATCCTGCTACAGCTGCTTCCACAGGATCATGTTGTGTAGCATGGTACGTACTGTGAACATATGTGCATATGTGGCTGGAGAGTACTGCAAGGCTCCACCAGATATATCGAGGCACTGGAACAGTGACTTCAGCAACCAAAATACATGGTCTATGATGTTCTATGATGTTCCTAGTTTGTGCTTGTGCCTCTCTATGGCTTTCTTCTGTGGGTGTGTGTGCATTTCTGATGGGTGTCATCATCCATGGTTCCAGTGCATAGCCAGCATCCCCCACTAAATGCCTACATGGGATGTCCCCCCTAGCAAATATCTAGTACAGCTGTGATGCATGCCAGATATGTGAGTCTTGATAGCTGCCAGAGCTACCAGCACAAATGTTCATGATAATGCCCTGAGTATTGCACATGACTTTGCAGTTGATGGAGTGGTACCCCTTGTAGTTGACATAGATTCTACCCTCTTCACTGGGTGATGACATGATGTGTACATGAGTGCAGTCTGTGGCACCCAGTACCTCCGGGTAGTGTGTTGCATGGTAGAAATGTTGCACATTGCTGGCTAGCCTCAGGGGCAAGTGGAAAATATATGTGCTCACTGGCATGTGGTAGCATGGCATCCAGGAATTGCTGGAGTAGCCTGGATGCGGATACCTGTGAGATCCCTATCATGTCCCCACTTGGTCTTTGGAAGGTACCTGTATCTATTATCCTAAGGGCTACACCTACCTTTGTTTCCACTAGGATGGATTCCCCTCTGTTGGCTCTGGGCCTGTGTTGAGGGCAACAGAGCTCAGTGAGTTTTTGTAGTATGTCCCTGTCCATGCTGTAGCACTCTACAATCTCCATCTCCTATAACTCCTGGAAGGTTACCCTGGGCCTGAACACTCTTATCCTTCTCTACCTAGGCCTATTGTCAGCAGCAGTAGCAGCAGCATTGACTTCAGCATCTAACACATTCAAATGTAGCAGACCTGCAGCAGCCCCTAGGCTTCCATGGTCAACATGGTAGTGCACCATGAAAACAGATGCAGCTAAGCTCAAATCAGCTTACAAGTTATTGGACACACTCTCTCCTGATGTCAGCTACCTCCTCTGTGGACAACAACACAGTTCTCCTCCTACAAGGAGGGGATATGCGGACACGGTTATCCCATTATGCTATTCAGTAACTCCACCTCATTTGCATAGGGATCCATGCTCACAACCTGAATACTACACACTTCCAAGCCCTACCACATTAGCAACAGTACTAATGCACCATTGTAAATACAGCACAGAGACCTGTAATACATTTCTGTATTATGATATTAATATTTGATTTTTCCACTTTTGTTTTTTCATAAGGCATGTTTGCACACTGCGGCATGCCACACAAACATGCTAAGATTATTAAAAAAAATGATTTTAATTTATCTTTCGGCATTTAGGAGTCGCCACAGCGGAACTCTGGTCCAGCTAATGATTAGCAGCAGATTTTTATGTACCGATTTGCCAGCCCTGATGCACAACCTTCAACAAAGGTACGCCCATTCACGCATGTCTCCACACAGATTAGCTGAGAATCGAACAGGACAACGTCTTACTGTGAGGCGACAATGCTACCGCAGCACCACCACCAATATATTTACTGTTACTCTTGGAACACACAGAGGATGGCTTTGCTCATATCTGTGTGTGCTATGCCATTTCTGTCTACCTACCTACATTTTTAGAGCCTCTTTTGTCTGTCTACAGTCCTGTACATGGAATTTTTCCATGTACACTATGGACGCTGACACAGGGTTCGCAGAGCTGCCTATCTGCTTGCTGGATCGCTCTACCTGCCTCATTTGCATGATATTCACCTACTTATGAGATGATTTGCATGCCATGGAAGTTTCCGTGTTGGCGCACTCGCGCATCCCATTCAGCGGCACTTAATGAATATAAGGATGTCCACACCCATGTTAGCAGCAAGGTACGATGCCTACATGGAAAATAAAAAATGTAGACTTTATAAAATTCCCCCAAAGACAAACACACACACACACATACACACACACACACACACACACATACACACACACATAGAAAATTACCCAGGAATATCTGAATAAAAAGATAAAATGGGAAGTTAAACAAGTAAGGTGTTAAATTAAAAGAAAAAAACATAAGCCAACATAATTAAAAAATAAAAATACTATTGTAATTGTCAGGGTGTTGTATTTTTAAGCTGACTTTTAACTTCAGGCAACATTTTTCTGAGTAGTAGGTGAGCAGTGCAGCTTAGCCTGCCTTGAAATTGGAAATATTTTGTCTCCCATTATAAGGATGCACAGCCTTATTTATTTATTCATTCATTCATTTATTTATTTATTTGTTTGTTGGGGGGCTGTTGCTAGCATTTCTTCCTATAAGTGCAACAGACAAGAACTTCAGTGGATCTCTACTCGAAATGCCAGAGTTCTGTTGGGCTGAGTCTAATTATGCTGATTAAGATGATATCAGAAAAGTAGTTCTACCTTTGCATTCCACTTATTGAGGTCTTGACCTATGACAATAAAAAAACCTGCACAACATCTTAAAATTCAGTGACAACTGAAAACCAGCCATCATGTTCCTAAATGTAACTTTGTTAAAGGATTGTATAACAAACAGCATTTGTTCTAAATATCCATGGTATTTTACACAAGACTAATCTTATATAGATGCCAGAGATGTTGCTAGTAATGGCCACCTAAATTGTACCATATATGACGTGATGTACAGAAATTCTATTATGAAAAATCTGTCTGCAGGACCACATAAATATTTCAGATTGGTAGCTCTGTACATTCCACCTGTGAAACCCCAACAATCCTCAAAGATGCACTTACCCGTCTTCCTTAGAGCATTACCTCTGTAGTTATATGAACTTGTAGCATAAATATAAACTTGTCTACTATTAAATAAAGTATCATACAAATAACACTCCATGGCCTAATTCAAATAATATATCTTCAAAATAAAGCTGATAAAACTTCCAAAAGAGCTATCATGCTGCACTGAATGCTAGTTTTCAAAGCAGAACATGTTCCCAGGTTGTGGCTGAAAATGGTCTTTGTAATAGTCCACCTACCCATTTAGCAAACTGTAAATAAATAAAATAAATACAAAAACAGATACTAGTATTACGTCAAATTTCTTTCATGATTATCAGCCTGCTTTTTAAGTGGAATTAATGTAAACAAAGAAAAAGTCACAGACGCTTAACAGACCACAGACTCAAAAACCCTGATATAAACTTTCTTATTGAATTAATACTATAAATAAACTGGAGATCTTTAGAAAATCTTCTTAATTTATATGAGGCAATACAATACTTTTACTCAGTCATAAAAATAGTATTAAATTATTTAGCTCCTTTGAAATCTGTAATAGTAAAAATATACAACATTCCTGAATGATACCAGAATTAAAAACTCCTGTGATTAATATGCATAATGCCTTGACCACATTTTTCAAAATCAACTCAAAGAGCAACAAAGATCGCTAAAGGCAACTAAGAAATAAATGTAAATCTACCATAAAAAGGTGAAAAAGTTGTATTGAAAGCCTCAGTCTTTCAAGTGCTCATACAAATAATTTTGGCATGCAAAAGATAAATCATTAAAACCAGGTAAAATACCCCCACACACACACACACACACACACACACACACACACACACACACACACATCTAAATGACAAAGTAAATGTGGACTAACTCAGGAAATATTTTGATAACCAAGTGCTTATTATATTCCTATCATCTTATCCTCTACCTATGTATGACCCATATTCACATCAGTCAGAGTTCACCCTATCCTCTTGACCTTCTACTCATTTTAGAGGAATACATTCTTTGTACCTTCAAAAATGTAATATTACCTTAAGCAACTTCTATACAATTACATTTTACCTAAAGTAAATGGCCAAAAATATGTTAGTGGCTTCTCTAGTAGTTCACTCTAAACTCTGAACTGATGTATGGCTGTGTGATCCAATCTAGCAGTGACAGCTGGTGACTTCAAATTAAAGGGGGGCTGCAGGAGACAGCTGAATGGATGGGGCCAATGGGAAGGGGTGTGACCAACTAGAAGGGGGTGGAGCTATGTTCAAAATCACAACAACTGGAACTTAAATTAAATATGCTGCCCTGGGTGCCAAACCATCATTACGAGAGTCCAATCAAGACAAAATGAAGTGTAGAAGAAAAAAATATTTCAATGCATTGGCTACATGACAACTTACTCAATATCTAGATGGAAACACAAAGGTTGTGAGTCATGAAAAAATAAATTGATTTTTAAATACATTACTGGAATGCCAGTCAAAATCAAGTATAAAAAAAAAACAAGCAGCACTCAGCTCAAACCACTTCTCCTTGCACTACAGTTCTAATTATAATTTATATTCAGCTTTAAAAAATTACCAAGTAACATGCTGAAAGTAGTAATCACTGTGATACCCCCACTTGTAAAAATTTTCTTATCCAAAAAAGACCTGCTACCTGACAACAACTATCTACTTGTTTCATGGAGAACACATGATCAAAGTAAAAAATGAACAGCGAACAAGAAACAAGCTCAAGATAAATTGCTTAAAGGATTACTGCACAAGTTATGGACCACACATGATAGATTGGCATTCTGTTTAGTTTACGGGTAAAGCCTGCAAAGATAACTGCAAGTCTCCAACAAATGTAATGAGCTTCTGAAAATACTGTAATCCTGTCCTTTATTACAAATACTGTCATATGCATTTCAATCCCTAAGGCTTATATGTTATCTAGTTATGTAAATATTCTCTGCATGGCAACAATGAAAAGGCTTTCAATGTTGGTAATTCTTTAACAGTATGCTTATTAAAACTTACTTGCATCTTACAATCTCCGACAAACTTACCTGATGGTCATTAAAGGATTGCTACTTTAATACAGAGCAACAGGGCACTGCAACAGCATGCATTTTCTAAAAAATAAGAAGCATAAATCAACAGTATAAAAATATGACAGAAAAACAGAACTTTCTGCAAAATCAAGGACAGATGAAAAGCCACGGTCATACTTGTGGTCTACCTTGGATGGGGGAATACTCTGCACACTTACACTGCATAACTGCTTCTTGCCTTGCTTGGACACATCCAGAGTCACTACATGGGGGGAGTGGGTGCAACAAGTAGTTCACAGTTTGAAATGTCTGTAGCTGATGGTGATGGCTCTGACACTCATACCTCTCAACCTCAGAGCAAGAAATCTGGACAAAGCCATACATAGAAGTGGGACACAGTCCCAAAAATAAAGACAATTTTTAAATATTGCTCTTATAAACTTAGAAAGATAATAGAATAGTAGTAGGCCTTGCATTAGTATGAATTTTTGAAGGGTATGAAATCTGAAACTCAAATGTCTGCCATTATTTTCTAACTTCAAGTCTTTAATGATTTGCTACTAATTTGCCAGAAAACCAGAATTTTATGAAAAACAGACCAAATGTGTTATGTAAAAATATAAAATTGCCACACAATACAGCTGGGAACCTGTCAAAGAAGGGACACATTTTTAAAATTAGTACTGTTAACTTGAGCAGCTGACAAAATAAGAGCATCTACATGCATTTCTGAAATAAAAGTAATCTATAACTCTGATCATTAAAGTTATTTATAACTGTAAACCAGCCATGTTTTCTTCCAAAATAGCCATTTTGCAGAGGAATTATTATGGGGAGAGCAACATTTTGAGCCAAAATTGGAGACAGCTGAGAAGTTTGGATATTCCTAATTCTATAAAGTGATTTATTTGCACGTACCTCTCAACCTCTTAATGCAGGAAATCTGGATAAGGCCAAATATATTGGGGGAAAATACAAACAATACTAAAAAGACAGTTGCTAGAATAACAGGTCTTGCTTTAGCATGCATTTTTCTGAAGGTTATGACATCTGAAACTCAATGTCTGTCATTATTTAGTGAATTAATTCCTAAATGATTTGGCAGAAAAACCACAAATTTTATGAGGAACAAACCAAAAATAAGAAGAAAAAATCTATTCATTCTGCAAAATTCTGGACAGTTGAGAGGTATAGTTCAGCCGGGGCTGTCTGAGTTTGCTGCCCCCCCTCACAAAATCATGGTTGAATGGAGCGTCCCCCCCTGCAGCAATTCCAATGTCCCATACCTTGGTTATTTTGCTCCATTTGCCATAAACACTATAATGTGCATACTGCATTACTTCTGCAATGATATGGATTTCATTTGAAAGTTTTATTTTATATTTTACACAATAAACCCTAATAGATATCTGCTAAACAAAGCAATGCAGTCTCTCAATGAAAATAGACTTAGCATTAAAACTTCTTTGCTCTTGAAACTCACATTCATTGAAACAGCATTGAAACCCACATTCAAAGAAAATACATTTTGCCAGTGGCAGATAAAGATTAATTTTGGGCTGTTTTCAAATCATATGCCCCTTGAACACAAAACATACATATGCTCTTTGATACACCTTCCTGACTGTATTAAATTATATTCCTTGTACAATACAGTACAGTTGTTAGAAGGCATTTTTAATTTATTGTTTTGAACATTTTTCCAGTAAACAATGAAACAAAATGCATCCACCAATAATGACAAAACTGCCCAATTCAGAACATTTCCATCATAAAAGTCTACTCAAACTTTTACAGTCCACCAGTATCAGTAAATATGCACAATCTCTGAAGAAGTAAAAGTAATCTAAATAATTCCATATTAAAGAAATCTGTTAACTAATGAAGAGGTTACTGCTAGCAAACAACTTTATATGTCATTGTTTCATCTACAAATAAAGTGTATGTTGCCCTTGAGGAATAAATTGCCTATGTTGCATTAAAAAAATGATAATGCTAGTAATATCACAATAAGGAATGGAAGGCAAACTGATAACAGGTTCATAGTTACTAGTATCTTCGCCAAACAGGACTGCAGCATTCATCTCCTTTACAACAGAGTACAGTATCAGCAATGGATTTACCTACTGTGGGAGTAGCACCCACAGCCTTCTGCATCAAAAGCAAGTGCACCACCTGTTGTGCTATTTACAATGTGCGCACACCTGGTATAAGCAGCACTAAATTTTTGTTCCCAGGCAGCTCTCAGCTCCTTGTAAAATCTACTCGACACTCAGCTGTATCTCTGAACTTTGCAGCACAGAAATCTGGAAAAAGCCAAAATTTATTGGGGGGGGGACAAAAGCCCAAAAACCAGGGACACATTTTAAACATTGATTGTATAATGTTGGAAAGTTGCTAGAATAAAATGCTATGTCACCACCATACATTTCACTGCCAAGTATTGAACCCAGGACCCTGTGCAAAACAGCCAGAGAAACATACCACTATGCCAAATCATCTATTTTTATGAACGAAAGGAAAACTGAAACTTAAATGGCTACCATTTAGTGAATTCAGTTCTCACCATAGCTGTCAACATCTTAGTACAAAACACCTGAACAAAGCCAATAATGGGGGAATACAGCCCCCAAATATATTCAGTGAGTTCAGTTATCACCATAGCTGTCAACCTTGTCACAAATAAGTTGGACAAAGCCAATAACAGGGGAATACAGTCCAAATAATAGGGACAAATACCCACTGAGGACACCAGAGCAAACCCACACAAACACAGGGAGGACATGCAGACTCCACACAAAAGGCACCCCAGCCAAGAATCAAACCAGACAACCCATAGCTGTCAAGCAACACTGCTACCACTGCACCATTGGCTATGTTAAGTAAAGTAGCAAAAATACAGAAACCACAGATTTTATGAGGAACAGAACAAATATGAGGCAAAAATCTGCACATATTTCACAAATGGCAGTGATTAGGGAATTCAGGCTCTTGTCATTTGGACCCAAGGTACAGAGTTTAAGCCTTATTCTCTGCTCACCACCATGAAGCAACGGGGGCATTTTATACATACACATATTTATCCACTGCCAGAGATTCCAGAAAAGCTCACTTGAGTAAAGTAAAACATAAAATGCTCTGGTCATGCTCAGATATTCAGTCAAAGAGCAGCAAGAATAATTAAAATAAAATAATGGGTTCAGCTTTGAGTTGCATGTAATCATCTGGAGGACATCTGATGACCAAAGATATTTATTGCAGTAAACAGTGAAATGGCTCAACTCCAGCCATTGAAACTGCTAAGAGAACTTTGTTATTAGTATATTAGGAGCACAAAAAAAGCATAAATGCATGCACGTGCACACACACACACACACACACACACACACACACACACACACACACACACACACACACATCTCTCTCTCTCTCTCTCACACACACACACTCACTAAAAGAATTTCTGGGGTAAAATAATTGACTTCTGAGAATATCTGTTAAAAGTACACATCGTTATAGCTGTTATCTTTCTGAAGCTTAACAAGCTCATAAATCACAGGGCATCTTCCTTATTGATAAATAAAGCTTAAACACTGTGGTAAGCTCTCAAGCCCCAATGTATATACACACACACACACACACACACACACACACACACACACACACACATAAAGCTAACCAACATAAAATGTATATTTTATTAATTAATTCCGCAAAGAAGAAAGCATTTCAATTACAACATGCCAATAACCCCAGGCTATTTTTACAGTAGAGTAGACATAAATTTTATGCACAATACTATCAGATGTTTTAGATTCTACAAAACAAACCCACAAGCTGTGAAAATTAAGCAGAATTCTCCAGATGTAAAAGCAAAGCACAAAAGCACAACCTCGTTAAAAGCATTTTTACAGCATACAAGCCTCCCTCTCCCAAGATGTAGAGACCGTACCATACACAAACACACACCCACACATATTCAAATCTAAAATAGATATAATCCTCCTATCACACTTAATTTCTTCTTGTTTTGGGACTCACCCAATTAGTCTCGAATACACAATGGGAACCCACTATGAGAAGCTAGAAATCTCAATCTTTAGTCCCTTCTCTCACAACTTGTACAGTGACAGGAAGTCAGGAAATACAACCTTTTTAATCAGATTTAATCTGTTTTAACTCCCAAGATATTTTTAAAGTTCATAAAATACTTCCAAATAAACCATTTAAATAGTATAGGAAATTGAAAGAGAAAAGAACAACTGGAGCAAACAGAGTGATGTCAGATGCAGCAGAAAGTCATATAAATCATTAGAACAATGTTTTATAAAATAAAAAAAAATGCATAACATTGAGAATTCAATAAGTTATGGTAAATGCCTGGAACATATATTTTCCATCTCCTCCACAGATCAAATAAGAACACAGTAAAAGAATCCCTAGTAATTACTTCATTTCAGCTAAAATATTAGATCACAAAACATTAACTCTAAATTATTGCTTCTCACAAAAGCATATTATAAAATGTATACACACACACACACACACACACACACACACACACACACACACACACACACACACACACACACATACACACACACCCTGTTTCTGCAGTGATCACACACAGTCCTTCATAAACACCCTACCTGTTGCGATCAGCTCTTCTGTAATGATCCTGCAGCCTGATCGGTCCTCCATAATGGTCCGTGCATACCGTTGGGTCTCCTGCGATATCCTGCTGGCCCGCCCATGCTGTTGGGTCTCCCACGAGATGTGAGGAGGCTGGAGCCTCCTGCTGTTGGTCCAGTCTGCGAGAGATGCAGTCCGGTGACCTTGCAGTTTGTGCAGTCATCACCGCACAGACCTCTGGGCTGGAAGGGCGGAGTTTCCTGCCTTCCCTATCCCGACTGCTTAACAGAGCAGTCTGGAGCTCAGAATGCCTGAGCATGCATGCTTAGAGTTCTGGTCTGCCTAACACAGCAGTCAGGAACTAAGCACTCATGCGTGGAGTCTGAGAATTTTCATTTTTTTTAATATGTTCTACGACAAGAATTTTTATTTATTTAATATGTTCTACGGCAAATTTATACAGGTGGGGGGACCCATTTTACAGGTGGAGGGGCTGCAGTCCCACAGTCCTATAGCACAAGCTGCCCTTGCAATCTAGCAGTACAAGTTTCTTATTAGCAAAACTTAATCAGACCTACCACAAACCATCTTAACTTATCCTTGGTTGTGCCAAACATATCCATCATTGCAACATCCCAAAGAATCTTTCATGGATACCTTTTCTAACAGGTTGTACTACTTTCTCCTCTGGCATACTCATAAATTAATTTACACTAAGCCATATTAGCACACTTTTCAACCAGTAGAACTGCATCACAAAAATGTTCTCCTACATTCCTCTCGATAAGGTCTTCAGGGGCCTGTAAGTCATTTTAAAAACTACATGCCTAATCTATAAAATAATTCCCATATTGCATCACCAGCCTTAGCACCATTTCTGCATTCAAAATAAAATAGAGCGTGCTATATTAACCAGGTAAAATGTAAATGATAAACCAACCCACCAACAAAATACATTTTTGATAAATAATTACCTAACAAATTGCTGACCATAATCCAGTACTAACTAGAAATTATGAGATACACAGCACATATAATGTGCCTAACTCTTAATTAATACTGATTTAAATATTTCCATTCCTACACCTGACTCCCCTGTCATAGGCTTCTTTATGATCTGATAAGCTGGTAAAGAAAAATATGTTTGAGGAGGGGAGTTAAGAGCTTCGGAAGTCCATTTAGAATATATGGGTACATGGTCAGTAATACTATTTTGCAGTACTATAAGTAACATCATTTAGGAATAATGAAAAGAATTAAAGTCTATAAAGAAAAATTATCAGTTGGGATGTCAGAATGGTGTGTTGACTGGCCACTTCTGAAAGGCTGTGATAAGAGGCTATGCTTATGAGTTTTTATGTTACTGCAGCATCTAGTATTATACATGACTGTTTGGTGAATCTTTTCTCCATCATCCATGACTAGAAATGGATTATAGGAATGCTGGATATCCCAGTAATCAAAACATACATGTATACATAAATAAGGACAACTTTGGTGTTGTCCTGACTGAAGATGGAGATTGCAAAATGGAAGGGACTGGGTGAAGCGATCTGATGAAAGAAATAAAAAAAAAAATGAATAAAAAAATTTGAGAAAAAAGCAAGAATTTCCAAGATCAGTCAGTAGATTAAAAGAAGACTAAAGAAAATGATGAATAAAGCTTGGTAGAGTTAATGTGAGAAAGAAAAGGAAGCTAGTACAAGAGAATGGGTTTGGGAGTCACTGTAAGCAATATTATTTAAATGGGCTTAGACACCATATATGTTTATACTGCATTGGCTCATGACCGTTTCATTTTAAATGCATTTTTCACTGCAATGTATGTACTTGTAATGTGTTATAGATATCTAATGAAAAACATAACAGTTAAAGAAAAACAGCTTTCTTCCCCAGACTAATTCTGACCCATGTTACAAGCCTAAGAAACCTGGGAAAGTGTTCATTCCTGACACTATACCAATAAATTAGTAAAAAAAATTAAGAAAGTCAGAGTGGGACCAAGGGTGGAATAATTAAATCATAGGTAATGAAGAGATGAGGCAAGGCAGTAAGATACCGATATCAATACTGAAGTCTGCTTCTATGAAAAGATGATGAAAACTCAGCATAACACGCCACTGGGTGCTCTTGTCACTCCAAAATATCCTTAAAGAAACTCTGCAAGGAGGTTGGAAGTAAAAATGTCCCTTCATGGAGGTGACTCAAGTTCACACAACAGGTTTAAAAGAAAACAGTTTATAAAAAGGTATGACAGTACTAGACAAGACAGCAGAAAGGGTGTGAGATGTAACAGGTTCAGGTTAAAGCAACAAAGCAAAATAATTCAAACAAAAAAGCAAAATGCATTAATGTGAGGAAATGTAGCAGCAAACGTTGATGAAAGGGGACTGGGGTAGTCTTATCTAAAGAATTACATTTAAAAAGTAAACGAGGGCAGAAAGGAAAGCTGAAAAACTAATGTGATGTAAAGGAAGGGCCCTGAGCAATAGAAAAGAAAGGAAAAGTTATCATCACTTTCTGTAGATACTACTAAGACCCAGTCTGGAGCATAATTTGCAGCTGTGGGGCAGTCAGTGTTTGTACGGCCATGCAATCCAGTGATGGAGTCGGTTTACAGCAGGACTACCAAATGGTTGACAGCCAGCAAAAGAAGCCATATAATGAGATTAAAAGAGTCTGCAGTATGTAATCTTAGGAAATATGACAAAAAAGGTGAATAAAAAAAACTATGCATCAACTGTGAATCTGTATAATCCATATATAAGTACCATCGGAAAAACAAACTTGAAAACAAGGAAAGAGAGGTTGAAGTTACAAGCTTGGAAGTTCATACCACACACACACACACACACACACACACACACACACACACACACACACACACACACACACACACACACACAAGATATTTCATAGACATAGTGGTAGATGATTGGATCAACAATATTTTCAGACTTTATTCAATCCCATGGTGTAGAGGGATAAAGCCCTAACTGTGACCCACTTGACCTATGATCACCTAGTCACTTGGGTTCTGGAAGAGATGGCAAAGAGGAGAGAAGTATGATAAAGCATATCCAGCTTATCTCTCTCTCTCTCTCTCTCTCTCTCTCTCTCTCTCCTTGAGGAAATGGTTCAAAACCATGTCTGGGGTATGGAGACTGTGTTAAATTCTGGTGAAGATCAAGGATTAATGGAAGAATTTTCCTTCAAGGGGTAAAAGCATATGAGGAAACACCCCCTGCAAAACCTGAAGATATGCCATTATGTAAACCGATTCAAGATCATCCATAAAGACATTACAAGCATGCACAAGGAAAATTGGCAAGACATAGGAAACAAAAAAAAAAAAAAAACATCTGATTTCTCTAGGTACAATGGTGGCACTACTCCTGTTGCCTAATCCTTCACCTAGGAAGAACAAATGGGCATTAGGCCTTTGGCCATCTTTAAGAGAGAAATGGCTGAAAAGGCAGGAGGGGGCATGACTGTCACCAAAAACATACAATACCAAAACAGAAGTATGTCTGTAACATGTATATGACAACTATTACAAAATAAGTGGAAAAAAGAGATGTTTTTTTAAGTATGATATGTACCTTATTAGTAAATATCAAACTAAAACAATGAGTAAAAATGTCACTCAGAAAAAGCAATCAGTGATAACCAAAAGAAAAAGTCTAGCAAGGCTAGAGGCTAGTGGGTTTGGTTTTGTTGGCCTGAATTTGTCCATTAATAGACTTAAAAAGAAAAAAAGTCATGGACATTCAGAACTGCTGTATACTTGAAACACCTGATGTCCTTAAAGGTCCTTTGCATATATCACATGTTGCCTCTAATACTAGAGGTTTAAGGAATCACACAGTGGAAAGTTTAGTCTTGGTAGACTTTTCTTTGGGTTTTTCACTTATTAGTAAGTATGGGAATGATGAGAATGTGTTGCCCGTGCCTGCTATCATAATATATATCGCTTTAAAAACAAACGTGATATAACTCTAGATTACATGGGGTAAGAGGATTCATAGCAGTTCAAGTGCTGTCTAATCACAACAATTGAAATTACATGGGCAACTACTCAAATGCACATCCATAACATAGCAAAAACAAATATTTTGCTCCCTAATGTGGAGTGCCATGCTCCCATCAAAGAGACTATACAAATTCTGAAGCTGTTCAGTCTCCTTACACACATTAATCAGAAAGGGATTCATCAATCGGAATTAATTGAATCCCATTTCTGTTTAACACAATCAAAACTAATGTTATGAAGGGGACTGCGGAACATTAGAATACTGAAGTTTTCATTTATATCCATATAATCATATAGTTAGTATATTTAAAGATGTGCGACTGTCTGGAACACACTGCCCACATGGGGGTAGTGATATTTTTTTTGTTAGCAGTGTTACGTATCTTGGTAGAATGCAGTCTATACACTATGGATGAAAATGTGAATCAGCATTCTAAATCTTACAGTACTGAACTTGAATAAATTTTGTTTGACAAAACAAAAAGTTCCTTTTTGTGTTGCTTACCAAATTGTGTTTACAGAGGAAAATTTTGTCAACATTCTCCAGCAAGGATGTCATTTTGGCCATAGACTATGTGGAGCATTCAATAAATATTAAAGTGACAACTTTTTAGTTTTCTGATTTCCTAATTGCAATTCTGTGACTCTGTACCACAATTTTCAAAACACTTTATGTAGAAAGTCAATACACAGCTGTGATAACATTGTGTAATTTTGTTTGATGGGAATGATTATGTAATGTGTGCATGAAATCACCCTTCCAGTAGTACATGAATATTTTGCCAACACTGCCCATGAGGCAAGGTCATAAAAACACTATGCATGATTTGGATTTTGAAAACACATCACTCTAAACTTTGTTGGTTATCAATGTTTTCAAATCCTTACTATTTTTAGCTCATATGATGAATGTCATTTAGCTTAGACATCTTTAGATTGGGATGTATATTTCAAATTAGCTTTAGATAAATAGACATAGATAGATAGATAGATAGATAGATAGATAGATAGATAGATAGATAGATAGATAGGCAGATAAATAGATATACTGATAGATATGAGACAAGCTGTCCAGAGGATCATTGAGGAGGCTAGCCCAAATTTCCAGTTGCCCACAAACACTGTCTGGTTAAATTACTTGCTCATGTTCACAGAGTAAGCAAATGATGGCAGCGGGACTCAAACCCTGTACCAAAGGAACTACAGCTCACAGCCTTCAATGTCTGTGCCATCTGTGAGAAAATGACTAGCTGCCAAGATTCCCTTCAAATTAGGCTCCATTGAGATTTGAACCCACACATAGGAAAACATTTATAACTGCCCCATTGCATAACCATTCTAGCTAAAGGACATTAGGAAGTGTAGTGTGTGAAGAAATGTAAAACTTCTTTCTATGGAGGTGTTTAAATCAAGGAATTATCTTACTGAAGAGTTTGTGTTTGAGTTAGCAATAATAATGAACACATGATTTTATGTAAGCTATGATACTGCACACATAATAGACTTCAGGCCAAGTTCCAGAAGAATGTGTTTGTGTTTCAGAGGTTGTTTGCAAGAATAGAAACACTAAAATAAAAAGGAGGAAATAGTTAAAAATAACTCCACCACATGAAGACTAGTAAGAGGTGTAATCTGATTGCAAAACTGACCATTTGCTATCCAAGGTTGTAAAATGTGCTGCTGCAGCATAATATCATTTCAGTGAGCTGTGTTATGTATGTTGAGTGAAAGCATTCTCACAGTGAGTGTGAATAGAGCTTTCCAAGGCCTCCTGCTCATGCTGTAGCAGAGTACACAACCTGAATGAACGGGATCTGAACAGCACTGTGCTGAGAAGCAAGGACCAGGAGTTAGCACAGGTCATGTAGCATCCATAGTGGTGACAGGGATGTGAAGGATGTGAGGGATCACCATTTGCAGAAAGGAATTAAAAGCTGATATGCAGATGTTAAATAACATTAAAAATGTGGGCGGTCCAACTATAATACAGACTGAATAATAATGATATATAATCAATATAATCATGTATATATGTATATATGAATATATATATACACATATACACATATATATATATATATATATATATATAATATACATACATACACACACACACGCACCCTATATATATATATATATATATATATATATATATATATATTTATATATATATATATATATATATATATATATATATATATATATATATATATATATAGAGAGAGAGAGAGAGAGAGAGACACACACACACACACACACAAACTATATCTGTATATATATATATATATATATATATATATATATATATATATATATATATATATATATATAGTGGATATAAAATGTGTATACACCCCTGTTAAAATGCCAGGTTTTTGTGATATAAAAAATGAGATCACAATAAATCATTTCACAACTTTTCCCACCTTTAATGTGACCTATAACTTGGACAATTCAATTGAAAAACAAACAAATCTGTTAGGGGAAAAAAATAAAAAAACGTATAATAAGCTGGTTGCATAAGTGTGCACACCCTTAAACTAATAGATTGTTGAAACACCTTTTGATTTAATTACAGCATTCCGTCTTCTTGGGTACACATCTGCCATGAATTAAAGAGACTCTGATTAACTGCAAATAAAGTTCAGCTGTCTTAGTAGGATTTTCCTGACATTTACTCAGTTGCCTGCTACAGCAGAAGCCATGGTTTGCAGAGAGCATACAAAGCATCAAAGGGATCTCATTGTTGAAAGGTATCAGTCAGGAGAAGGGTACAAAAAAATTTCCACAGCACTGGATGTACCATGGAACATACTGAAGACAGTCATCAAAAAGTGGAGAAAATATGGGACAACACAGATGCTGCAACAGACTGGACGTCCCTCCAAAATTAATGAAAAGACAAGACGAAAATTGGTCAGGGAGCTGCCAAGAGACCTACAGCAACACTGAAGGAGCTGCAGGAATTTATGGCAAGCACTAGTTGTGTACTACATGTGACAACAATCTCCCGTATTATCCATATGTCTGGACTATGGGGTGGTGTTGCAAGACGGAAGCCTTTTCTTACACAGAAAAACATCCAGGCCTGGCTAAAATTTGCAAAACAATACATCAAGTCTCCCAAAAGCATGTGGGAAAATACGTTATGGTCTGATGAGACCAAGGTTGAACTTTTTGACCACAATTCCAAAAGGTATGTTTGGTGCAAAAACACTTTGCATCACCAAAAGAACACCATCCCCATGGTGAAGCATGGCGGTTGTGGCAGTATCATGCTTTGGGGTTGCTTTTCTTCAGCTGGAACTGGGGCTTTAGTCAAGGTGGAGGGAATTATGAACAGTTCCAAATACAAGTCACTATTGTCTCAAAACCTTCAGGCGTCTGCTAGAAAGCTGAAGATAAATAGGAATTTCATCTTTCAACACGACAATGACCCCAAGCATACATCCAAATCAACAAAAGAATGGCTTCAGCAGTAGAAAATTAAAGTTTTGGAATGGCCCAGCCAGAGCTCAGAACTAAATCTAATAGAAAATATGTGGGGTGACTTGAAGAGGGCTGTGCACAACAGATGCCCTCGCAGTCTGACAGACTTGGAGTGCTTTTGCAAGGAAGAGTGGGCAAATATTGCCAAGTCAAGATGTGCCATGCTGATAGACTCTGACCCAAGAAGACTGAATGTTGTAATTAAATCAAAATGTGCTTTAACAAGGTATTCAGAAGAGAATACTATGTACCTCCCACCCCAAACAGCAGAGGTTACTTATCCACCCCCTGCAACCCCCATTTTTTCAAAATATCCTGTTACATGGACCCAGTCAGATACACTGCATAAGTAAATTATGAAAGTGCTAGAATATATCATGAACTGCAGGTTTTAAAGCTTAATATATGATTACTGACTATTATGAGCAGAAACACTGAACTTCTGATGTTTTTTACATGTTACTATATATAACTTTAACGATATATACAAATGTATCTTAACTGTCCCTATGGATCTTGATTTAAGATTCCTTAGAAACTGCTCAGTGGAAGTTTTAAAACAGTTGTGTCCTTTCCCTTGTAGGACCTGACCCGCGTTGAAAGGCTTAACATTCAGATAACTATTGGCAGGTCACTGCATTCCTAAAGAGCCCCTTCCAGACTTCCAGTAAACTGTGAACCATCAACTAAGGTCTTTACCAAATGTAAAAGCTTACACCTGGTAGCTAATGTTTGTAAGGTAACAGACTGCTAGTCTGTGTCCGTAGCACGAATGATTTTACCCCGTTTCCCCTATTAGAGCAATGGCATTCTTAATTGGATTATATACAATCCTATCCTGAGAAAACAAAAAAGCCCACCTCGAATTAAGTATAATTTCAGCCAACTCCAAAGTATTCCTACCAAAATCATTCAAGTGGGAACTATAAAACCTTACATATTAGTTAAGTTTCTCCCTGAGATTTGGCCAAGGGATACGGCAAAAGTCGCTTGCTGGATTAGCCCCACTTTGCACAACCTGCTGCACTCAGGCATGGTTTGTGCCCGCATTGCCCCCTATTTACACCCACCCCCACTACCTCCACATGTATACATACCTACCCCCACCCCTTTTCTACTCTTAACCAATCCACCCTTCCAAACAGGCTAGACTCCATATATGCTCTAGCCACACTCACTGTAAGGACAAATGTTTCACAATGCTGCCACCATGACTCTCCGCCCTCCCCACAACACTCACATCCCTTTCATTCTAGCTTTTCTTCTCCTCACTTTACTTACAGGAGCCTATTACCAAACCTCATATGAAACCCACACCCATGCAGGATTTCACTACCCAAAAAGCCGTACTGTACCTCTTAGACTACTTAGTGTAAACATACAAAGCCATGCCTGATCCAGCTCTGCTAGAAATGCAACATCTAAAGAAATCCCAATCCCTCTGCACCACATATTCAATGACCTCAACCTCATTACCACAATCAACAGAACGTGCTGGAGGGACAGGTTCATCTTCAAGAGGGCCAGTGAGGTGCTCTGTTTGACATGTATGGGAAGTCTATTCCATAGCAAGGGCAGTCTCTGAGTTATGAACCTGTCCCTGCAGCACGTTCTGTTGATTGTGGTAATGGGGTTGAGGTCATTGGAACATGTGGTGCAGAGGGATTTGATGAGTGGATAGGAAATAGAAAATTCATCCCGGGATCCCTCCAGTGGCTCTACTCATCAGAGGCACTGGGAACAAAGATCGGGTGGCACGATGTCAGGGTAATACTATGGGCTAAGTCTGTAAAGGTTCCAGGGCTATTAGCCTAGACACCTATGAACCTATGAACCCATTACCTTAACTTATCTCTGACCACAAATAACTACTACCCATTACTCAAACCCAATTGATATCCCCTAAATCAAAATATTACCATTATCTACTCAACAAACTCAACAAACTAATAGCTAGTCTAAGGCACAACCTAATGCTAGAAGGAGATATCCACCCTTATCCAGGCCCAATTTC
Source organism: Protopterus annectens (assembly GCF_019279795.1). Lineage (NCBI taxonomy): Eukaryota > Metazoa > Chordata > Ceratodontiformes > Protopteridae > Protopterus > Protopterus annectens. The sequence goes on from NC_056735.1 coordinate 1,549,801,387, forward strand.
CCAAAATAAGACCATCAGTAACACCACCTCTAGTTATCCCATTGGTGACTAAACGGTATGCAAGTGCACTGTTGGCTATGCACTTAAACATAAGAAGCATCAATAACAAACTCCACAACCTACATACCCTTATATCAGTATATTCCCCAGACATACTAGGACTGTCATGGTTAAAAACCAACCATTTCAGACAATGTGATACTTCCTCCAGCATAGAACATATTTAGATTGGACAGACCAGCCAAAAAGGAGGAGGTGTAGCCATTCTTTATAAAAAAAATACTAGCTATTACTAGGTCAGTTATGCAAACCCCCCAATTGGCAACACCGAACTACTAGTTACCAAACTAAAATACAATAGTAACAAGTATATCAACATTATATGTGCCTACATCCCTCCTGGTAACAACATAAATACCATGGACGGTCTATTTCAGTAGCCCTCTACCACATATCATCAAGAATCTATAATTCTTGGGGATTTCAATGTAGATTGGATCACCTGTTCCTCCCATAATAGTCACAACCACATCAATCTGTTGGGCTTTACCACTAGAACAGACAAGGCCACTAACAGAGAAAGTATTCTCAACTGGATATTAATCAATAACCACCCTAACACCTAAACCGCTGGAACACTCCCAGATGAAATCAGTGATCACCTGCCAAATTTCATCTTAAAAAACAAAGTTATAAATACCCACAACCCCAATTATAGACTATTAGATACAACAAACACTTCAACCTAACCAGATTCCAGTCTAAGCTTAGGCTTTGCAACTGGTCTTGCTTAAATTCACTTCCTCTTGAGAAAGCCGTATCCTACTTCAATATGACATTCCTAGCCATACTAGACTCCCATGCCCCACCCTGTACCATCAGATGCAAACCCAACCATGCTCCATGGCTAAGAAAGGATACCAGGACTAAAATCTCACTAAGAAATAAAGCTTGGAATCACTGGAGAACCACTAAATCTCCAGTGGCTAAATTATTCTAGTGGCAACTTAGAAATGAAGCAAAAAAATCCATTGTTAAGGACAGAAAAGTGCATTTCTATAATCTACAGCACCAGCACCAATCTAATCCACAAAAATTCTGGTCGGGTATCAATAAACTACTTCACCCAGGCAAATCCACAACTTCAACTCCCACAAATACCACAAATGCCCACCTTAAGACCATGACAAACAGCTTTAATTGCTTCTTTACAGAAACAATTCAACTTTTTGCCAACCAAAATAACCCCAATATAAGTAATATTCACTCCCAAATACCCTGCAGTCACCCAGCCTTCAATCTCCAACCCATCTCCACCAGCTCCATAAGGAAAATCCTCTCTAAGTTAAAACCTACCACTCTAGCTGCTGACCTACTGCCAGCTGAGTACCTACAAAAGGCAGTTGAAGCCATAGCTATCCCTGCCTCCATATTAATAAATAGAAATATTAAAGAAGCTACCATCCCCTCACTCTGGAATTCTTCAACTACAGACCCATAGCCAACCTATCCCCCTTGGCTAAGATCATGGAGAATTGCATTCACAAATAGCTGATGTACTTTCTCCTCCAAAACAAACTGCTGGCAGACTCCCAGCATGGGTTTAGACCCCACCACAGTGCCACTACTGCACTCCTCTATTTTAATAATACCATTAATTCTAATAGAAATAATGCACAACTCTCATCAGCCCTATTCCTTGACCTCTCCAAGACTTTTGACATGGTCAGTCACCAGCTACTTATTATTGCTCTAAAAATGTATCCCTTGATCACCAATCCATCCAATGGTTCCAACACTACCTGCAGGACAGACGTCAGCTGTTCTGTGGCAAAACAATCTGTCTTCTCTCTTACCAGTTACTACAGGAGTTCCTCAAGGCTCCATTTTAGGCCCATTACTCTTTTCCATCTTTATAAATGACCTCCCCACAGCAACCCCAAATGCTCCATGCATAAAATATGCAGATGATTCTACCCTAATTTGTTCAGTCAGTACCCAGCTGGACCTCCAGACCATGATCCAATCCACATTTCAAACTGTTGAAAAATGGTTTTCTAACTGTGGTTTAATACTAAACCCCAATAAAACCAAATTACTACTGTTCACCTCCACCTGTGGGCCACCACCAGTTGCCTTCACAGTCATATCTAACAAGAGTACCACAATCTACCCAGATACTAGCACCAAATTACTAGGTGTAATAGACAACCTCAAAATTGACCTGCAGGTAAAACAAACAATAAAAAACACTACAAAAAAATGGGCTCCCTGTATAGAAACTTTGCATTTCTTACTCCAGCTGCTAGAACTACTATTGCCCGCTCCCACCTACTTTCTACCATCTTATATGTTTCTCCTATACTGACTAACTTGACAAAAACTGAACTAAATAAGTACTTCAGTTATTTCAACCATGTTGCCAGATTTGTTAGCAGTTCAGCTTTCCACACTCACCACTGTCTAAACCTAAAACACTTAAACTGGCTTGAATTCCCCTATCTGGTTCTCTATAACCAGCTTACTACTGCTCAAAAAATCCTCTACAAACTTGAAAAAGTCCCTGCCCTCAGATCTTTAATAACTTCTTATACTAAATCTAGAGAACTCCAATCTACAGATAAAGTTCTACTAAATACTACTAAATCAAATAACATGGCTGGCAACTCACTATTTTCCAACTACATTACCAAAAACTGGAACAATGTCCCACCAGACTTAAGTCAAGAACCATCAGTGTCTAAACTTAAAAACTTAATGAAACTCTTTTTCAGATCACATAGGATATGCTCTTGCAGTGACCCTATAGGATAAAAATTACTTACCTCTCTCCTCCTTCTTCTCTCGAGATGCCCATACTTGCCTACCTCATAGGTTCATAGGTTGGTACTAGGCTATCAGCCCTAGGGCCTATACAAGCCTAGCCATAACAATTCCCTTGCTATTTCTTCACACAGTATTTAGTTCCCTAGACCCTTGTCTAGCAGGGCGACTGACATGATCCCCGGGGTGAATTTCCTATCTCCCATCCAATCATCAAGGTTTCTTTTGAAGAGGGCCAAAGAGGTGTTCTGTTTGACATGTATGGGCAGTCTATTCCAGATTCTGGGGAGTCTCTGGGTCAGGAACCTATCCCTCCAGCATGTTTTGTTCATTGAGATGACAAGGTTTAGATCCCAGGAGCATGTTTCTCTGAGTGATTGGGATTTTTTTAAGTGTAGCATGTCCAACAGCTCTTGGTCTGACATGGCCTTGTATGTTAAGTAGACATCGCCTCTGAGTAGATGATATGTGAAAGAGTATAGGTGGAGTTTTTTTAGACGGTCAGCATAGGGCATCTGCTTTAGGTCTGTGATTCTTTTAGTGTGGTATTTCTGTGGCCTTTCAAGTTGTTGCAGATGTCTTGAGAGGTACGTACCAAATGAGGTGTTGTATTCTATAATGGGTCTAATGAGGGATAAGTACAGTGGGACAAGGACCTCCTTTTGTTCTGGATGAAAAGCCCTTAGTGATGAGGTATGACACATAGAAGGATTTTCTGACTGTTGTGGCAATGTGGTTATCAAAGGTGAGACCACTGTCCACCTGTGTCCCTAAGTCTCTTATTACACTTTCAGTGTTTAGTGTACTGCCACCTATGTGGTAATTCACGGGTACATGTTTTTTTCCCAAAGGGGATAACTATACATTTCTTGGTATTGAGCTTGAGCCCATGGCTCTGGCACCAAGCATCTGTTTCTGTAAGGCCCTTTTGTAGGATATCTACATCATTTGGGGATTCAATTATGGCTCCCATTTTGCAGTCATCTGCTAACTTTGTCAGCCAGAGTCCCTTAGTGTTGGTGTATACTTCAGAGAAGTAGATGCCAAACAAGAGCAGTCCCAGGACTGAACCCTGAGGTACTCCACTTGTCACTTGTCTGGAGCTGGATTTAGAGTTGGCTACTTTTACAGTGTGTGTTCTGTCAGTAAGTCAGTTGGCAACCCATCAAGTGACATAGGGAATAATGCCCAGCTTAGTAAGTTTATCTATGATTCCAGAATGAGGGATGGTGTTGAAGGCCTTGGTGAGTTCCAGATAGGCTGTGTGGACCACCTTACCCATGTCCATGGCTCTGGAAACTGATTTGAAGAAGTCAATCAGGTTCAGGAGACAAGATCAGCCCTTCATGAACCCAAACTGCATGGGGTCCGCGTTTGAAGGTTGCCAATGTCTTTGTTTATAAGTTCCATGATCATACATTCCATGGCCATGCAGATCAGGCTCATCAGACTGATGGGGCAGTAGTTCCAGGGATCCAAGGTGGATTCCCCCTTGTGGAGTGGGATAACTGTAGCTGTGCACCACACAGTGGGCATGAATCCTAAGGCGTGGCTATGACTAAACATGACACTTAGGTGAGGTACCAGTTCATTTTGTAGTATATGTAGTACATAGCCTGGGATGATGTCTGGTCCCATGGATGCTATATTCTTAGCTTTGGAGAGTGCATTTTTTACCTGTGTGGCCCTTATTACTGGAATTTGGCAATCTTTCAGTATTGAGGTGGGTCCTTTAGTGGGTGAGAGGCGGGTGAAGTTTGCACTGAATCGATCTGCCAGGATATTAGCAATATCCTTGGGATCAGTATATTTAATGCCATTCTGTTGTAGCTCAGAGCAGATCTGAATTTTGCCATTTAGATTCTTGACATAACTATAGAATGCCTTGTGGTTGTTTTTGGAATCTTTGGCAATTTTATTTTCGTAACTAGCTTTGGAGGATTTTATGAGGGATCTCAGCTTCTTACTGAGGCTGGTAAGGGAGTTTTTTGCATCCTGGGATTTTCCTCTTTTCTGCAACAGTTTCTTCCTTTTGTTGTAACGTTTGTTTATGGCAAGGGACCACCAGATTTGCTTCCTTATTTTTGGAGGAGAGTGTCTTGGTTCTATTGGGGATGGCACGATTCATGCATGAGTGGATGTGCTCATACAGTGCCTTAGTGTAGGATTCAGCAGTCGAACATTCAGTTCCTATCTGCATGGGTGTCATGAAGTTTGTCACTTCTGACTTGAGTAACATGAAGTTGGCTTTGGAGAACTTTTTTACAGAGTTTTCCTTACTGAAGGGTGGGGGTGGGATGTGGATGTCAAGGGTGATTAGCTTATGGTCAGACCTGACCAATGAGGGGGTGACCATAGGTATGGAGCATCAATTTCCCATATAGGTAATGACCAGGTCTAGGATATTGGAGCCCCTCGTGGGCATTGGAATTTATGAATTCCAGATCCAGGGTGTTGGAATTTATGAATTCCAAGAAAAAAACTGTCCTGGTATCTTCCATTTGACAGATTTATTTTCCAAATGCTTGCTAAACGGTATTCATATGTGTTTTACTATCCTTGTCTGTTCTCGTGTTTGTTGAAATAAGCTATTTTTGTTTCATCACTACAATGTAATTGCCACTATCTTGTAACTACCACAATCTTTGTATCTACTGAATTTATTGCACCTTGTATTATTATTATTATTATGTTATTATTTTGTTCTTGGATGTAACTAATTTGTATATGGAGCTTTTCTCCCTGGGCCTCTGCTAAAAATGGCCATATATATATCTATATATATATATATATATATCTATATATATATATATATATATATATATATATATATATATATATATGTGTGTGTGTGTGTGTGTGTGTGTATATACATATATATATATATATATATATATATATATATATATATATATATATATACAGTCCGACTTTCCCTTTCAACAAATGTAAAATAAAATAAATAAATAAATAAAATAAATTAGTTTAAGGGTGTGCATAATTATGTAACCAGCTTATTGTATGTTTTTTTATTGTTTATATTTTTCCCCTAAAAGATTTGTTTGTTTTTCAATTGAATTGTACAAGTTATAGGTCACATTAAAGGTGGGAAATGTTTTGAAATTATTTATTGTGGCTACATTTTTTTTACATCAGAAAAACAAAAACCTGACATTTTAACAGAGGTGTGTACACTTTTTATATTCACTATATATATATATATATATATATATATATATATATATATATATATATATATATATATATATATATTTATATATATATGGTTCCCTATCAGAAGCCTGAAACACTATAAGCCTGAAAATCAAAATCTTGAAAACTATAGACTGAAAGACCAAAATCCTGAAAGACCAAAATCCTGAAACTCAAAATCCTGAAAACACAAAATGGACATACTGACGTCATTGTGGCTTTGCTATTGTTAGCCCTGTGGTGATGGGTCATGCGTTGGGTTCAGGTAAGTGTGCGGTTGGTTTTATGTTAGGGTTAGGGGCGGTTTAAGTGAGTTAGGGTTAGGGCGCAGGTTAGGCATGTATGCAATAGTGACAAATATTGGGGTTGGGGCGGTTTAAGTGAGTTAGGGTTAGGGCGCGGGTCAGGTGAGTGTGCGATAGTGACAGACCTTAGGGTTAGGGTTAGGGTCAGGGTCAGTTGGTAGATATTAGTGTCTTTATAGTGACATATTAGCATTATTTGTGTTTCAGGATTTTGGTCTTTCAGGATTTTGGTCTTTCAGTCTATAGTTTTCAGGATTTTGATTTTCAGGCTTATAGTGTTTCAGACTTCTGATAGGGAACCATGTATATATATATATATATATATATATATATATATATATATATATATATATATATATATATATATATATATATCTTAACAAGTCTCTCAGAAACTAATAACAACACCAACAGCAAATTCCACAGCAGAGAAATGACAGGCTGCAGCAAACTGTAGTTTGAAGTCTTTTAATAACCTTTAAAATCCAAAAAACATCAAATATCTCAAGCGCTTTCGCCTGGTTATACCTTATACACACACACACACACACACACACACACACACACACACACACACACATACACACACACAAAAACACACACATACATAAACTGTGTTAACTGTTGACATCTGTTTTTAAGACATACTTTGGTCAACAGTTTGCAAGATCACTACAGTGCCAAGGATGGGTTATATCTGCTTTTTCTGATACTGTGTGTCCTCAGATTTAGAATATATAACTCTGGGGGGGGGGTTATATATATATTTGGGTCAATAAATTTGGGTCAATTCTTAGCTCTTTTCAGCCCCCTGTAATAAAGCCCGCTTTAGCGCGCTTTTTCACTTGTATTCAACTCAGCACAGCTCCTCGTGGTGTCCTGCAGAGTTCTACAAGCAGCAGAGAGCAAAAGAGTGACTTTTTCCTGATTTAAGTATTTTTTTCTGGCTTTTTGATTATTTACTGCTTAGCGACTGCATTTTCGCCTGTTTATACAGCTCTGCATTCTATTTAAACTGTTTTTGTGTTGATTAACTGTTTTGCACTTTTAAAAAGTTATTTGTTGCTTAATTTTACCTGTAGGCTAACACACTCAAGTGTGCTAGCCGTTTAAAAGCATTTATAGCATTTACTGTCTGTTTTTCCTCTGTTTTCTGCAAAAAAAAAAAAAAAAAAAAATCTTGTTTTCCCGCCTTACTGAACTAGAATAGTCCAGTCTTCAGAGTTTGCTGATCTCTGGGCTTTGGCTGGGTTCCTGTGCTATTCCATATCCTTATTTGGATAAAGGGAAGCTTCTTTGTTCACCAGTGGGAGTGGGGAGCACTGAGCAGCCTATTTGTCCCTAGAGCAGTGGTTCCAGCCAGAAAGTTGTAGTCTATTGGCCATTTTGGGTCAATTCCTAGCTCTTTTCAACTCCCTGCTTTAAAGCCCGCTTTAGCGTGATTTAGCGCGGAGTTGCCCATAGAGCACCATCGGGCAGCGCCGGTTAAACAAGGTTAAACTACTTCTGGCTCCGTAAAGTCTGCTCTTCAATTTTTCCCTTAGAACTTCTCTACTTGCAATCTAAACAGTCTATTCTCTATCTCAAAAGCTCAGCACTTGCTCCTAAAGCATTTTTATATAGGTAAAGTACTTGTATACTAAACAAAGTACTACATTAGCCTAGAATCCCCTTGAGTACCCATTTCCCTATAAGTCCCTTCTGACTCAGTTACACAGCAAACTTTTTCACTTTTTCTAGCATGTCGAAGGGTCAGTTGCTAGCGTCCTCTCCTGTTCAGCTGGTGAATCTGGGCATCTTGAGGCAATGTTACAATTGCCTCATGTACACAGACAACCCACTCCTTCTCCCACAAAACACAAATACATGTGAGAGATGCAACTATATAGCCAAACTGGAGGCTGAGCTCTCTCAACTCAGGACTGGCAAGACCAGACAAGAGGAGAAGGAAACCACGCACACCACAAACCCAGTTTCACATAGAACTATCACAACTGCAAAACAAACACATAAACACACAAAGACATACTCGGAGGCACTGATCAAAAATCTACAGAGGCCTCCAAAGCAGACACCCAAGCAACTGCCACCTCAAGACATAAGACATGCAACACATAGTTCTCAAAGTCAGTGTGCTAAACAGTCACAGCCCTTAAGGCCAAACACAATGCCAGGCACTCTTGTTATAGGTGACTCCATAGTCAGACACACTGACGTCCCACTCACCAGACTGAACAAGGAAAAGATCACAGTAAGCTGCCTGTCAGGCGCTAGAATCTGCCACATAACACAAGCACTCAGGTCACTCCACAGCAAGTACAAGTATGACTCAGTCAGTGTCCATGCCAGTGTGAACGACCTGAGACGTACCTCCCTGGACTACATGAAAAGAGACATAGAGGAGCTCTCAGATTATGTAGCCCAGGCCGGTATGACCCTGACCCTGAGCAGTATCCTACCCTCACCAAGAATGATGCCACAATACAGAGACAAAATGATCAGCTTTAATAATTGGCTTAATTACTGGTGTCATTCTAAGGGGATCCAATGTCTGTCTGCCTGGGATGACATGCTTGACAGGCCACGCTGTTTCGCAAGGGATGGCTTGCACCTGTCACCCCTGGGCTTCCGGATATTGGCAAGGGCTCTTGCCACCCCCATAGTGCCTTTTTTAGGCAAGGCTCAAATGATAAACCTACCGCCCTAGAAAACAAAAATGGAGAAAAACTAAGGGTAATACTGCTCAATGCCAGAAGTCTAAACCTCAAGATGCACGCCCTCGAAGCCCTCCTCAGTATGGAGAACATTGATGCCTGTGCTGTGACTGAAACCTGGTTCAAGGCTCCTGAGAGCACCCCAGCACTATCAGGTTATACCTCATATCATGCGTTCCGGCCCCAAAATCCGGACCGAACCACAAAAGGAAGGGGAGTATCCATATTCATAAAGGATACCCACACCTCCAGGTTAGTGGCAACGCACAAAACATCGGAGACCATCCAGGTGCAATTAACCATAGGTAAAACTGCCCTACAGTTTGTAACATGCTACAGACCACCTTCTCAAACTCAGGAAACCCACACAGCCTTCCTGAAGACACTGGAGAGTATGAATGTCTCTCCAAACATCATCATATTGGGTGACTTCAACTACCCAAACATAGGCTGGGAACATTACTCAAGCCCCAACACCCTAGCCCAAAGGTTCCTTGAGTTCATAAACTCAAATGCTATGGAACAACTAGTCACCATTCCCACAAGAGGAGAAAATATACTAGACCTGATCATCACAAACATGGGGACAAAATGCTCCACACGGAAGTATATCCCCATTGGTGAGATCAGACCATAAATTAATCTCACTGGAGATCCACATCACACCCCACCCCCAGCAAAAGACCACAGTGAAGAACTTCTCAAAAGCAAACTTCACACTTCTTAAGACTGGAGTGGTATCCTTCAAGGCCCCGAGCCAGTGGAAACCACAACCCACGCTGCTGAAACCCTTACAAATGCCTTCTACGAGCACTTCCAGGAATGTATGGATCAAGCAATCCCTAATAAAATCAAGACCCTTTCCACCTAAGGCAGGCAACCGGTCTGGTGGACTCCAGCCATAAACAAACTCTACAACAAGAGGAGAAAGCTACTACATGACAGAGCAAAATCCCTAAATGGGAAGGCATCTCTGATCAATACTAGCAAAAAACTACGATCACTCATAAAATCATCCAAGGCCAACTTTGAGAGAAAAATCGCTAATGACACAAAAGACAATCATAAAGCCTTCTTTAGCTATGTTAGAAACCTGGGTGGAAACTCCCAGATATGCTCAGAATTAGTCCAAAATGATAAAAAAATCACTGTACCCACAGACATTGCCAACATACTGACAGACAGGTTCAGTGCAAATTTCTCCCCTCCCCCCCCCCCAAAAGGAAAAATATCTATCCCACCAGAGTCATGCCCAGGTGAGAGCTGCTCTCTCTAAAGCAAAAAACACAGCATCAATGGAACCGGACGGTGTCCCCGGCTGTGTGCTACACGAACTCAGTGAGGAACTAAACCCACACATAAGGCTGCTGTTTAATCTTAGCCTTACTACAGGATACGTACCCAAAGAATGGCGTACAGCAACTGTGGTCCCACTCCACAAAGGCGGTGCTTCTACGGACCCTGGAAATTACCGCCCCATAAGCTTGACGAGCCTTGTCTGCAAAGCTATGGATAGGATCATAATGGAACTCATAATTAAAGACATTGGGGACCTACAGACACTGGATTCAACCCAATTTGGCTTTGTCAAGGGCAGATCCTGCCTCTTGAACTTGGTCGACTTTTTCGAAACAGTCACTAAGGCCATTGATGAGGGTAAGGCAGTTCACACATCCTACCTTGACCTAGCAAAAGCGTTCGACACAATACCCCACTCGGGCATCATAGAAAAGCTCACCAGCTTAGATGTAAACCCTTATGTCACAAGATGGGTTGCAAACTGGCTCAAGGACAGATCACACAGGGTTAGAGTTGCTGGTGCCATGTCAGACTCTAAGCCGGTCACGAGCAGTGTCCCACAGGGCTCAGTCCTGGGCCCCCTCTTGTTCGGCATTTATTTTTCTGAAGTGCTGGCAAACATAGGGGGATTGTGGCTGACAACATTTGCAGATGACTGCAAACTGGGCACCATAATTGACACTCCATCAGACACAGACATCCTCCAGAAAGGTCTCATAGAAATGGATAACTGGTGCCAGAGCCATGGCCTTAAGCTAAATGCCAAAAAATGTATAGTCATACCCTTTGGGAAAAACAAGGTAACCCCTAATTACCACATAGGTGGTAATCCATTAAACACGGAAGAAGTTATCAGGGACCTGGGGACCCAAGTTGACAGTAACCTCTCTTTTGACACTCACATTGCCAAAGTGGTTAGGAAGACCTTCTACATTGCCCACCTGATCATGAAGGGATTCACATCCAGATCAGGAGAGGTTATTGTACCCCTGTACTCTTCACTTATCAGTCCAATGATTGAGTACAACGTCCCATTCGGAATGTACCTTACCCGACACCTGCAGCAGTTGGAAAGACCCTAAAAGTTCCTCACCAAAAGGATAAATGGGCTCAAACATATGTCATACGATGCCCGACTGAAGAAACTCCAGCTCTATTCAGTCGCATACCGTCTGCTCAGAGGTGATCTGTGCCTGACATACAAGGCCATGTCCAACCCGGAATTAATGGACATGCTCCACCTCAAAAAATCCAAATCCACCAGAGCCACGAGAGCAAGAGACTTAAACCTCAACACGGATATAAATAGGACGTGCTGGAGGGACAGATTCATCACCCAGAGACTCCCTACACTGTGGAACAGAAGCCCAGTCCATGTGAGGCAGAGCCCCTCACTGACTCTGTTCAAGAGAAATCTTGACGAGTGGATGGGAGATTGTAGGTTTACCCCGGGAATCATCTCTGTATCACTGCTGGACAGAGGCACAGCAAACTAATGGGTATAGTATTCTCATCCTAAGGGGTGGTGAAAGCCACACACACTCTGGCTAGGCTTATAAATGCCCTAGGGCAGATAGCCTAGTATGAACCTATGAACCTATATATATATATATATATATATATATATATATATATATATATATATATATATATATATATATATATATATTCTAGATAGATATAGATATATATAGATAGATATAAGTATATTCATGAGTATATTCCATGACATCAATGTGCAGAACAGTAATACAGTAATCAGTTAACTAAACAAAGCAAAGAAAAGAAAAAAACTAGGGTTAGTGTTAACAGACGTAACCCACCAAGCTTATGCCAGGTCTAGTATCCATACCTGCAATGCAGAGGGTGACAAGTCTAACAAGAAACAAAGCACAAAGGATTAGTCCAGATAAAATCACTTTAGCTGACAGATCTTGGAGACTCTGAATCTGATACCCTTCTTATGGAAGGAATAAATATGCCATGCTGAAGGGTTTTTATTTCATTTTATTTCTCATACTTTAACTGCACTTTTCCTTCATCATGCGCACATCCATGAGCTCTGTAAAAATTAACACTGTGATTTGTTTCCACTGTAAGTTATTTCTCTGGATGCATGCATTATTCAAAAAATGGGAGTCACCCAGTGTGGCTCTAAGTGATTGCCTCCTCTGCATATAAAAAGGTCTCCCTTGATCAGGAAGATGAATGGGCACTGTGACATTAATCATGCTTATGAGCCTCTTATAAGTAGGAACTGGAAACTTTTTTTTTGCCAAACAAGTTAAGATTCATCTTTCATAATGTATTTCAGAAGGTATGAGCCCCACAAAAGTGGGTACAGCCTCTCATATTACATGTGATACAATCATTGATAAGGACAAGTTAGACTGGAAAAAGTTCTGCGGTAAAACTTTCATAATTTGCTTCAAGGACTATGAGTCCACAAAACTAGACACAGCCTATCATATTACATGTGATACAAAACAGGCTAACAAATTCTGGTGATATCCTCATAAAAGCCGAAATTTTCAGTCATCAAAGAGTATGCCACTTTATTAGATGGACCTGATGAAGCTCAGGCGAAAGTTCTTTCCAAAATATAGTTCTATAGTGGTAGCTCATGGTGTGTAGTCATGTTTTGTTTGTTAAAAATAAAAATAAAAAATAAAAAATACCGAAGAATGATGTTCCACAGGCTGCTGAGCTGGAAAGCCCTCACATGTCTTTCAGGAATATTCAAATAAGGTACTAACCTGTAAGCTTGGGGATTGGCTCCTTGTTTTTCCATCTCCCAGATTTTCCTCCAAACAGCTTCACAGGAACACTCCACATTTGTGTGTAATTGCCTTTAAATAACTGACCACTTGAATATAATGTATTAAAACTAGTGGTGGCTGTTGACGTCAAATCAATGGGGGGCTGCAGGATACAACTGAATGAGCGGGGTCAATGGGAAGGGGTACAGCCAACCAGAAATGGGAGGAGCTATGCTCAAAACTACAAAACCTAACTTTAATTAAATACACTGCCCTGGATGCCAAACCATCATTTTGAGAGTCCAATCAAGACAAAATAAAGTGTAGAAGAAAAAAAAATATTTCATTGCATTGGCTGCATGACAGCTTACTTAATATCTAGATGGAAACAAAAAGGCTGTGAGGCATGAACAAATAAATTACTTGTTAAATACATTACTGGAATGTCAGTCAAAATCAAGTATAAAAAAAACAAGGAGCACTCAACTCAAACTACTTCTCCTTGCACTGCAGTTCTAATTATAATTTATATTCAGCTTTATTAAAGTACCAAGTAACATGCTGAAAGTAGCAATCTATGTGATACCCCCACTTGTAAAAATGTTTATTATCCAAAAAATAACAGCTGCCTGACAACTATCTACTTGTTTCATGAGGAAAACATTATCAAAGTAAAAAATGATAAGCAAGCAAGAAACAAGCTCAAGATACATTGCTTAAAGGATTACTGTACAGGTTATGGACCACACATGATAGATTAGCATTATGTTTAGTTTACGGGCAAAGACTGCAGAGATGACTGGAAGTCTCCAACAAGTGTAATGAGCTTCTTAAAGTAATGTAATCCCTGTCCTTTATTACAAATACTGTCATATGCATTTCAATACCCAAGGCTTATACATTATCTAGTTATGTAAGTATTCTCTGCATGGCAACAACAGAAAGGCTTTCAGTGTTGGCAGTTCTTTAACAGTATGCTTATTAAAGCTTACTTGCAACTTACGATATCAGACAAACTTACCTGATGGTCATTAAAGCATTGCTACTTAAACACAGAGCAACAGCCAAGAATCAAACCAGAGAACCACTAGCTGTTTAGGCAACAACGCTACTAGTGCACAACTGCTTCACTGACTGCGTCAAGAAACAAAAATACAGAAACCATAGATTTTATAAGGAACAGAACAAATATGAGTCAAAAATCTGAAAACTTTTTTTTTTACAAATGGTGGTGGATAGGGAATTCAGGCTCTTGCCACTTGGGCCCAAGGTACAGGGTTCAAGCCTTATTTTCTACTCACCACCATGTAGCAACGGGGGCATTTCACACACACGCACACAACCTGTTAATCCATTGCAGTCGAGCTCCTCCATAAGTCCCTTGCAGCAGCTAAGCAATGATCCATCCATATAGAAAGCGCCCGCAACAATGAACTGTACAATCCAGCAAGCAAGTTCTTTCCCTTCCATGCTGTGATGCTCCTTCCTGCAAGAGCACCAGTCTGCGGATGTTGCAGTCCAATCTCCTTCCCTGTCTATGCAGTTGTAACTGCATAGACTTCTGGGAAATTTGCACATTCAATGTTGTCTTCCCAATCAGGACTGCTGGTGAGACAGTCTGGACTCTGTGAGCTTGCTCCAGACTGGTTCACCAGTCGTCTGGATAGTGGGAAATGCTGTGAGTGCCTATGCATGATGGTCTGGGACTTGTTTACGTTTATTAAGTTAATTTATTTTCATTTTTGTTTTATTTTCTGTTTATTTTTCATTTTAACAGCTGGGGAGGCTGCGGTCCTGCAGTCCAGTAGTACCATCTGCCCCTGATTAGAACAAGAACACTCATCCGTCTACCTACTTAATTGAATAAACTACTTAAAACGTCAACAAGGTGTCTTTATTTATCCCATGAGGAAAGTGTCAAATAGTCTCCTAGATCTGTTAGCAAAAGTGGTTTTATCTGGACTAATCCTTTGTACTTTGTTAACAATGTTACTGTTATGGAATGTGTTTTTTATAGGGTAATGTGCAGAACTGGGATTAGGGCCAGTGGCAGGATTAAGTTAAGGTTAACACACATAAATAATGATTGACAGGGAGGCTTCACTCACCCCAAAAGAGCACCTTACTCTGGTGTTCTAACCTAACCATGTCATTGCCCCTACCCCAAAGTCTGTGTGATAGCTTGCAAACAAAACTTCTCTTTTCACCACCACGGCACACTCATACACACTTCCTGTACAGCAAAACACAGGTACAACACTAAATCTATCCTCTTTATTAGCCATTTAACACAAACTCAGAAATGGTAACACATGCTCACATTTCTTAACAAATATGAATATACTCACAGCATTAAATGTGTTCCCTTCCATAGTAAAAACACACACATGCACACATACACACACACACGCACACACACGCACGCACACGCACGCACACACACACACACACACACACACACACACACACACACACACACACACACACGGTCCTATGGCTAAGGCCAAAGAATTTGGTTTATCTAATACCGTTGCCAATAGAACAAAGCCACACTTATTGTTATGCAAGCGCAGCTAACTCACCACAGGAACAGTCAATGTTCTGAAATCTGACTATGTCTGCAACTGGCAAAAATAAGCATTTTTAATCTCTCAACTAAAAACACACTTGACAGGGTTTACTGCAACTATATATATATATATATATATATATATATATATATATATATAGCTATATGTATACTCGGTGTGCGAGTTTTTTTGTTTGTTTTTTTTTGTTTGTTTGTTTGTTTTTTTACAGTTTTGAATATAAAGATCAAATTTTCAGTTAATCATCTCTTGGGACACCAAGTAAAAGTGTGTGGTACAATATCAATTTCAGTGTTGTTGTGGCAGGGTATTTTGAAGGTTTTTTTTATGCATGCTTGAGATTTGGGGAAAAATAAGAGTAAATTAGTTATTTTTGGATTTAGGAAAAGATGATTGTCACTGAACCAGTTTTCAATAGAGTTGAAGGACTGCTGAGTGATGGTTTGTAAATGAGAAGGACAATCAGCTGAACAGATGACCGTGGAATCATCTGCATATTGTACACATATGGCTTGTTGGGAAGATGTAGATCTTTTATAAATATGTTAAAAAGAAGATGGCCAAATATGGAGCCTTGTGGTTAGTTTGATATGACAGACTGTGTCAAAGTCTTTGGAAAGATCTAAAAACAGGCAAGAAATTAAGTTGTTATCTCTGGCTTTAATGATGCAGCCTAAAAAGGCAATTAGAGCAGTTGTTGTGCTATGACCTAGATGAAAGGAAATGTTTTATCAAATTAACAATACATAAAATAAAAATAAAGTAAAAAATAAATACTACTACTAATAATAAAACCATATGCTGCCCAATGTATATGCACAATATGTAGAAAAAGATATGTATGTTACTGTAAAGGCTACAAGAATGGCAGACTCTGACATTTCACAACCCTTGTGTAACTTACATATTGGGTTTTGTTCCCCCTGCTGCCTGCTTTCCATCCCTAACATATACCATACTACAAATAGTGGCAGAGATATGCCCACTATACCAATGCCAGTTCCACAGTTAGGGGCACTTTTCCAAACAAATAAAAAAAACAGTGTATTGCAAACATGAAACAACAAATTATGTCCTTGATATGCCTAATTAGATACAAGACTTGTATGTTATTATGTACTCAAAGGTCAATATGCTGCAAAATTATTTGTTAAGAAAATTTGCTTAAATCTCATTAAACTTTAATAAAGTAAAATTCAGGAGTGTTTTTGTAGTCATACTTCTGTGTTTTATCATTGAGGGACTTTCTGTTTATTCTATCTGAGTGTTAAACTTCTGAAGATAAGGACTTACAAATAGCACATACTTTTTGTTAACCAATGCAGTTAAACAATTAACTGTGCAGATCATGACTACACCATTCTTCTTAATCCAGAGGCTACTTAAAACTTAATACGACTCACTTTCAAACTTGAAAGTGTTTGGCAAACAGTATGTGCAAATGTGCTGAACCATATATATATATATATATATATATATATATATATATATATATATATATATATATATATATATATATATATATGCTTCTGTATGTGTATGGAGTGTCCTTTGCTAAGATATAATAGATAAAAGACATAAAATGATTGCTGATACTGCAATTCTGCCTCTCAACCCATTTGCTGCTTTTAAGGTAATGAAAGAAGAAATTCCCTGTACCAAAGGAAGCCACATAACTCTTACTTGTCTAAGGTACACCAAAGTGCTATGGTATAACCTTTGGAAAAGTACCACTCTGGAAAAATATAGAAGTCATTACCTAGAACTATAAAAGTTTATTTGCCACCACAAGAGATTACACTAGCAGACAAGATGTATCTGCTGCTTTTCTCTTGCATAGACGGTATATTTATCGAGGTGAATGAGCCATCAGATGATGTTTGTGCTGTTAAAAAGTACCCATGTTATTATTATTCCATGTATTTTGATCATCTTGTTAGGTTAGATTTGTCCATATTAGCAAGTTCTGCCTGCAATTAGCTATGAATAAAATATATGTTTTTCACATAAAAATTTTATTGTTACCTTTATCACTTTTTGTCATGTGATAAAATTTGTAGTACTACTTTTATTACATTTTTAGCATGTATTGAAACATGCATTAAACTATAAACTCTTCAAATACTGCACAGTAATACAACTGAAAACAATCAAGGATATGATCTGGCATTTGATACAGTGAACTTCCACAATTATAGCCATTTTAATACTTTGGTATATAATTAGAAACTTGGCTATGTCATCCAATCATATTGCAAGAACTGTGCAGAGTGGCACACTCAAGACTGTGCATTAAAATTGATAAATGCCACACATTCATTTTATTATCAGCAGACTTGAAAAGACACTACAGCAGGGTGATGTTATTTAGGAATAGCTCACAAATATGACACTTACAGTTCCAGAGACCAGGCCTAAATTAATCTCCTACAAAAGCAAACAGATCTTTATTACATTTGATAATGACAATTTTTGGAAAGAATGTGATCTTCGCACTGACAAATACTTTTCCTCCTAAGCCCAACACATATTTTTGTTGTTGTTGCACAAATTTCATTTGAATCTGAGGGGCCTAATGTTTTTAGAGAGACTAAATTAGTGGAAGCGTATGCAAAATGAGGATAATACAGAAGAAAGAATGAGACTGATGCTATTAAGAATATGTTTCAGCATAGGAGCATATTCCTTTAATACTGATAGCATTATTTTATACCAGCCATATGACCTTTTTTTATAGCACTTCAAAATTACAGCAATAATTATGTTACTCATTCAGTAGAAACTGCCTTTTGCATCATGCCCAATGGCTGCTCTGACTAACTACATTTAATAGAAGAAATTGGTACTGTGAATGTATAACTGTTTTTAACTGCATGTTGTTTCAAAACAGTGAAAGATAGCATTTGATGCATGCAGGTATGACTTGTGAAATACTGGGTGATATTCTTAGTCCTGGGTTTTGTACCTGCATAGCAGTTATCCCTGACTGCTGCTTTGCCTATATGCTGAAATACTAACCATGAGAGTAATTTGCAGTAAGCAAATATGATTTTGATAAACACGCCTATTTATGGCAAACGTATAAAGTACCTGAAGAAAGGTGCTCAAGTATATACAAAGGACCACTTGAATGTTGTAGGCTTCTTATGACTTAGTATATATTCAGATATTGTGTATGAATGTGGCTATGCCCTGTCATGCTTGAACGGCTTAGGGAATAAGCAGAATGCGTAGCTTTTATTATTAATATTTTAAAAAATAAAGGGGTTAAATCTGTTGTTTTGATTAAAAAGTGGAAATGGAGAAATATAAATAATTGAGAAAATGGAGACACAACAAAGAGGGAAATACAGCAAGAACACATCAAGAGTGTTGATATCTTTGGCAGGGGATACACCTCCTCATTTTTTCAAAATTTTTTTTGATAAGAGAGTAGTGTGTGTGGGAAGTAGGAAAGAGAGTGGATAAGGGAAGGTAGGGGGTGAAGAGGGGAGGCACCCAACATCAGTCCTCAGTACACAAGGCCTTAAACATTTCCACTGCCAGAAGATGCTGTAGTGGAGCACCCAAATATTGAGGGGGGAAGGACCTTTGATGGCACAGTGGTTGGAACTGACTGGGGTAGTGAGCCTCCCACCCACTGAAACAAAACCTCTACTGGCTGAAGCTGTCTGTCCATAAACTGATCCACCACATCCTCGACAATTCCCTGAGGCCCTGATTCAGTTAGGCTTGCCAGATTGCCAAGTGCCAGGGTGCTTACAGGACCAGGTGCCACCTCCCTGGTCCTGTAAGATCAACCCTGGATGAGCTGAGGGTGAACATTCCCTAACCTGGGAGGTATGTGGCTAGGTGCCCCTGAAGAATGTGGATCTTTAAAAAAAAAAACAGAAATAGGAGATAAAGAAAATAAAAGATAAAGGACTGCATAACTAAAATAAGAAGAAAAGGAAAAAATGGGGGTATAGAAAGTGCTTATGCATACTTGGGAAGAATGAGTGTATTGCTTTCAAGTCTTGGTTGGTCTCATTTGCACCCTACTAGAGTAACAGAAGAAATGTTAATACATTTCATATCTGTGTCTGATATGTGTTTGGTTGCAACATTGTGCTGAAAGAGTTTAGTCTGTATTGCCATTCTTTATAAATACTATTCAATATATAGTAAAGAAATCAGTTTAAAATAGAAAACTGCATTTATATATTGACATATCTTTTAGATTCACTTGCAGTACTGTACTGAAAGCACTTTAGGCATTGAATTGCTGTCCTTTAAAAACACTTGCAGTGCCTTCACCACTGCAGTATTCATTACTGTTCTGGATTCCCTGCCATGAAGCCAGTTGTCTGGCCATTCTACCAAAGTCTACCATTGCTTTAAGGTATGCTGAATATCACCTACACACTCCGCACATAACATGGGGCATAAAGGTGATGTTCAGGCGTACCATCTTCAGAACTGATTGCCCCAGTAGGAACAGCAGTCCAAGGAAAACCAAAGAGCACCTTCACATCCAGAAAGGAAAAAAAAAAGACTAGGGGGATGGTGGGAGGGAATGAATACTGCAGTGGTGAAGGCAAGGATATCTACCAATATGGAAAGATTTTACACAACTGTACTATGTCCTTAAATTTACCGCTGTGGCATTCATTACACATGGGAGAGTGTCAAAGCTCAAGAAGAAACTTGACAGGAGGAAGCAGCAGTAGACCCTTCTAAGAAGCCAGGAAGAATGGCCCTAGCAATACCAGCTCTAGCTTTGCAGATACCTTCCAACTTGTAATGTTTGGTAAAAGTATACACAAAAGTCCAGGTAACTGCTTCAAGAATAGGATTAGTGTCTGAACCCTTGAAAAAAGCACCAGAAGAAGCAACAGCTCTAGTAAAATGAGTCTTTATAGAAGAAGGAATGCTCTCACCATGAAAAGTGTAACAAAAAGAAATAGCTTTTGAAATCCAAGTAGAAAGAGTTTGCTTGAAAACAGCCAATCCTAAAGACCTAGTATGAAAGAAAACAAACAACTGATCAGATTTTCTGATAGCTTTAGTCTTATCTAAATAAAATCTGAATTGTCGATGCACATCTAAGGAATGCAGCACCTTCTCACTGTCAGATTGTGGAAAGGAGAAAAAGTAGGCAAATTAATAGACTGATTAAGTGACAACTCATTAACCACCTTGGGCGTAAAAGAAGGAAGTAAGTAAGGACACCCTGTCCTCATGAAATATCAAAAACGGTGGACAAGCCACAATGACTTGCAACTCAAGACACCCATTTGGCAGAAGTAAGAGCTAACAAAAGAAGTGTCTTCCAAGAACTATATTGCAAGGAAGCTGAAACAGCAGGCTTGAGAATGAAATTAAGATCCTGGGGAGAAGGAACTGGCTTCCTGGGAGGTCTAATATTAACGATGCCTTTAAGAAATTGCTTAGCCTCAAATCTAGAAGCTAATGGGGGGAGTTAATGGCAGAAAAACAAAGAAAAAGCTGATAAGTGGGCCTTAACAGAAGAATAGGTCAAACCAGCATTGAGCAACTCACACAAATAAGAGATAAACAAAAAAACATCCACAGTAAGTGGCTCCAGGTCATGAGAAAAACACCAAATAGAAAACCTCTTCCATTTAGATAAGTAGGATTTCCTAGTAGTAGTTTTCCTGGCTTCCTGCAGGACCTGCACCATATCCTCAGAAAAAATGTGTCTATGAGGGATCAAAACCCTATCACCCACAGTGTCAGCTGAGCCGTGGACAGGTGGGGATGTTGTGTGAGGAGATCCACCCTGTGAGATAACTTCTGATGATTGCCCTTGGCTAGATGGAGAAGTAGAGTGAACCAGTGCTGTCATGGCCAAAAGGGAGTCACCAAAGGATTTTGGGAGCATCCTGCTGAATCTTGAACAGGACTCTTGGAATGAGAAGAAGGGGAGGTAATGCATAAAGAAACATCCCCTTCCAAGATAATGAGAGGGTGTCCACCTTCCATAACAGAGGACCTGGGACTCTGGGACAAAACAGAGGAAATTGTCTTTTCAGAGGGGAGGCAAATAGATTTACTTGAAGAGTACCCCACTGGTGGGCAATGTCCAGTAACAAATCCCTGTGAAGCATCCATTCATGGGATTGATTGAAGGACCTGCTCAGAGTGTCTGCCTCAATGTACTGATCTGAAGGAATATACACTGCCTGAAGAGTTACTTGATACTTGGCAGCCAGATCCCATACCAGAAGTGCCATCTGGCAAAGAAGTTAAGATCTTGCTCCCCCCTGTTTGTTTATATAGCACATAACTATGGTATTGTCAGTGAATACCTTGAGAGGCCCTGAGGAGAAAAATGGATGAAAGACCTGAAGACCCAGCATAAGAGCTCTCATGTCTTTGACGTTGATGTGCTCCTTCTGTTGACGAGGTGACCATACTCCCTGAACCTTCAGGGAGCCAAACATTGTTCTCCATCCCACATCTGAAGCGCATGTGAACAGATCCTGAGAGGGAAGAGGAGGGTGAAAATGGAGCCTGGGATTCAGAGACAACTGCTGAATCCACAATAGAAGTTCCCTCTTGAGACAAGGGAGTAGAAAAACTGTAAAGTCTAGAGGATGCTCATGTTGAAGATACACCGACTTCAGAAACTACTGGAACTTCCTTGTGTGAAGTTTGACCAGAGGAAGCATCAGAATGGTGGAAGTCATGAACACAAGAGCTCTGAGAAACTTCCTGGCTGTAATGGAGGCCAGGGGAGAAGAGTATGAAAGTCAGAAATGAGAGTTAAGGCTTTTGGAGGCAGCAGGGATGCCAGCATTGGCATTGACTGAATTATGTAACCCAGAACAACATGATCCTGAGAAGGAGTCAGGGAAGACTTTTTGAAGTTTATCATGAACCCCAGACTTTGAAGAAGAGAAATGGTAAAACAAAGATTTTGCAAACGGACCTCTGGAGAAGATGCCTGAATCAGGAGGTCATCTAAGTAAGGAAAATTTTGGATCCCTTGAAGCCTGAAAAAAGCAATCACAGGAGGGAGGCATTTGGTGAACACCCTTGGGGCAGTAGAATGGCCAAAGCACAGAACTGAAAATGCCAGGAAGCAACAGAGAAACGCAAAAACCTCTTGAAAAGGGGATGGATGGGACTATGGAGATAAGCATCATTGAGATCCAAAGACACCAGAAGGCTCGAGGTAGCAAGAGATGAAAAAAGGGCTGAATGGATAACATCTGAAAGAAAGGCACTATCAGAAAGGTGTTTAGATGAGAGAGGTCTAGAATCAGTCTCCAAGTACCCTCTTTTCTGGACACTAGAAACATTCTTGAATAAAACCCCTTCACCCTTTGGGATACAGGCATCTCTTGAATAGTACTCTGAGACAAGAGATCTCAAAGAATCTCTGGGAAAAAAGGAAGTTGTTCTTGAGGAGGCTAAGGAATGCCCATAAATGAAGGCTGGCAATTCCACACCATGAAGTACCCCTGATGAATGATTGGCAGAACCCAATAATTCTGGGTGATTCAAAGCCAAATAGGAAGAGAAAGAGAAAGGCAAAGAGAAAAAGAAATGTGACTGGGAACAAGTGGATAGTCCGACAGCACCTGGTTTGTCAGGAAAGGAAGGCTTTAGAATCCCTGCAGTCTGAGTGGCCTTAGCAGGAGGAGCCCATTTACCACCATTTTTACCTTTAGCAGGAGGATGAGACTGCCTATGAACAAAGACTTAGTTAGAAGGGTAGTTTCTCTGAAATTTACACACAGGAGAAACAAAGACATGCTTAAGCTTCTGTAAGGCCTTCCCCTCATCATAAAGAGACTTAAACAAACCAGTGGCAGCTTCCCTAAACAAAAGTTTAGTATCCAGAGAAGCATCCAGTGACTTAGCCTTAATATCACTGAGTAAAGGTTGAAGCCTAAGCCAAGCATACCTCCTCAGTAATGAACCAAAAGCAGCAGCCCTAGAAGAGACATCTGCTGTATCATAACTACATCTGATAGAATGACAAACTACTTGAGAGGAAGTCCCTAGCAAGGAAAGAGCAGAAGATTTAGTCTCAGAATCTGGAAGCTCAGAAAAAAGCTGACAAGCCTGAGAAAGAAGAGCCAACACATACTTAGATATATGGGTCTGATAATTAATTGCCCTAAAGGCTAGGATAGCAAAAGTATAAGCATTCTTACCCAACCTGTCCCTGGTTCTGCTGTCCTTGTCAGAAGGCAGTAACTTGAACAAAGGAAGCAACTGACATGGCTTATCAGAGGCTACAGACTCCACAGAGGAGTCAGCAGCAGGAGATTTGAACAAAAAGGAACAGTCCTCAGACACCCTATAAATCCTATCAGACTTCTTGGGAGCAGGGGCCAGAGAATCAGGCACTTTAGAGGCATTAGAAAAAACATCTAGTAAAGCAGGAACGACAGGAGGAATAGCTGCAGTTTTATGAGATTCCATCTGTAGTAACTCATAGTACCTCTTATGGATATCAGAAACCTGGGCAGAATCCGACTAAAATAAATCCATCATCTAGAGACTGTGTCCCCAATGGAAATTTCCTCAGAAGGATTATCTGGACTATTATATTACTCCTCCTCTGACCTGTAGTCTAAAGGAGAAGGAATATGTGTAGAATAAGTAAGGGATTCTTCATCAGAATCCAACTCTTCCTCAGAGGAATTTGATTCGCTGAACCTTTTAGATGAAGAAAATCAAGGAGGAGCAGGAACCAAAAACTTTTGAGGAGGTCTTAAGGACAGTAAAGCATTAAATAACCCCTGCATAAAGGCCTGCCACTCACTTTGTGAATCCCTAGGAGCAGAAGAAACGTCTAGTTTTCTGTTTCTTTTTTAAGGAGACATCTCTCCTAGAAAACTGAGAGGGCCCTGACAGAGGACGTCAGTCCACATCCGTAGTAGGAACCTCTTCCCTATGAACAACTGCAGAACCCACCTAGACCCCTCAGAAACAATCAACCTTGTTTCCCCTGACCACCAAAATCGACACCTGCAAAACCTCATCAGACATGCTGCCTGCCCGATGCTCGCAAGCCTCCAACTGGAACATGGCAGAGGAATTTAACAACACAACCAGGTGAGTCTCTGGGTTTGCAATAACCTTGGGAGGAAATGCCCAGCAGAGGCTGGACAGCAGAAGATTCCAGTCGTACCTTTTTTACCTTCTTCTTCCCTGACAGCTGA
Organism: Protopterus annectens; assembly: GCF_019279795.1. Classification (NCBI taxonomy): domain Eukaryota; kingdom Metazoa; phylum Chordata; order Ceratodontiformes; family Protopteridae; genus Protopterus; species Protopterus annectens. The sequence continues at coordinate 1,549,826,270 of NC_056735.1, forward strand.
CCCTCAGAGCAGGAGGTCCCATCCATAGTATCTTTAGCAAGCAGCTTAAGATGCTGGTTCTCATAATACAATTAAAGGGAAAAAAAACTACTGTGAAGGGTTTTTGAGATAAATCCCTGACAAATAGAACAAGATGTATAGTTGTGCGAAGCTCCTAGGCAAAAAAAGGCACTTATCGTGGTGGTCTTTATGGGGAATCTGTCTCTCACACTGGCATTTACCTTTCCTGGATGACATTAAACCCCCAAACAGCACAAAAAAAAATAAGTAAAAGACAGACAGATGCAAATAGACTGACAGTTAAAAACAGTGTTCAGACTGGCGGCAAAGAAGTTCTGAGGATGGTACACCTGAGCGTCACGCTTATGCCATAAGCTACATTAGGTGACATTCAGTGTACCTTAAAGCAATGGTAGACTTTGGTAGACTGGCTGAACAATGGGTTTTATGTCAGGGAATCCTATATAGTAATGAATACTGCAGCTGTGAATGTAAGGACATCTAAAAGCAGATAAGGAGATGGTTTAAAACTGTATACAGAAAGAATACCGTTTAGCATTTCTCATTATGAACTGGTCATTCACTTGTTACTGCAACTTCTACTTCCCTCCACCAACCTCCACTATGACTACAGTGTGGTGCTTCACTAAATTCAACCATCTTGTACATGCAGTTACTATCATGGAAGAAATGACTGTCTTATACAATTACTATACTAATAAATATTTTCTGGCCTACACAAAGAAAATATTTTCTTTACAAAAACCGTCTGTGTGTACTAAAACTACTATGTAAGGTAATACATACTGCAAATGAAATTACATAGCAATACAAATATTTTTTGTGTATAATCACATACTTATACACATACAAAATAGCTATACGTGCACTCATGCTGATGTGTATCTGCAATTTACAGGCACATATTTGCATAATTATATATATTTCTTTACTGATAGATTTACATTTGTATGTATACAGAGAATGATGTCTTTGCATAAATATTCCACTTGCAGTTTTGTGTACATATATGTTTATGCTTTTTCACATTATTATAATAACATTATAGATACATATTTGCAGTAACAGATATGTCTTCTAATATTATAGTTTATTTTTAAATCTATGTTTAATACGGCCCAAACATTTAAAAAAAATATATACTTACTATAAAACTCTGGCGTTCTCGCCACTACGTGGCCAACCCCCTCAGCCAGCTGGTCAAACCTATACTTCTGTAGGTCATAGTACCAGTGTTTGCACTGGAAGCCAGAAAGGGTGGTCCCTGTCATGGATGACAGGTACTCATCCAACTCCTGCTAGATGTCAATCTTTTTCCAGTCAGACCCTTTAACATATGCCTAGATCATATCCTGGTACTAATCGTTCAGAACAGAAGAACATTATTATGTTCTCTTTATCTGACCATCTTGGAGCATGGCCTAGTGCCTTCACATGTGTTGCCAACATTCAAAGTGCCGGTACCAAATTGGAGAAAATGTGACAAGGGCTATGGTTCACAGGTTTAGAACCACTCCCTCTGGGGTGTGACATCACTCAAATCCAGTTAGCAAGGAAGGGCATTAGACCTAGCAAATTTAGTTTTACCAAAAATGATTTGTCACCTAATGTTTTTTGTTTAAAGGAATACATTCACATTTCATTTACAACATGGATAAAAGTTATTAATGATATTACCAGGCTTTTTTTCTTACTTATAAATTATACTGCCGCTGTGCATTGTTTTTGCTACCTTTTTTGAAGTATTACACCTACATGTAATTTGTACTTTCCTCATGCAGTGCACCAAAAATACTAATGGGGGTTGGCTTTTTGCAAAAATAACTCTTCCTGTATCTTTAAGTAGCACCTTTGATTAATTATTGAGTGGTTTGAGGTGATAAGATGTGACAGATATTGTTAGAAGACATGGATTATATTTCATGCTTATACAAACTCAGATGCATATTACTACATTTTGTTTTTTCTTATACATATTCACTTTAGAGAATAATTGAGGCTATCCACATGTTCCTATGGCATTCTGGGGCATGTTGGGGAGTGCTGTGGTCTCTGCCTATGTCTCCAGCTCCTTCACATGAACCTGAGGCCTTATGAGTAGCTCAGACCTAGTTATGCAGATAAGTCACTATACATGTTCACATATTACTGTGATTCACAGAGATAAATGTAAAAGGACCTGATTTGCATACTAAACATGGAAATGACCATGAACTTACATGAATAGGTCTAACACCACCCTATTAATTTGTGATTACTGCAGACTTTTTAATGAAAGAAAAAAATTATTAAAATATTGCAGATTAATATGAAACAGTTCAAAATGACTAAGATTATTGAAATCACTTCAAGAAATATTTGTTTTACTGTTATGATGGGCATATTACAATGATAAGTTAGGATGTGCTAGAGCCAAGGCAAGGTAGAATGAAATTGCCTGTACCAACACTGATGATGTGGGGATCCAACGCCTATCCTTTTCACACCAGATGAGTAATACCTCCTATTTGTGGTGATGACCGTAACACAGAAGATGATGATACTGCAATAATTAGAGGTGCTATTTACAGTGACTATTAGCAGCACCAACAATTGACTGCTCAGAAAGTTTAATATAAAAAAGTCACTGATATTTATAAAGAGAACTGAATGCTGACATGGAATGACTACATTAAACATATGACAATTACTATTAATAGGTGTCTCATCCACATCTGCATAGAATGACAATGAAGGCAGTGTGCATGGTAAGTGTGCCTCTCACTTCCTAAATAAGCATTCAGCAGTGTGTACTATTTCTTTATTAGTAATCTTTTCAAGTCATTTTTAAAGGGTCAGCAGCAGAAACAAACAGTTCCATTATACCAATAAATTTGGAGGATATCAGTAGCAGAATGGCTACTGAATATGATGATGATGATGATGATGATATAGCTATATTTATGGAGCCGCCTTAAGAAAGTGGCACAGAGTCTCAAAGTTTAATGGCAGGATCTCACACCTCATAACATTTTTGAAATTCTGCAGGAAGTGACAATGCATCACAAAGTCAAGCACATGCTGACATTACACTCACACTTTCATAGAAGGATAACCCTTGCACTTCTGCACCAGTATCTCCAAACCCCTACACCTCTACACCAGTATCTTCAAACCCAGGCACCTCTACACCAGTATCTCAAAACTTCTGTATCTCTACACCAGTATATCCAAACCCCTGCACCTCTACACCAGTATCTCCAAACCCCTGCACTTCTACACCAGTATCTCCAAATCCCTGCACCTCTACACCAGTATCTCCAAACCCATGCACTTCTACACCAGTATCTCCAAATCCCTGCACCTCTACACTAGTATATCCAAACCCAGAGAAACACTTTCAAGATGATGGCAGACATTCAGAGGTAACAGCATCCACAGTGACACCTTTACAAAGGGTGATAAGGTGCAGGAATTTGTAATAGCTATCCCCAGAAACACGTAAAGCATTGGTTGTCCAACAGCAAATTTGCCGTGAAATTGTTAGGGCTCAGAGCACTGCCACAGAAAGTCAGATGGAAATGGTCAGAGTATTCAGGGCATTCATGAATATTTCCAGTGCTACATGTAAGTGACACAGAGAAGGAATAATGCCACAATCATACTGATGTGTACTAAGGTGGCACACTGTGCATCTGTAGCCACTCCCATTAGTGCACTAGTAGGGACTTACCACGCTCAAGTATAAATCAGTTTTGGAAAGAGGACATAGTATTGTTGAGAATTGTTGGGCTACATCACATGAGACTACAAGTGCTTCTCAAAAGAGTACTGTAATTAGTTGTGTGGCACAATAGATTTCATGCAGACTGTGTCAGCTTTCATCTACACCTATCAGAACCTCTCATTTGAGGTCCCAGTCCCACAGCACAGCCAGATCACTATCTATAAGTTCAACTGCATCAAGTAGGTCCAAACATTGGATCAACCCACCATCCAGCTCAAATGACAGCCACTCCTCAAAATAACTTGTACAATCACCTAGCTTATCTTTAGGAGATGTGTATGACACACTTGTCCGCAACTTACTGTGATTCAAGTTTGACATTTGTGTTACTTACAACTTGACTATCACACACACTGACATGACAATGTTTAAGTCAAAAGGGAATAAGTTATTAAATAAAGTAAGAAAATGGGTGTTGGGGTGTGAAGAACTCAGGGCAATTTTAAACTGTATGTAATTCATTCCTGTAATAATTCATGGAACTGTGGAAAGAAAGTTGTATGTCTTAGCATAAAATTGCAGTGATAAACACCATTAATGCTCTATGCTTTATCATTTTTACTGCTGAAAGTTACCTACACCTTAAAAGCAGTAAAACACAAGTATTCAGGAAAACACTTACAAGAAAGTTAAAAATTAAAGTGAGTATCCTGCCATGTAAACAAACAATGCTGCCATTCACTCCCATTGCTGCACAAATGATGATATTTTTGTGTCTGAGGCCACAAATTATTGTGTATGACAAAATGAAATAATGTTATGTACAGTACCGTAACAGACAACATAGTTCAAAACAAGGCAACATTACACAATATAAAAAAAGCAAGATATGTTTTCATTCAATTGCAAGATAAATTAAGTATTGAGGCAACACATTTTGCTAATTGTACCACTTCAGGGCATAAAGTATGTGCATACTTAACTACAACATCTCAGCAGAATATATGATTATTCCTTGAATGATGTCTTAGGAAATCAGTACATAAGAGTCATTGAGCACTCAGGCATGACTTTTACAAGCAACAGAACGAGTACCTGTTCTGAAATCATAAAAATATAGTCATTTGATGATAGATGTTTCTGATGGACAATGACAGCAGTCAATGTACCATTCGGCATAGCCCACAGATATCAGTGCATGCATCGAGTATACTATATGTGTTTTTACAAGAAAGGAAGCACTAACCTAAATGTCATGGTACATAACTCTGAACTAGATATAACCTCTGTACCTGCACAACCATATGCCATGCACGAGCCTGTTGCATGGGGTTCCTTACTACTACGACAGAGTGGTCACCATTTGTCATGGTAGGATTGCAAAGGGGAGCTGCAGTAGTAGCATAGATCATGTTGTGCAGAATAAAACATACAGTAAACGTCTTGCATGCAGTAGCTGGGTCATACTGAAGGGCACTCCCTGACTCATTCAGGCACCTAAAAATAATTCTTCAAGAGACCAAAGACCTTCTCACTGACAATACAGGTTTGGGACAGAGCTGTGTTGAAGATCTCTTCTGCAGCTCTACTTGAATTTCTTACTGGTATCATGAACCATGGCTCAAGTGGATCTCTGGCATCACTTGAAAGAAAAAATAGAGAAAGGGGGAGACAAAACAAAGAAAAAGAGGTTTGGTATTCTGCAATAAATTCCCAATGAATAACTACTTAAATGGAAAACAAACAAGAAAAATATATTTTTCCACTTACCAACAAGATGACCACTGGGCATGCTACTATGTAGGAATGGGCAGTAGAGCGAGCTAGTGTGCAGATATGGGAATTATGTGCACTGCCAGAGACATTGGTGATGCACTCACATATATCACACACTACCTGGGAATTGATGGAGTGGTAGCCCGTCCTGTTGCTTTCCCACCACCTACCCCGTGGATCAGATGGAGCCCTAATTGCAACATGTATGCAATCCATCACACCACATACCTCAGGGAAATGCACCACCCCATAAAAGAGACTCATAGTCTAGGCCCATTCCTGAGATGACACCAGGACGAAGATGTACTGATCCACATAAGCCACAAGTACACCCAGGAACTGCCATAGCATTGCCAAGGCAGAAGCCAGTAAGATAATCAACTTGCCCCTGTGGCAAGTATAGTGAGACTACACATGCCTTAGTGTCTATAAGGATAGGAATGCCATGTATCCATCAGTGCATCTATGGGATATACATACTCATTAAGACCCTTACAATACCCCGTACACCCTGACCCTATCAAGTATCAATTATAGTGTGTAATTATTTGTCGAAGTCTCCTCTGCTGGCAAGCTCTGCTGGTTGCAAGTGTTTTTTGCTCAGCAAAGACAAGAAGCTCACATCAGAAAATAGCAAGTGACAACATCATTGTGAAATGCAAAGTAGATAGAATAGGCATGACTCTACCTTTTATAACAAATCTGTAGATGGTATGGAAAAGTATAAAATGTTGACTACGAATTAAACATAGGCAGGAGAAGATTTCATTAGCATAGACAGTTTTACATCAGGTCTCATTTGAATCTTGTTATGACTTCATTTGCTTATTCACAACCATCACGTGTTAGCATAAGTGACCTCTATAAATTAAGGCTTTGCTGTGCTCATGAGCTGGCAGTGTTGACTGCCGTTATGCTTTCATGTAACAAGTATAAATAACCACCCTCTCCCATGTAGCTCTTCCTGATTTAAGGAAATAAACTTGTCATGGAGATTGTTTACAGCACTTTATAAGGCATATATCTGTGGCAAGCAGCAGTGAGCCTTGGGAGCACACACACTCTGGCATTTAAGGTGCTGGAAAGATATATAATCAGTTTGGAACAATGGTAGCCAACCAGTTACTGAGAGATGGTACAACAATGATATGGGCTATGAAGTTAGCTTTCCATATATATCTATCTATATATCTATCTATCTATATATATATATATATATATATATATATATATATATATATATATATATATATCTCTCTCTCTCTCTCTCTCTATATATATATATATATATATATATATATATATATATATATATATATTTTTTTTTTTTTTAAATGGGTCCACTTCCGAATCTCAAAATACTGAAATGTCTAATGTCAAATTTAAGTATTTCAAGACTGGAATGTCGAAAGACCAGAAACACGAAAACTCACAATACTGATGTGCAAAATCTCAGAACATGCAGAATACAAGTAAAGAACCAACCCACCCCCAACATAAAACAAAAAAATCTAACAAACTAACAACACACAACACTACCATATGTTTTTGCAGGGAGGCAAGCCCCCCTGCACCCCCCATGTGGGTGGCTGTGCCCCCATACACCCACTACTTATATATACCAACCTCGAGGCCGCACTAACTCAAAAAAAAAAAAAAACACAAAAACCTACCTGTATGTGCCCTACACTACTATTGCACACTGTCATACTTGCACTCACTAACAACACATAAACACTACACGTGTACAAAAAGCACCACTTTCAACACTAACATAGACACTCTCTCATCTACCTACCCCAAACTACACCAAAAACTCCGCAATAAAATAAAACATAACACATCTGTACCCAAAATCCTAAAAAAATAAATATCTACCTTAAGCTCCATACATAACCAGACACCGGCCGCCATATGGAAATCCCAGAACACAGTGCCTCTTAAAGATACAGCAAGCAATAAACTGCACATCACACCACACCTACCACGGGCTCAGAAAATGAAGATTCATTAAAGTGCAGTTTTGAAAAACTGCACTTTTGACATTTCGGTTTCGAAATACTGAAATGTGATATTTCAGTATTTTGAAATTGGAAAGTTGATCTATATATATATATATATATATATTGACTAAAGAAGTTGCTTTGGAATGCTAGGAAGGATGCAAAAACCTTAAAGATCAAGTGAAAATAACAGATCAAGGTGGAATGAAAACACTTACTCTTACTGTGTCCACTGTTTAGCCTCAGTGCTGCAAATGTGTAGGAATTCATTGGAGAGCAGATAAAATAATTTTAAATTATTCAAACATCATCTCTGTTGTTCCTGGGTAAGTGTCAGGCATTACATTTGAAATAAGTAGTGTGTGTTCCATGCTGACAACAGTGAGTGGAGAAAGTACATTCAGGAGCAGAAAGTTATCGCTGTTCCATATGTATTTGTATGATGTATGTTTTCACTACTATCCACTTGCCTGCTTTCTCAAAAAGTTGGGGGCAAAATAATGGTGGGAACCAGTTCAAAATTCTGGAAGAATTTTTATAATATTTTTCTCATTCACTAAAATTACAACAAATGGTTCTACTCCTAGCATTTTCTGAACAATCAAAAGTCTGAAACTCTGTTTCTTGACATTGACAGCGAAATCCTCACCAATTTAACAGAAAATGGGTAGGGCACATATTGCATGCATATCAGGGATGATGCACATTTGTATACAGTTGAGATGTTGAGCTGAAGCTACATAAGTCACAGCAGATAACATTTTTCTCACATTCACATCTTCATTGCGTGACCCATGCCTCATAAAAAAGCTTCTCCAGCCTGTGCTGATAGAGTAAGAAAACACTGATCTTTTAAACTATTTTGCTCTGAAATTGTTCATTTTCCAGATTCGAGACAATTTATGGCAATTGGAACACCAGAGGGATGACATGAAGGAAACCGGCATTAGCAAAAAAGGTAGGTGTTTTGTTTATACTTGAGATTTAAGTAGGGAATTAAGTAATGGAAACTCAGGGAATTTAGCACTAAATAATACCATAGTAAGAGCATGATAAAACTGGAGGAAAGTTGAAACCATGTGAAATGGCAATACTAGTACTGATGAAAAACAGTCTGAGGTTTAATTCCCAAAAAAATAAGAAGCACATTCTGAGGATGTAGAACCATATAGTGAAGACAATGAAATGAGTTTATCACATCCAGCAATAATATTTTAATGGCCATTTAGGACATGTAGATAGAGGGTCTATATTAGAACACCGAACATTCAAAATGTCGAGTGTTCTAATATTGAACTCTATGAATCGAAAATTTCAAACATCGAACATTCAGAACAGCAACTTTTTTCCTAGGGTAAAGATTTGCTGTTCCAAAACACATACACACAACGCAAGCACACCAAACAAACACCAGTCCACACACATACACTTAAACTCTAACATCTAACCCTACATTAAACTATACATACACCACTAACTATCAACTTACCTTAACCCAAACCCTAACCCTAAGGTCTGTCACTATCGCAGAGTCACCTCACCCGTGCCCTAACCCTAACTCACCTACCCCGCCTAACCCTCACGTCCACACAATCGCACACTTACCTGAACCTGACCTGTAACTTTCCACCACAGCTCTGGGTGCCTTTTGTGCAGAGATTTCATGTCCTGCCTGCACTTCAGTGATTTTTCTCCAGGTACTCCGGTTTCCACCCACATTCCAAAGACATGCATCTGGGACATTTCTTTCTGGGCCTCCACTGAAAATAAGCTCTGTTCTATTCAGACTTTACCAGTCAACAATGTTAAATAAATAAAAAAATGCAATAAAAAAAATATTGGCATCATTCCATTATTCTTTATGAATTGCCCCTGTTTACCAGTAAATACACTTGTATTACATGTGGACTGTCAATATCAAGACATGCACTTCTGTCATTTGACTCATATTTTCTGTTCAACATAAGCAGGCTACAGATCGTTAACTGAAATGACAGTGCTTGCTCGTTTAGACAGTTGTCTGTTCAAGAATCATGCAAAAACAAAACTATTCAAATTATGTATCGTGTGTGTGTGTGTGTGTGTGTGTGTGTGTGTGTGTGTGTGTGTGTGTGTGTGTGTGTGTGTGTGTGTGTGTGTGTGTGTGTGTGTGTGTGTGTGTTTGAATGGGAGGCCTGGTATAAATAGAAACTGTGCCTGGTCGACCTGTGTATTTTTGACTGACCCACCTTGGTTGACATATACAGGTGGCCAACAGCTGTGTGAGATCAACAGTCCCCAGGTAAGGGCGTATGCTCTTTCTCCAGGAATTATGCAATCTCAGAATAAGTATATATAATTTGCAGGGGACCCCCCCCCCTGCAAAAACACTCTACTTTCCTTTTCATGTTCCAAGGATTAGCCTTGGAACATAAATACAGAGTGTCAATGTGTTTTTGTTGACATAAGTGTGTTGACATAAACCACATTGACATTTTCATGGCTCTCATTTCCATGGATCAAGTATTAGTAGTAGATCCATAATATATATATATATATATATGTATGTGTGTGTGTGTGTGTGCGTGTGTGTGTGGGTGTGCGTTAAAATATCCAAAAATTTACATTAACAATGCCAACCAGAAAATGTCAACATTGCAAATGTCAACATAGTAATATGCATGCATCAAGCAAAAATCCTTAGTGGACAAAAAAATTAAAAAGTGAAAACATAAAGTAAAAATGTCATTTCTTGCAGAGTTTAAGCATGCCTGTGCATCCTGCTAATTATAAATATATATATATATATATATATATATATATATATATATATAAGATCCCACAGTATAAAAGAAAAGCAATTTGTGTCAATGAAATTAAGTTGTTACCATAGAGAGATATGTGTGTGTGTGTTGTGTGTGTGTGTGTGTGTGTGTGTGTGTGTGTGTGTGTGTGTGTGTGTGTGTGTGTGTGTGTGTGTGTGTGTGTGTGTGTGTGTGTGTGTGTGTGTGTGTGTGTGCTGTGATTTAGCTGAATACCATTTTCATTGAATCACATTTCACATAAATGTTCAAATACTGCAAATATACATTCAATTTTTTATAGGAGAAAGGATCACCTCTGTACCCCATAACCCTTTCCTTAGAAATACTAATACCACAGCTGCACATCTATGGAGAAAAAAGAAAACACCAGGCACAGTAAATCGCTGGTGGCATATAGTAAATCACTGGTGGCACACAGTAAATCACTGGTGGCACACAATAAATTACGGGTTGCGCACAGTTACAGACTTCTTGAGATGAAGGGTTCACCACAATAATGGTATAAATTCTCCCATAGTGCTAAGTTATTGCATTAGTTCATGTGTTTTTCTGGTACCGTTTTTGAGCTACTTTTATCAGAACAAACCTGAGAATCCCTCAAATCCATATTGCTAAGCCTAGTTTTGTACCGTATTGTAGAGAGGCACAAGACACCATGTGGTACTTCCTACTCCAGTCTCCTGGTTCCTCAATTACCTCTATCCCATGTATTTAAAAGCTCATTTCATAAAATCTCATCTGTAACCTGATATACAATTAGCAGAAATTATATATCGTCTACCACCTTCTCATCACAACTTACTCAGCCATTCTCATCAGCTCTCATCCATTAATTTCCCAAAATATGACCTCAAGCATTTAACATCTTCCAAGCATTTTAATAATCTTAATAAGCCACTATTAGCATGCATAAGTGTTTTAAAGAAAAAAAGTTTTGTGCAATCACTAATGAGGAAGGGCAACAAGTAAACCAAAATAAAATTAAAAGTGGATGAACTTTGAAAACCTAACAATAATGAGAGAAAAAGACTACCACTATAATCACTATGTATCTTGACCAGACTTCTTGCCTGTTACAAAACATCTACCTACCCATCCAGATCTTGCCTTTCATGTGAACAAAATATACTGTGGCTTCCCATAGGGATCAGTACCATTCAATGTATAGTTTAAAGTCATACTAACAGTAAATGCAAATTAAACATTTTGGTTCCTTTATATAGACATTTAGAACATACAGTAATATGTTAACCTTGACCTTTGACTACAGAATGCGCCCATTTATAAAGCCAGAGGTATTTCCTTTCAGTGCTTCTTCCCATAAGTCTACATTATACCAGCATTAGGGATTTATGTCAAACTGTATCATAGTGAGGAAACATCTGCAGTTAGCCCGATACTCACTCATTGGCTGAAAGGTGAACAACAAAATGCAGAAATTCACTGGAAAGAAAAATTACTCACTTCATGACGGTTCAAAAACAGTGCTGCATTTGGAGGGATGAACCTAACAACTATTCAGAATTTCAGCATTAATTCTTGGAGCTGCTGTCATTGTCAACAACAATATCCAGCCTCTAGCTCTACAACTAATTAATGGACAATCACAAGGGTGGGTTTCTGTTTGCTACTACATAGGCAGCAATCTACTTAACACCGAATGTGTGATAAGAGACCTTGGGACCCAGGTGGACAGTAGTCTCTCCTTTGATAGTCACATCACCACAGTAGTCAGGAAGTTATTCTACGTGGCACATCTCATCATAAAAGGGTTCTCATCCAGGGAAAAAAGAGATCATTATTCCCCTCTACTCGACACTCATTAGACCCATTATAGAGTACAAAGCACCTTTTGGAATGTACCTCACAAGACATCTGCAGCAGCTGGAAAGGCCACAGAAGTACCTCACAAAGAGGATTACTTGCCTCAAACAAATACCCTACACTGACCACCTCAAAAAACTCCAGCTTTACTCCATAGCATATCGCCTACTCTGAGATGATCTCTGCCTAACATATAAAACTATGTTAAACCCAGAGCTGTTGGACATGCTACACCTAAAGAAATCCCAATCTCTCTGAGCTACACGCTCTAGGGATCAATACCTTGTCACAACAATAAACAGGACATGCTGGAGGGATAGATTCCTGTCCCAGAGACTTCCCATACTCTGGAACAGACTACCCATCTATGTCAAGCAAAGTTCTTTATTAGCACTCTTCAAGAAAAATCTTGATGAGTGGATGGGAAATAGGAAATACACCCTGGGGATCACTTCTGTGTCTCTGCTCGATAGTGACACAGGAAAATAACTTTCTTGGGTGACGTAAACCAAGGAACCGTGTTGGCTAGGCTTACGTAGGCCCTTGGGCCGATAGCCTAGTACCTACCTATGAACCTATGAACCTATGCAAATATAGTCTTAAGTGCAATGGCACATGTGTTGAAGGGTAAGTTAAAAGAACAATAACTTATTGGGTCATAGATTCATTTATACAGACTATAACCATAAGCTTCTCTCAGATTACTTCACTTTAAGTAAATCAGTAGTCATTTTGCTTTCCTGCCATCTAAAAGGACTTAGCAGATTGATTATGTTTTTGTTGGTGATGTTTTTTCTTCTTATGTTTGATTCTGTTATACTGGTCATTCTATGATTTCACTCCATCAAGAGTGCTGGCATAGATTTGTCACTTTGCTCTCCATGAGTTGTCATCCTAGTAATCGTTTCTACCTCAAAATGAAGCTAAGACTATTCTTCAGCCAATGAATAAACAACTGTTACAGTAGAATGGGGCATTCAAGACTACAGTGGTTATGGCAGTGACAATTGTTATACCTTTTGGATCATATATTTCTTAATTACAGTGAAATTTCTTTTCAGGCGACCATATAGAAAAAATAATCATAACAAAAATAAAGTACAGTCACCTTCTTTTATGGAATAAACTTCATCCAAATTTCCATTACAACTGTTTTTTTTAAATAAAACTTAAAGAGCAAAATGCCTCACTGTTAACACAGCAAACTAAGGATAAGAGCCATTAATGAGCTTCACTCTATAGTCCAGGGTGGTTTGATTCCCTCAGCCTCTATTTTCATGCTGTGTGATTCAAGGTAAGTCACTTAAACTAAATTGTTTTTCCCATTCTGTGCCTGAAATAGAATGGGTTCTTTTAGATTATGCCACTGTTAGATCAATAAATAAAAATGACTGAGTGTATCTTTTGCATCACCATTTGGGGTATGAGAGATGTATGTGTTCTTTTCCATAATGGGTAAATACTTTAATCACAACCAACAAGTAAACCTGCTATTTCACAAAACCAGTCATATCATTAACATTTTTTGATGCTCCAGAAATGTGAATAATTGAAGGCCTAGTACAGTTCTTTAAATGCTTATGTTTCTTTTCCAACATCTCATAATCATGAGGTAGATTGATTGTAAGGGATTCCATGCAGTCCTGTTGAGTGTCAAGCTCTATCAGTTAATTAGTAATCTGTGGCATTTACTCCACACTCTGAATAAATTCACTGGTTAGTATGTGGGCATCACCTCGTATGTCCTTCTTAGAGGTGCAGATCTCTTTTATAGTTAACATATTCACCACAGAATACGTATTACTAGTTACTTAGGACCATCCACCATGTTACTGGCACCTCTTTGGGTTCCCAAAGTGTAACTACAGAACAATTATTACTATATGCAGATAATACACATGGAATATACCAAAAATCATATCTCAGATCACAAACTGATACACCTTATTTCAATGTTTTTGCATATATTTTGGTTAAGTGTTAGCAGGTAACTGTCAGAGCATATAGTCTAGATTAGTTCAGCAACTAATGGGAAATTCTCAGATCTATATTTTAAAACTATCTTGTGGAAACAGTCAAGTCAGGTGTCATATTCTTTCTTGGATTTAAAAATATAAAAGGTTGTGGATTTCATTTGACAGTTATGGTTTATAACAGTTTTCTTTTACAAACATGGAATTATTTACTGTTGCAATGCTTACTGTTTCCTGAACAAGATAAATATCCTAATTGTGAAATAAAATTGCCTGTCTATTCTAGTAGCTTGTTTTAAAAGGAAAGATATTCTGTTTAAACTGGAAATGTATTTAGTGAACTAAACCATAGCTGCTGCAGTCCTTTTCCTACTTTTTATGAGACTTTTATTAGGACTTGGGAATCCTTTCTAGTCTCTCTGTAGTATACAGATTCAGAATTGCTGCTGTCTTTTTCTTTCTGTTTGCCTAGAACTTTTGTTTGGACTTGAGAAATTATAAGCCATAAAAAAGTTAAACTAAAAAACTTCTGAATGATAATCTTGTAGTTTATATTCATCACAAAGCTTCAGTCATCTATGGTAAGTAATTGGAAATAACTACAGATGCAGTTGGAGTTTTTTCTATGATTAGTTCATGCATAGGAGCATTCATTTTATTTTCCCTGTATAGCTGTGATATTGTCTAGTATGTATAATCAGATCTTTTTAAAAATAAAGTATCTTGATTTGCAAAAGTGTATGACTCTTATTTTAATAGTGAACAGAATTGATTACAATATTTTTGGGGCTATTGGTAACTGATCTTTCTGAAGGGAGTCTGATTAACTAATGGCTATTACTAGTCAATGTTACTTAGTTCATTGGAACAGTGTTCAGTAACTGAAACCTAGGTACAAGATCATTAATCTGAATATTAGAAATGTGTATAGTGAATACTGTAAATGGGTTCTGTTACTAGGGAGATATGTAGCCCCTCATGGGAATCATTTTGTGACTGTATGTATATATAAGAAGATTGGTTGGTCATTTTAGTTGTTGTTAGTAGGACTGCTGAATTAAAAAGCACCAGGCTCAGACTATGGTGTCTGAAATCCTGGAAAGCCATAAATTTGTTCTGCTAGTGGTATAAACCTTATTTGGATCTGAAAAATGTCAAAAATAACTCAAGGCTGTGATGTATATTTTAAACAAACTCTTAATGCTACTCACCACTTACATGAATAATAGGCCTTGGTAGAGCAGGTATAATTTATGTAGCCCATTCACTTCAAATATTTGGAAGGTGGTATTTAAGAATTGAGCCTGAGTAGAGGATTCACCTATGCTAAATGTGTAGAATTCCTTACAAAGTCATCACCTCACTATTTATAGACTCTAATATTGAGGATTCATGAATGTAAACTTTGCCATTATGGCTCTATTCACTGCAGTATGCTATTTAGCAGCTCAGCTCTTCTTCATAATGTTGTATATGGATGTATACATGTTCTATTCCCTAAAATCTTTTGACAATAGTCATTGATTTACTAAATGAGGTAACTTTGGAGTCGATGTATGATCTCCTGAATGTAATACAATGCCTCGGTTATAAATGTAATAGAGTTACTCACATATGTTCTGTAATTAAATGAGTAACTCATCATCTCTTGAAAGGACGTACCAAACCAGAGAACAAATATTTAATATGAGGCATTTCTCACAAAAGTCCTACTTCACTTTTTAAGTAATCTACTGCCAACCTAATCTGCCACTCCATTTCTTTTCTTTCTACTTGATTTTTATAGTTGCCCCCGCTCCTGTCTTGCATAACAGACTCCAGAACCGCAAACAAATATTTTTTTTGTAGATTTTACACCTAGTATAATGCCTAAACAAGGAAACAAGGCATTGTTGTTGTCATTTGTCTTTATTGCATAAAGGTGCTCTTTTATTCTTTTACATAAACTTTTAGTGGTCATCCCTATGTAACAACTAGAGCTATCAGAACACATTGCAATATAAACTATGCCTTTAGTACTACAAGTAAATCTACCAGGAATCCTAATGGTATATGATATATGTTCTCAAACAATGCATTGTCCCTCATGAATAAACTTACAGCTGTTACAATCATTGTATTTAAAAGTCCCTAGACTTGGTATATAGTGGGTGCAAGGATTTTTGTATTCTCACTTTCTAATAACTTTTTGATGCTATTACTCTTCTTGTAAACAAAAAGGGGACTATCTCCCACTATACTGACCAAATCATTCCGGCACTATCCCCTGCTGTAAGGATGTAGCTACTGTCCTCAATTACAATTATGATCCATTCAGTGGTGTCAGTCGAAAGAAAAGAAACAGAGTGGCAGATTAAGTTGTCAACAAATTGCCCCCCTGGGTTAAATAACATGATGAATATCAAATGCTTTTTAAGGGATAAGAAGCTGGCTGTTTAGAAAAGGGTTAATGTTTCAGTGATTTTATTGTTGTTAAATAACTGAATCATTGTGATTTTAAAACTATTGGTTCATAGAGATTTTAACTTGTATATAAATTTTTTACCTATTAAACATTTATTTTCTGATGAAGTCTACTTGATGAAAGCATCTATTAAATCTGATTACGCTAAAAGTTTGTTCATGATGGTCTGTTGAGCATATTTCAGTGTCTTTTCCTATTATTTGGTGTTCGTTATACTGGTACCATGGGATGTTCTTCAGTTTTTTCTTTACTTTGATATTTTCTTTTCATCCTAGTCAAACTGTCATTTCTCCACAAATGCTACTTTTTCCTCCAAATTAACATTCTCCTCCTTCAACATTTTAGCCTTCTGTTGTAGTTGCTCATTGCTTTGTAAATGATTGGTCATGTCTCTTCCATTTCAGAACCCCTTTTATTCACTGAATCTATTAAAGTTATGTAACATTGTCGCCACATTAATTCCTGAATATCAGCCAGCATTTACTCCCACTTGATCCTTGGATAGTCACTAAAGTCATACAGCCCATATTTTTTGTCCTAGGCCGTTGCTTCTTTTTCCATGTATCATGTGGTCTGTTGAGTATTTCAGCAGTTCACTGATTTTCTCTTCCTGTGCCTGCTTGCTCCTACTTCTTTGACAGGTTTTGTCAAGAGTTCATAAAAAAAGATCTTACTTGCATACCCTTTTTTTAGATTTTAGTAGTTCAATGGATTGCCCCCAATTTATATCTGTCCATTTCAAGAGTGATTAGAGAAGCCAGCCTCACCTTACTGAACTACCACAGAGTCCCATTGTTTCATATATTATAAAACTTGTGTGACCCAGATGGAAGTATACATGGCTTTGATGATATGTGACATATGTACAAATTTTAAACAGTTCAGCAGTCACGTTTGTTTTCAGTAATGGAAAGTGCAAAGTAGAAGTACTTAAGAGAATGCAGGTAAGCTCCTTCTTCTTATCAACTGACTCAATATATCTTTGTTCCAGGATTACAAGTTTTACAAATTGATTGCATATGACCAGCAACCTAAAACATAATGAACTAAAATTGACCAAAACTGCTAGCTATCAGTACTTCTGATTTGTTCTATGCATTCCTGTGCAAATGCCAAAAAAGGATAAATCCCTGACTATGATCCAGGTGACCCTGATTTAATTAATAGCTCAGGCACATGATAATATAGACATAGAGAATGGACATTCACATCCTGAGGGAAGGGTTGCAGATAAGATGCTTCATTCAGTTGACCACCATGATAAAGACAAGGGAAACACCTAGGCATGTGATACCTGCAGTGGGGAGGCTGTCTTGCTGACAGTAGCACCTTTACAGGCATGAAAGGTCATGGTAGTGCTGTGATACCCACTGCACTGTCCTCCTGGGAGAGTTACTGGCATACTTCTCAACCTATATCAAACAAGCTCACCCAGATAAAAGATAAGCCTACACTTAAAAATGAACATCCAGCGATGAAGACCACTCCCTAAGGCAGATAAAATATATACATTTATTGGGTAAGTGCTTTTATGGAGTCTGCACTTTTTCAGACCATACTTCCCTACCTCTTTGGACAAACTCAAAAGTAATCGTGGGAAAAGGACCCATAAATCAGGGTCAGTATCTAAATATTACTCTAATAGACTTAAAAAGTTATAACAACAGGTTTTGTATCAACATGTATTTTCCAAACAACAAGAAGCATAAAATTGCAACTCTGGCATTATTGACTGACAGTACTCCTCAGTAGTTTAATAGAAAATCAATCCTTTTTCGAGAGACAGGGCAAACACATGCAGTGAAATTAAAGATGCTCTGTAAAATCGGGGACAGTTGATAGGAATCCATATATATATATATATATATATATATATATATATATATATATATATATATATGTGTGTGTGTGTGTGCGTGTGTATCTATACCGTTATCTGTATCACTATATCTATGTCTGTATCTATATCTATGCCTATAT
The DNA here is from genome assembly GCF_019279795.1 of Protopterus annectens. Taxonomy (NCBI): domain Eukaryota; kingdom Metazoa; phylum Chordata; order Ceratodontiformes; family Protopteridae; genus Protopterus; species Protopterus annectens. Next base: position 1,549,844,821 of record NC_056735.1, read on the forward strand.
CTGTCGCTCTGTCAGATATGTCATCTAATTATATATTAGATATATCAGCATAATTAGAATGACTGTCCATCAGAAGTGCAAACACATAATTTCAAGTACAGCAACTGTGAACATTAAAGTGTGATTATCTAAGAAGTACAACAATCACTGTAATTGCATTAAAGAATTTCTGCCCCTTCTTACCCCCATAGTGGGGGGGGGGGTCTTTTATCCAGATCCCTAATACTTCAGTTACTGCAAGTTGAGTGCACTTTTGAATAATAGGAATACTCTGCGGTACCACAAACTTGGCATATACTTACTTCCCAGTCTCACAATTTCAATCTTATAGTTCTAAGAGTCACAATTCAGGTTCTTAAGAATTTCAGCAGGAGACAGTCTGATTTGGGCTACTTGACTACTGGTCAGAATTAGTTTTTTCATGAAATTAAACATTTTAAACTACATCTTTTGTTCACAAGAATGTGCCGTGCATCATACACACATAACTTCTACTGGTGCTAGTTAGCTTTATTCAGCATTATAAATTATTATTTTTTTTTTATTATTTCATAAAGACACAACAAGTGATAATGACATCTATCTCTCTCTCATGACAGCACTATGTAATAGCTTTGACTGGTATAGTACCTGAAACTTCAATTTTTGAAAGTGAAAAGTAAGTATTTTGGTAAGAGCAAACCAGCAAATGTAATAAAGTGCAGTTGGCTTATAAAGTTCTTCATGGAAAAAAAAGTTCATACTTTAAGTTAAAAACATAATAACCTTCAACTTGCTACCTAAAGTCATAGCCAACCTGAAACATAATCTTATATTATCCAGAACACTGCTTATGTTTCTTTTCCCAATGGACATAGTATGCTCTTACCAGAACTCAGTCAGGAGATGAAGGGCTTAAATTTCTACTTTTTTTTTTCTGAAATATCTGTGAAATTAGAAAACTTCTAAAGAAAGCAAATTCACGTCTCTGCTTTTCCCAGGACATCTATTTCCCAGGCAAAATTAATTTCTATAAAATATCTAAATGTACACAAGGTTATTGAATGCCCTTTTTGGTGCTATTCCAAAGCTGTATCTATCCTTTTAAATATAGCAAGAATGATATTCAGACATTTGCTGTCTATAATGTAAGGGCTGTATTTTAAAGTCTAGGCTGTGTCAACAAAGTTTTTTTAATTTTAAACATATATGTTTAAGAGCAAGGGCTGCACAGACACCTACTTGTCAGATCACTTGTATTTCTTCTCAGTAAAGTCACAAGTGTTGTATATAAATGTGTTGTATGTAGAAGTAGATATCTAGGGTGTGTTGCTTAAGCTATGTAGATAGTGACCTTCTTTACATGAATTGCTGAGGTTCACAACATAAAGAATTCAGACATTCCTATTACAGACGATATAATTCCGAGTAGGAAAACATGCAAAACATTGGTCTGCACAGTAAAAATGTCAAGTTTTATGAAATAACTTAATGAAATTTCAGTATAGAGCATAGCACTGACGTCATCAAAAGACATTCAGTATCCAATCCCATGGGTGCATTGGGTCAAGTCATTATCAATTAGAATTCCTGACCAGATGAACATTTCTAAGACTCCAGCTTTGCCCATAAGTCATGATCTAGGAATATTCATTACAATTTAATTCATATTTGATAAGGAAAAGAAGCTGCACCAAATAGTATATTTTATACGCAGACTGATCTCTATTCATAAAACTTTTAATCTAATGTTTTAAAAGTATCACTAAATAATTAATAGTTTTTGTGAGAAAGACAATTTTAAAAGGTGAGAAATTATGGGCCCAATAACAAAATTCAACATAAGCATTATATGAGGGGATGCATGAGGTAGACCATGCGCACACCATGGATACAGTGTAGAATTTCCCTTGCTGTGATATGGATGCACATTCAGCCATAAAGGATTGGGTTAGGCTATTCAAGGAAAAGAAAATGGCTGCATATATGATGGCTTGCATAGTTGGCTGTCACCTGTGGGATGAACGTGTGCCTTTTGATAAGCAAAGCTTGATGCTCACAAGGTAATGTGGTTGGGGGGGGGGGGGCATTGAACTGAAAGACATATTTTTGTTTGTTTTTTTTCTGTGTAAACTGCCCTGACTACTTTGCGTTAAATATTATTTAGCAGCTCCTGAATAAGAAAAATGTGCAGCACAGATTTTACCGCGTAAGAACAGAACTTGCATTCATTTTAGTACAGCATGGGAACAAATATTAGTCTGTTCTAATGTCTCATAACCAAAGCTATGGCAATCACTATAGTAACTGGTAGACCTCTTTTTCTGTACAACTAGTCCTTATAAATATAGCTGATGATTCGCATTTAGTTCCTAATCTTTTTTTTTTCCTAGCATAAGATTACAGCTCATTAAAGGTAGCAGAACGGTAAAACAGGAATCTGTGTCCTTTATTTTCATTTCTATTGACAGGACAGCACAAGAGTAACCAATGCAAGAAACGATTCAGCTAATGTGCAAAGTCTGACTTTTTTAACAAGAAAGCACATATCCATCCAGCACTCCATCGCCCATATATCGCACCTGTCTGGGTCTCATGTAGTACCCTTTTGCAGTTAACTGTGCATTACACAAAGACTAACCCAATAAATCAGAGAGCTTCTGAGATGTTACAAAATCAGTCTTTTTTCTTGCCCACAAACTGTTTTCAACAAGATAGCACTTAAATTCTGTAGGTGTTGCATTTATCTAATTTTGAAATAATTTGGTTATGTCCACTATTTTGCTTTCATGCAAATTGTGCTTCAGTTGTTGAGAATTATGTTCATGTTAAGAAAATTAGGAGGTATCTTCTTGTATAAGTATCAGTGCAAAAAACTGAACTTACTCAGATAGTGCCACAGTCTGACATTAATGTGGCATAGCCTGACATACTGACTTATTCAAAATATAATAACAAATGCTCTACCTGAATATAGGCTGTTCTATGTCTGTGAGGAAATTGAATTATAAGTTATAATATATACCTTAAATTACTTTATTTCTATTGGGTATGTGACATTTGACTGTGCATAGCCATTGCATATAATGTGCTTTCTTCAGTCAGTACATCCTCTGCCTCAGTTATTGGTCAGTATGGATTCACATAACCTAAATCTCGCTGGATTCCAGAAATGTAGCATGCTGCTGTCATTGATATCCTAATAACAGAAGATAATGAAATATGCAGCATACTACATGTCTTGCAGTGCATACCTGCCTATTTGTTGGCATCACATCCATAACTTAAAACGGGTCTATATTACAATACCGAAGACACTAAACATTGAAGGCTTAAAGGCCGAAAGTGCCAGACCTCAAAGTCGCTATTGTGGGGGGCTGTGCCCCACACCCCCCCTGCTAATTATATATACCAACTCTGAGATTGCACTACAGTGAGGAAAGGGCAAATATTCTGATCTTCACTGTACTGCAATCTCACAAAAAGCACATTGTTGAACGGTATTTCCAACATTAAAGCCATTCAATGTTCAGCCTCTTTGATTTCGTAATAGGAACCCCATAAACCAACAGTGTATTTCTACTTTCTTATGGTCTAGCTATCTGTCTAAATCTATAAACAAGGCTGTTCATGCAACCATAGGTCAGTGGTTCATCTAGGCTTATTTAGATGTACAGATTGTGTCTGGGTAACAGTTTTTTCTCTTCCAGAACCTCCTACAACCAATCAGTTTAAAAAAAAAAAAAAAAAATATATATATATATATATATATATATATATATATATATATATATATATCAGTAGCTAGTTAGCACAGAGCAGAGGTAAAGCATTATTCTGGTTTTCTGTTAACATTTCAATAATGCAATACTCCTTAACAAAAGGCCTTAACACCCTACCTCCATTTCTCATAGCATGCCCTCATTTTGCCTTATGTCTGACTTCTTTTGAAAGTGCTTCACTCATTAGTTCCCATTATGATCATTATGATGCCTTGCATTTCCTTTCCTTCTTCAGATATAAACAAACCCTTCATCTTCAGTATCTTCTAACATTAGTTCATCTCCCAAGTCTCTGCTTGCACTCATCAAGAACACCAGAACTTGTCAAAGATTTGGGATACAATGCTAGGCTTAAAAGGCTTAGTGGTCATTAGCCTAGTACACACCTAGGAACCTATGATCTGCACCCTTATGCATCTTTAAGTATCCTTGTAAATCTGCTTTGAGTTTTTGCCAGCAATCTCAAGCATCCGCTCATATGGTCTCCAATATGTATTTAACAGTCCAAATAAGGATTTAACTAAGGTCACTACGGGTACAAGCAGAGTTTAGGACCACCTCCCCCCTTGTAGATATATAACACTTTATCTTACCAGCACATTTCCATTTAACAATGGGCAGAACAGTATAAAGTAATTGCATTAATGATGGATAAATCCATTTCTTCCTCTGATACCCTTAGCATCTGTATTCCTGGCCAAACTACAACATCATGCACCAGCCCCAGGATATCAGCCGACACTGCTGGTGACATGGAATCAATCACCATCCTGTGAAACTGGAAGTCTGCACATGTGGCATACCTTAAGTGGCCAGCAGCCTACTCATGTACTCCAGTGGGAGTGTCTAGGAAGTGCCAGTGTTATACCACTCCTTAGCAGAGACTTGAGAATGGTGGCTTGTCCCACATATGTGTGAACATGGGTTGGGGAGGTATGTCAGTACAGCAACTGCAGAACTGTGCATGCATGCACTGAACTGTTGCATGTCACGCCCCACACAGAAATACACCTGACATACAAAATGATGCTACAAGGAATAAATGGCCCTGCACAAAAATACCCTGATTTACATGTTTATCTCTCTCTAATTTTGCTTCCTGCCAGATGTGGTTACATGCAGTCTCAGTGTAGATAAACCATCTGGTCAGAGAGGGAGAAAAGGAAATAGAATAAGAGACACCAGTCACACTTGATCGTTAGTTTGGGCAACATGGCGTGAATGTGTTTACCATTATTTATTTATTTTACATTTGTTGACTGGGATAGTCCGACTGGATATATGTCCATTTTCAGTGGATGCCCATGGAGAAAAGCTCCAAGATAATAATACACATTGAACATTTAGTAAATTCTAGTTTCAAGCAGATTACAGTCATAAGCGATACCAGCATTTAGCACATATAGTACTTATTATAAAACACTCTACAAAACATGACATTATTTTCAAAGTTATATATACATAACATTACACTCAGGTTTAAGACGCATTGAGCAACAGTTATACAATTGACCCTTCCTGAAATGGTGTGGTAGAAAAAAGTTAGAAGTAGTTAAGGGTAAGTCAACTAAGTAATGGAGAGGTCACTAGTTGGGGCTAGTGCAAGGACATAACCAATGAGTTCTGAAGTATTTCTTGAGTTTGTTTTTGAATTGATTTAGTGAGGGTTCTAGGGTCAAGTCAGCTGGGAGTCTGTTCCATGTTTTTTCCAACAGGTTTGGCAAACAGAGTCCCCAGCTGAGTAGTTGGATTTGTATGTTTGAACTAGGAGTCTGGTGGATGATCGCAGTGGCCGGGTGCTGGTGTAGGGGCTGATAATATTTTTTTAGTGCAGGTGCATTTTCCGGTTGGTAAAAGACTTTATGTGCCACTATTAGCTGGTTGAACTGCAGTAGGCTAGGCAGTTCAAGCCATCCATGCATTAGCAGAAGGATATGACCAGTCTGCTAGGTACTTCTGGGTAAGTGATTAAAAGTAAGATATATAATGCTCTTGTTCCATTCCTAGCAGTTACTGGTATCTTCTGAGAGGTACTGCTACATGTTATAACTGTATTACTTAACCGAGTATGACAGTTATCCAGGGATGTGGGAGTTGGTTGATCCTGAGGGTGAAGTCTGAAGGATCAAAAGCTTAGGAAGAGGATGAGTAAAATCGTGCATGACTCTCACCCCTAGCAGGTAGTATAGGCACTAGACTATTCAGAAAATTGGTAATTTTTAAGTTTTAGCCAGTCAGGTTTTGCTGTATTCATATACTCAGAATATGCAAATGCATATGTTTCAGCACATTAAATTCATAAGCTCAAGTGATGAAGACAACATGTCTTTTCTAAGCTGTACATGTGGAATCATCTTATACTGAAGGACAGTAGCAAGGAAACATGTATAATGAGAACAAAGCAGCAGCTGTGGTTTTCTGTTATAGTTTTATTCTTTAGTGGTAGTTTATTTCAGGAAAAATTTGCTTGTGCTTTTTATTTGGTTATTTGTTTTTTTATTTTTGTTCATTTCAATACAGTTTCATTGCTTTAACTGACTATGAATTTTTGTTTTTTAATGGAAATGGCAGGGGTTATGCTCCAATGTTAGACAGAATTTCTATATGTCTGACTACTTTAGTTTTTATAACTCCATCAGTGCTATATATAATATAGGTATTATTTTTCATGTACATTATAGATGTAACCTGTATACATTTTTTCTTCATTTGCTTGTAGACATTATATTATTTTGTCAGCCCTCCTTGGCTTAGACTGGGGCTGTAAAATATCCAAGGACAATCCAATGACTTATCGTATTAACAAATTTAAATAACTAAATAAAATTAAAGGCACATCAAGGCGTTACAGTAGTTTGATGGCACCTGCATTGCACTCTCATTTGGGAATATTTCCTTGTGTATCAGCTTTAGCTGATTCTACTAAGCACAACATATAAACTGGCACTAATAATCTATGGAGCCAGAATGCAAAAATGCAACCATACATCCAGCAATCCAGTTTTTTAGGCAGACATGGCTAAGTTTAGGTACTCATTCTGCAAAATAAACCCCTCAGAAAAAGTCAGATGGAAACATTTAACGATCTCTACAGCTGATGCTACTACTGTTCTATGAAATCCCAAAGCACGAACAGCTGAAAGTAAACAAGCTGATGCCACAGAGCAGAGGAAGTCTGCTCCAGCTGTGTGCCTGGCTGTTAATGTACATGAAATGTTAACTCCATGCCAGTAAATAATATGAGTTGCAAGCAGTAGAAGTCCTCATGTAACAACTAGGACCTGAGAAAGAAAGAAAAAAAGAAAGAAAGAAAGAAAGAAAGAAAGAAAGAAAGAAAGAAAGAAAGAAAGAAAGAAAGAAAAGAAAAATGGAGCCAGGTGAGCTTTGCTTTAACGCATCATTGCTTTGTACGAATAACCCAGCAACCATATCAAGTTATATTAGTTATGGCAAACCACCAAAAGTGAAAAAAAATCCTTGTTTCTTTTTCTATTCATTATTTTTATCATGCACAGCTGAAACTCATCAAAGTACAGTAGACTACTAGACAATCCTTTGGAATAATTTACAACAGGAAGTGTAATTGCCTGTGTCATTATATTTTCATTATATTTTCCATAATGCTTAACATTTTGCACCTTTTATTCCCTGTCAGAAGGAAGGCAATTGTTGAGATGTTCTTTATTCGGTGCTGAAAGGACTACAGTTATATGCGAGTTAGTGACAAAGTGCAGCTATTAGATACACATTTTTCACTGCTTTGCTTCCATGCACCCTTTTAAGCAGAATTTTTTGCCGGTATACTTAAACCTCCCATTCCCTGTGTCAAGTATGCCTATCAGATCACTGTTCATCATGGCATCAAACTCATTCTTGTACATAAGTACTGCTGTCATTAGTGCACAGATAGATAAGAAGTAGCCTTCTGTGTTTGTACAGGTTTTGAATGAGGTTAGTTTACATTTTAAGAGAAAAACGTTATCCATTAACAAAATTCATATGTCCTGAGAAGTATTGCATTTTACGTGACTACATCTTAGAGTTGATGATTGCATTTTCTAAACATCCAGCTTTTCCATTGTTAAAATGACAAAAGAGAGGTACAAGGCTAGACTGACACAAATATATTATTAGGAGAAACAAGTGTCAAACTATTTGCTATGCCCTCTCCTAACCTCTTTCATTTATGCTTGGATATTGTCTTAATATTTTCTGGGTATGGGACATGAACCTAAGGCGTCAACTTGTTGGACTAGATCCAGTGTGGTTATTATATCTATTTTAAAGGTTCTACCTGACATAATCGAAACCACACAACACGACAACCCATCACACCACCACCACATAGAGCCAGTCCATAAACCGCGAAACCACACACACATAAAACAAAGAAACCCGACACCACACAAACACAAACCACCCAAAACCAAAAACAAAACAAAACACATCCCATTCCACAAACCACACACACAACACAAGCACACCAAAATCAGGCCCAATATACACACCTTACCCTAACCCCTAGGGTCAAGTCACTGTCGGCACACTTACCTACTCCCTGACCCTGGCTCATGGCCGCCCCCCTCTAGCACTTTCGCCCCCCCACCATCCCAACTCGTCCCACCCCTCGCACCACTTACCACCTAACGTCACATCTTACCTGCCTACACACAGCCGCACACCATGCATGCCACACCAGCATCCTCATGTCGCATCCTTGCGGCGTTGGTGGTGTTGTCATGCGATTGCAACCCTTTTGCGAACCCGGGTCTTCTGGGGATCGCGATTACTCGTCGGTCTTCTTAAGCTTCGATGCTTCTGGATCTCAGGTCGGCCATTTTAAAATAACACATTCTATAAATGTGTAAAAAGCACCAACACAAAAATCTAATCATGTATTTAGGTTTTGTTTCCGTTTTGGAATGTGAGAGAGAATTCCTTCTCATTTGTGTGAAAGAGCACGGCACTTCTGACCATCTTGTCATGGCTAATGTGAATCTGTGTACTGACATCATTGTGCTTGTGAAATAGCATACTTTTCATTGTTTTTTCAGTCTTGTGGTTCATCTTTGCTTACTTTAAAATGAGTGTGAGACAGGGAAAGGGAATGTATAATGAATGGCATACAAGCTAAAATATCACTGCATAAAGAAAAATCATCAAGCCAGTTACAGTAGCACAACATTCATAAAAATAACATTCCGTACAGTTAGTGCTTTGGCTATAACACATACCGGTGAAAATAAAGATGTTGTTTAAAAAGATTTCGCAATACCTTGAAGAGAGTCCACGTAAGAGAAATGGTTCACTCAGACTGTAAACATCTAAGTCAGCTAGGCTAATGAAGGAAGTGGTTTGCAGGGACTAACATCACCAGGGAGAAAAATGAAGCATTGCCTCCCGTATAATATGACTAAAAATGATATTTGTTCTTTGTCAAGAAGTCACTGAGTTCAGATACATAAAATTTCTTTAATCAGCTTTATTTTAGCTTGACTTAGTTTGTTTTTATTTTCTAGCTTCTTGTATGTTATCTTTTGCTAGGGTCTAGTTTTCTTTCTGCTGAGATTTTATTGTATCTCCAAGGTAAGGCTTGCTTGACTGGAGTACACCACCTTATTTGTGTCTTACAGGTAGCTTTTCAGTTTAATTAGTTCACACAAAACAACTCAGTATTGTGTGGAATAATACAGTACCATCCACTGATTTTCAAACCTTATTAAATGTAGGGGATTTCACCTTTAAGCAATGTCCTATGGCTCTTAGTTACATTTCAGGAAGTAAAGACCTTCTGGGCTGTTGTGAAATATTCAAGTACACTGATGCTTTCCCTTCAGCTATAACAATTTTTCTTCCAGAAAATGAATGCATCAACCAGAAAACATACACAAGTGTATGCATATGGGCTATTTTCCATTCATGGCTGTGCTTAGTGTGTGTCTGTCTTGCATATCTCATCTGTGTTTATATCGGTATGCATGTTCTTATCTTTTACCTCAGCAAATAGACAAAAATACAGATTGATGATAGAAAGACAGACTGACAGCTAGATACATATATGATATCTAGATACATAGGTAAACAGGCAGCTAGTCAGCATACTAGACAGAAAAATAGACAGAGGGATAAATAGCTATATAGATAGATAGCTAGATTATAGATAGACAGAAAGATAGATAAATAGACAGACAAAAGCAGTACAGAAAGGATTTTATCAAGTCAGGAATCTTTGCTCTTCTCTTGTTTTTCTGAAATTCTGGGTGGAAATGCATTTAGTCAAGTTGTTTTACCCAATCTGATAATACAAGACCTACAATAAACAATTATGCTGCTTTCCTGGATTAGCACAGCCCCAGTTACTTAACCCAAAAATCCACTATGTTATGGGAAATTACCAGCAGTAAACTGGAGACAGGCTAAAAACTGAAATTCAGTTTTACTGTAGTTTAATAGAACAACTTTCTTTTGATAACTTTCACTGGGACATTCCCCACTCCATTTTCTGGAAAGACAAGTTCACAAATGCAATTCTTATAGTTCCAGCTTTCTAATTAATCATCTTTGCCACTGGATTTTTCTACTGCACTCTGTGTATCTGTAGTTTACCACCCACACCAGACTACCTTTTGGTCTTTCTCTTGAACTTGAAGCTTTATGTGAGAAAGTGTTGCATGTAGGTTCTCATTGTATAATGTCTGATCCTACTACATGATCTGTATCACCTGGCCAACCTCACACAAGACCAATGCAGTCAGTCTTTGTTGTGTCTCTTGCACATCTAATATTTGCATAGAATATCATGGAAAGTCAAGACTCAGGGCCACTGTTAATTTGTACAAAGTGTTAGCACAAAATTGCCAAGAATGGCCCATGGTGCACTTTTGCTGGCAACCATAATGCAGTTTACCATTTAAACTAAGTGTAAAGGCAGAGATCTTTAACTCTTTTCTTACACCTAAAATTGATATATCAGGCAGCCATTTTGGTGCAGGAGGAATCCTTATCCCCCTATTTTCATATATTAGATAGTGTTCAAACAGTTCAGAGTCCAGAAAAGCTATGCAACACCAGATTGGCTATTCCTTTGGACATGGCAATTCTTGAGACAAGAATTCTTCCAGTTTTACACTAAAGCTCACTGACAAATACCACTATGATAAATGTCATCTTAATTTTTACTCATAGTATCTGTTGAAGTCTGTTGAGCACTACAAATTCCATGGTCTGAGTAAATCAAACAAGGTGAAGTTTTCATAGCCTCTTATCTTATACATTATTTTGCTGTTGCTGTATTTGAGTAACGGATGTTTCAGGAATCTCTTTGAAGAAAACTCATCGCTTTAGGTCAGTGACTCTCTTCATAGAACTTTGCTAGCCTTCACATGAAATATCTCTCATCAGCTCTACTAAGATAACTTTGCTCTGTATGGCAACCTTCAAATTGACAAAAACACATTTCACAGATAGATCTCAAATAAGGTACTTTTGAGACCTGTAAAAATGAGGTCAATGCTTCTTCAAGAATCACTGCAATTATTGAAGGCATTATGTGGTAGATTACCATGAGAACCACTTATTGCTAAATGTGTACTGGTATGGTAACAAAATACCACTGAGTAATGGAATCTGGGACAGGCATGGGCAGCACCAACAGAGACAATAAACTAGTAGAGGCCTGCTAATATAATGCAGTGAGCATGCCTTATTCTTTAATAAATATTTTACTAAAAGCTATCATTTATTTAAGGCATTCCTTTTTTATAATCCACTTCTTGTCTCTTTTCAAATGATGCAGTATACCTCTGCAAAGTAGTGATATAAGAATCCTCATTTACCCCCATCTCCAATCATCCCACCCATACTTACTTAGATGGATATAAAAACTGACATCCTGTTTGCCAGATGCCAAATCTGCAATATCCGGTAAGTGAGGTTAATCCAGTTACAGATCTCCACTATTTAGCAACACATTCATAGCTCCTCTATGCCTTCAGTTCCTAGCTCAATCTGCATAAAAATGTTGTGGTGTATAACTAACTGCATTCTGATACTTGTTCAAAATGCCTTAAAATTATCTCAGTAGAGCTATCAGTCAATAAACTCTTTACCTGCCTAAATCCACACAGAAAGGCATATTCCACAATTTACTACACTAATATTAAATCTATTAAATTTCTAGACTTAATTGTGGTCATCTTCTTATCCCTCAATCAGAAAAGATCTCAAATAGCTTCCAGTTATAAACTAATACAAATCTATCTTGCCTCAAAGAAATAACCTGAACCTTTTTATCCAAATCCATAACTTTACTCTTCCTGATACATTTTGACTGTTCTAAATTCAGCAAATACAAGTTAAATCCATTGTCCATTAAACTTTGCAAACTTCCATAATATCAATACCTTCCCCTCACAGCCTCACTATTACTCACCCTTTGTATTTATCCACATTCTATAACGTCATCCCTCAAAAATGCTCCTCTGTTACTTAATAGAAAGCATCTTACTAATATTACTTGTTGAGCACACTAAATACCACACTTCAGTAAGTCTATCTAAACAACCTGAAAATCTCATTTCCCATTCAACTCTAACCAACGATACCATTACTCTAACTTATCATCTATATAATATATTCTACATGCACTTCGTGAAGCTATCTACAACCTAAACAACCCTGCATAAAACTACTATACAAATAAAAGTTTAAGCTGAAATTTAACCAGAAGTTGCACTTACCTCTCGTTCAAGAAATTACATCCCTTCATGCATTTCTGCCCATTCCCCTTCTCGTATTATGCCACCAAACACATCATAACGAAAACCTAATAAAAACCTGAAAAGCAAATCTGCACGAAATATTCCAAGACATACTCAGACCAGCATAATAGGCTTCAGCTTATTCAACCAAAATGCTTATAGCCTGTATGACAAAGTTAATGTGTTAGAGTCCCAGAATATCTAACCACTTACCAACCATTCTAATATTTATCATCAGGTTTTAGCCAGGTTTCTGTATAGATGAAGAGATCTTTCCAGCTGGTTGTGACATACTTAGGGTTGACCAAAAAGAAATAAAAAAATAATAATCAATAAATAAAAGATCAGGGAGAGTAACAATCATATAATCAAACAAATTACAGCATATAAGAAGATATAAGTATCAACTGACCCGACAAAAAGTCTGAGTTCATATTTAACCTCAGACCATTTGGTCTAATTCAACTTAACGATGTTCTAACTTGATATAACAAACTTACTGAAATGGAAAGCACCCTAGAAAGGACATTAACAACTGATCCAAACAAAATAATTCAGGCAAGAAGTTTACCTCTTTCTCGAACTGATCACCTCCTTACCTGTACAATTTTGGGTTAAAGCAAAAGCCCTAAGAATGCACAATACAACCTAGTTAGAATATATGCAAATTTGACAAAGAGGCTTACTCTTGACCTCTTAAATTATGTAACTGAAATCAGCTAAACCCCTACCAGTAGATAACTTGGTTCTATGTCTAATAAACGAATGCTTGAAATGTCGAATGTCATATGGTCGAGACCATATATTCGACATTTCAAGAGTTTGAAGGCTGACTTCAACGTGCCGTACAGTGCAGAATGGGAGAATTTTCCTTTTCTGCACTGAAGTGTGGTCTTGGAGTTGGTATATTTAAGTAGGGGGGTATGAGGGTGCGCCCCCCCACATGGGGGTGCGGGGGGGCTTGCACCACTAAGGTATGTTTTTCTTTTAATTTTTTTTTTTATAATATATTTGAACTTTTAAATGTCGACCATATGTTATCGAACATATGGTATTCGACATTTTGAAAGTTAGAATATATAACATAGACCTGATAACTTCACCAACATCTGTGAAACCTTAGTAAAGATGCTCATCTAGCTAGCTCCTCTACCTAATAAGAGAATAAAAGCAAATCCTGCTTCATGGCAAACCCAAAAAAAAGCAGCATATGTGAAACAGAGAGTGAGCATAAAAGTAGGATCAGACTGACAAGACACTCAACAGCCTGCACAATTACAAATAGCTTAGAGATATGACTGAATCAGAGATTTATCTAAAAAAAAAAAAAATACAATTACATTATCCTGCAACAAATCTACCACAACAAGCCCACAATTCTGGGATCACCATAAACAAACTTATCAAACTATAGAAAATACTGCATTTAAATCTTATACCTTCAGAGACATTCATCACTATGTACAAAATCAGTGCTGACTTGATAAATGGGGCTGCCTCCCTTTTCCATCCTTAAATACAAGCTTTCTCAGTTTTTACCAAGACTAGCACCAATGTAGAAGTGGATTTTTATCTTAAACTTTGTCACACCAGCACAATTAGAAAACATTTCCGTAAGGCAAAACCTACTACCTGAGCACTTGATAACACTTGATAACCTTACAGCCAAGTATCTTAAAATTAGTTCTGATGCTAAGTCATACTCAATATCTATACTAATCAGCAGACCTGTTCAGTCATTCTCTACTTACTATATGTAATCAATCCTACACCATCCCCTAAAACAGAGGAGTTATCTCCCTTTACTTGTATAACAATACACCTATAGCCATTCCTGGGCACACCCCACACACAAATCTTCACTTACCTGCTAGACAAGAACAAGATCCTAGTTTGATATACATGGCATAGCTTTACTATTGATACAGTAGAGAAACAGCATCATTATCATTCCTAACCTGTGTTATTCAAATGTGTAACCAGGTGAACCGTTCTCCATACACTTCTAAGAGCTCTCAAAGGCTTTTGGCACAGTATTACACTCAGATTTACAACTTATAATGATCTGGCAATTAGTTCAACAGCTGTTGCATCCAGAGAATTCACTTTATCAGATGTCTGGATTGTCCATCGAACAACTTAACTGTCACAAAAGGTGTTCATCGAGGATCAGTATTAGGTCCACTGTTGGTCAACATCTTCATTTATTTATTTATTTTATTTTGAATTTGTTAACCAGGGTTTAGCTCTGATCCCACTGGACCTATTTCAGTCTCAGCCTGGGGAAAACCCAATAGATACTTGACATTACACCCAGAGAGAATAAGAATATGCAATACATAAATAATATGCACATGGCCATAAAGTATGCTGCTATTATATATATGCAAATAATACATCAACAATATTCTCTGACAGCAATATCTCACAAGGAGAGACTACTGCTCATGAAACATTGTCCTATATTGAAACTTGGCTGGAACAATAACAACTATTTTTAATCCCCCTCAAAAAAAAGTTTCCTCCCCCAGTTCAGGCCAACTCATATACAGCAGAAAAAAAAAACACCACCACCAAGAAAAACAAGAAAACATTATATTCTCAAAATAAGCAACTCGGTATCATAATTGATGAGAACCTAAAAGCTGTCCATTAAATTTATCATGTTATTCAAAAAAAATAGTGAAATATATGAATAGTGTATAAAGCAAAACATTGTCTCACAAAACAATGTCATATAAACATTTCATGGTCCTGCCTACTACCAAATCTCTTCTATGCATTGTCCATTTTTACAAATCTTCATTCTTCATAGATATCCAAAGTAGAATAGTGGATGGCGCAGTGGTACAACGGTTTGCGTTGTCACCTCACAGCAAGAGGTTCTCTGATTCGGTTTTGGCTGAGGTGCCTTCTGTGTGGAGTCTGCATGTCCTCCCTGCGTTCATGTGGGTTTCCTCTGGGTGCTCCAGTTTCCTCCCATGTTACAAAGATATGCATCTGGAGCATTCTCCCCAGGCCTCTGCTGAAAACTGGCTCATTCCAAGTCGGATTTCCTGGTAAACAAATGTTAAACAAGTAAATAAATAAATAAATAGATATATAAATAAATAAGTAAAATAAGACTGTAAAGATTGCTGCAAACTACTCTAACAATACTCACCAATCTGTGGGTCTCAGACAGCTTGCCTGGTTGGAGTTACCAAACTCCCTTACATATACACAAGGACACATGACACATATTATATACCAACCCTGCAAAATGTCCATCTATAGCTAAGGTTATTCAAAGCTGTAAATCCACAAGAGATTTACACAGCAGTATAGAAACATACTGGGCAAGTGATCACAGGGACCATATGATGCCTGGTTATATACTCCTTTAAGTAGACAAATTAAAAGTTCTTGCAACCCTTTTCAAGTGAATTCTATATTTATTTATTTAGTTATTTATTTATTTAATTTATTTATTTGTATTTGTTTACCGAGAGGTCTGCTGGGCCAGGGTGAGCTTGTTTTCTGTAGATGCCCAGGGAGAAAAGCTCCAAAAACAAACAACATGATAAAGCTACAGAATCAAAATACAGAAATCAAGCAGCAATGGTATAGAACACTACATTACATAATAGGTGATACAATAAAACAGAAAGTACTAGTCATACAGATGTTAGATTTTAAGTATGCAAGTCAAACAAGAATACAATTGATGACATGAAATAATTGCGAATGTGTGAACAACACAGTATTGCAGTTTTGCATTAGAGTGTGAAAGACGGAGAGCAGCAGACTAAAGATTCTGAGGGTAAGGTATAGCCTTAGTGCTACTGCTATATAAGCATCAAGACTGAATAGAAGATATGGCAGGTAACTGATATAGTACATTGTGTGGCTTGGTGTCTCATGTTGAACTTATATTTTGGAAGCACTAAATATATATATGAGGAGTTTGAGCCATAACTGAGATGGGGAGGAAATGTCTGAAGGCTGAGAATATTGTTTTTTTAGTCAGTGCTGATACATGTACATAGCCAATGGGAGAAGAGGTGTGGTTTCAATGAAGTCTTAAAGCATTCAGGGTTGCTAGTAGACCTAATTGAAGGAGGGAGATCATTCCATAGTTTTGTTATAGCATATGGGTAACGCATTTGACCGGCAGAAAGATTAGGTTTTGATACACTAAGGAACATCTAACTGACTGATCACAGAGGTCTATTTGAGTGATACATGGTGAACAGAGAGGAGAGTGCAGGACACCAAGAAGGCCTATAGATTAGCTTATGAGCTGTGGTTAGTTGCAGGTATGTTAGATGTTGGGGACGTTCTCGCCAGTTTAGATATTGGAGTGATATGCAGTGGTGGGAGGAGTGTTTGGTGCTGGTTACAAACTTTGTGATTGTACTGTATCATGAGTCCAGTTTGGATTTAAGAGAGGATCATATATTAGTAAGAAGAGGTGCACCATAGAGCAAAGATGGAAGTAGAAAGGAAGAGGGAAGGGATAGTCTTGCTGCATAGGTAAATGTTTTTGCCTGTACAGGATACCTAGTGTCTGATGTTCTTTTTTTTTTTTATCCTTGTGTTAATATGCTGGTCAAAAGGAAGGTGTTTGTCTATGTTGACCCTTAGAAGTTTGGTATATGGGACTACTTTGAGGCAAGTGCTGCTGATGGTAAATTTATTTTTGGTTAGGGGTACTGTTTTTTTGGGGGGGTGAATAACATGAGTTTGCTTTTATTTGCATTAGGGGGGGGCTAAATGGTTATTTAGACATCGAGGTTTCAGTGGAGGTAAAGGCATACATAATAGTGTTCACCTCCCAAACTGTACAGGGCAGTACCTGCATATGTTTTTCTCTCTCTCTGGAGTAAATCTATGTCAATCCATCCAGTTTTCTAGAATATCCTGCAAAGTAGCCAAAGCAGTATTTTGTTTGACCTGTGTTGGTAACTTATTCTATAGGCTAGGAAAGCTATCTCTTCAGTGAGTCTTGTTAATTTTTAGAGCAGATTTAAGTCCTGTTGATTTAGTGAAGAAATAAGAGAAAATAAGAGGACAGATAGACCAGGTTTTTCGTAGCTCGAAAAGTCGAAAAGTGAGACACAGGTCACCTCAAAGCAACCTTGTAGGCTACTGAGTGTAAGGAAAATCATGCTAATCTATCAGGATAGTTGAAGGATTTAAGACATAATTTTCTTATTGAAAAATCTTTGGGACCTTTCCAATTGAGCAACAAGCCTGGATTTGTAAATACCAAAAAGGGCATTGCATTCAATGATGGGTATGATAAGGGAAAAATACAGCAGTAGGACAATCTCTTTGGGTTTTGTAGATATTCCCATGGAAACATGATGATTGAATTAGAAAAAGCTATTCACATAAGTACCTAGGTCTCCTATGAACATATCTGTCTGAAAAGGAATACCATTCTCTAGAAACTCTCTCTCACTTATAAATATCACAGTTTCTGTGATTGCACTACATTCAGTTTATATCATCAGACTCTGGAACTCAAGCTCTCATTCAACTATGCAGACCACAGAGCAGCAGGCCTTCCAAACATCTTTACAAGCATACTTAAAAAAAGGGGGTTCTGTTTATATACCTCACCATCTGGATTAATTTCACTACCAACCTATACCTTGTTACCAAAATGTTTCCAACGTAACTACAAGTTCTAGCTGATGTACTTAAAAGACCAACAAAAAATATTTATTTGCTTTCCTCCACAGCCTCCTATATGTACATTATATTAAACTATATTGCCACTACTGTTTCCCGTCCATCAAAATCTTTCATCTCTGACCACAATTATCTATTCCATCTTTTTCAACTCTCGTATGATGCTAAGTAAATATTTTCTTACCACCCAGTACTCAAATTTTTCAACACTGCAACATGCCATGCTAGACTCTCCTACTTTATTTCACGTTTCAAGTTTAACCAGTGCAAAATCAATGTAATACTTAACATTTTTTCAAAAATGCGGCAATATAGTATCCTTGCATGAAGATGTATATACACCTATCCTAGCCTGAATACTTTTAAAGCAAATGTTGTACCTGTAGTAAAGAATATTTAAGCAATAACCCATGCCTGCATGTGGGTAATGCTGGATTTACCCACGGTTGGTGTGGTTTGGTCACGAGGACGAAGCCTGAGTGGCCAAACAAAGACAACCGTGGGAAAATCCATCATTACCCACACCCAGGCGTGGGTTATTGCTATAAGTAAGAAAAAAAATACTTACTTTTCTTAAATAATGGCATTGTATAATGCCTCCATGCTGCCCTTCTGCAGCTGTCAGGTATTCTGCAGCAGTTCTGATGTACTGCGCATGTGCATGCCTATGCAGTACATCAGAGCAGTGTGTGGAAGCAACAGAGAAAGGAAGATCTCCGTTGCTTTTTTTTAAGATATCTTGCTGTGTTAACCCATTTAACATAGCGAGTTTACAGCAACGGAGCTCTTCCGTTCTCCGTTGCTGTCTAACACATACAAAAAAAAAGACTTATACTACTGGAAAAAGTCCGGGCGACTGGACCTTTTTCCGTTAGTATAAGTCTGATTTACAATCGGCACGCTGACCAATCAGTGAGCACATTTTGGAATATTAATGAGGGGTTATTGTATAATTGTGAAAAATGCCTAAACATTCATCCTAAACTAATACTTGTATAAATACTCTATATTATTTAAAGTATCTCTACTTCAGTTTCTACTGACATGTTGTTTACATTCTGGAACTCTTTCACTTTCTTAAGAGTTTTTATTATGTTAATATCTATATTGGTAATCAACCTGATTTTATCTAACTTACACCTTAACTATAGCTGTATATATATATATATATATATATATATATATATATATATATATATATATATATTTATATATATATAAAACACATTTTGTGCAACTTTCATTTTCATGTTACTGCTCTGTGGAGCTTTTCACCCCAGGCATCCACTGAAAAGGGTTAATTACCACAGTGAAATAAATGAGTGAATGAATGGGTGATTAAATAATAATAATCAAATAAGAATTTAACACTATCAAATCTGAAAAGCTTTAATCCAGCCATCAT
This sequence comes from Protopterus annectens, assembly GCF_019279795.1. Lineage (NCBI taxonomy): Eukaryota > Metazoa > Chordata > Ceratodontiformes > Protopteridae > Protopterus > Protopterus annectens. The sequence continues at coordinate 1,549,864,425 of NC_056735.1, forward strand.
ACCATTTTGTGAGATCAAAGGGAAAATAGAAACAAATTTTAAAAATGAATGAAAAATATAATTTTGCTTTTATCTTTTATATGTTTCATAGTGAATAAGATATTATGTGTTGACCTGCACATGAAAAAGAAAATATGAGTATTACTACAAAAAAGAGGTAGGTATTATACCCGTTAGTGACACATACCCTACACAATGCTGCCGTCTCTGTTCCATATACACATATCTATCTGTACATACACGCAATGTGTGTCTGTGTGTGTGTGTGTGTGTGTGTGTGTGTGTGTGTGTGTGTGTGTGTGTGTGTGTGTGTGTGTGTGTGTGTGTGTGTGTGTGTGTGTGTGCGTGTGTGTGCGTGTGTGTGTGTGTGTGTGTGTGTGTGTGTGTGTGTGTGTGTGTGTGTGTGTGTGTGTGTGTGTGTGTGTGTGTGTGTGTGTGTATATAAATGGAAGCCAATTTGCTGAAAGATATTTTCTCATCCACTGTCGTGTTTTTAACAGTTTACATCAGCAACAACATTACTTAATGTTTCAGAACTGTCAACCACATAGAACAAAAGTGAAGACTTTGGCAGTTTGTTTACACTTTGTGACTGTACCACACAGATGTCTTTCTCGTCAGTTGCAGATGTGTTTGACTGGAACTTGTAAGCATGACTAATGCTACGATGAACTCATTGGTACAAAATCTACACATTCAGTCAGCTCTCTACAATTTTCACAGCTGTAGCTTAATAAACAAATAATTATTGTAACCGTAACTGCCAGCCAACAAAAAAAGAATTCCTCACATCTCGTGGCTGTATATTATTCGTTCCTGTTAGCTCATTTATCCCAGGATTTTGCAAATCATAGTGAACTTTTGTGACAATTACTTTATTACTTCTGTATGGTTAATGTCTTCACCTCCCAAACACATCTCCTAATTTTCATCCCAGCTTCATTCTCATCCTTTGTCATGAAATATCAATTCCTGGATTATTAAAAAAACAAGCAAAAATGACCATTATGTTGGTCAGACCTACAAGTGCTGTCTATGACTGTTTTTATACTCCACTGGAAAAAACAAGCCATACCTCTTTTACTTCGCCTTAGCTATATTTGCCTTTTGAAGCATCCTTTATAATACTGATTTTCTGAGCTATAAAGATATTTAACTATGGAAGGTATCACATGGTTTCAGATATATTCAGTTACATGAAACATAAAACCCAACTTGATTCTACTCAGAGAAATATACTACCCTTATATTTGTTTTTGGTGGGTGCAATAAAGCATTTCTATAGATATATAAATACGTGCATGGGAGAATATTCTCACTAATCTTTAATACAAAGAAAAAATATTCAAAGGCATGTAAATAAATCATTTAATTTTACATATAACTATTCAAAAATGTTTTTAAATCACTTTCACCTGTGATGATTCTTAGATGACAAAAGTGAGTGAGATTTATTCATGGTAGAAAACATTGATAGAAAGGACATTTAATTATATTGGTGAACAAACACATAAAGCAATACAAACGAAGGCCTTATTTGCAATATAAATCATAGTAAGAAGATCCTCTGTCATGTAACTGGAAGATTTACTTTTATTTATTTATCATTTGTGTCATTAAAGGAGATACTGCCAGCCCAGCTATCTGGAATTTTGTTAATGATTAAATGCCATTTGTGAATATCAGCATGATTCATATGCTTTTGTTAGAAACATATTAGAACTGTATGTCATATATGATGGTTTGTTCAGACATGTGTGCTGAAGAGATACTTTGTAAAGTACTGAACTGAGAGGTGTAACCACAGTGTACCCTGCTGGATTAGAACAGAACTGTATATACACTACTATAACTGTCTAGCTGTAAATATTTTAACAATGGAAACTGGAACACAGGAGGTTAATTTCAGAAAAATAGCTGAAAATCTAAATTACTTTATGACAGCCAGAAACAGGATGTCTATACTAGGGAGCTCTCTGTGTTATATTGAAAGAGAAATAATTACTATGCTTCAGATGTGAAAGTGTTTTATTGTTTTATGACTTCCAGGATCTGCCTTAGATCTAAAAAGTGCCCTCGTTTATTTATTTTCACAGGTAGATGCTAAATGCTGTTGCTTTTGAGCCTGGGAACTGAAGTCACATGACAAGAAATTATGTCATTCTGTAAGTATCCCAGCAGTAATATTTGGGATATTAATTTAAGAACTCTCTGAGACAGAGATTAAGCATTTTGCATTTTGTCTTTGACCTGGCAATAACACCCACTCACCACATCTGACTGCTTGCTCTGTGAGTAAGTCTAGGGAACAGTATAATTTCTCTTAGATATAGTCAGGAATATAATGAAGTATAGCTTAGATATTTTCTTTATTTATTTGAGACTTTCCTGCAATGTTGTTTTAAATATTTCCTGTGATTTCAAACTCTGATGTAACCGTGATTATATGCTGAGTATTTACTTGTTCTTTTATTATTTGTTATTAAATATATTTAAAACTTTCATTGTGGCTAATATTTGTGAGACATATTTAAGTTCTGAAAGTACTTGACACTGTGTGTGTGTGTGTGTGTGTGTGTGTGTGTGTGTGTGTGTGTGTGTGTGTGTGTGTGTGTGTGTGTGTGTGTGTGTGTGTGTGTGTGTGTGTGTGTGTGTGTGTGTGTGTGTGTGTGTGTGTGTGTGTGTGTGTGTGTGTGTGTGTGTGTGTGTGTGTGTCTGTGTGTGTGTGTGTGTGTGTGTGTATGTGTGTGTGTGTGTGTGTGTGTGTGTGTGTGTGTGTGTGTGTGTGTGTGTGTGTGTGTGTGTGTGTGTGTGTGTGTGTAAATCAAATCTCAAAGAGTGTATGTGCCAGCTACTTGGCAGGGACACAAAGCACTGGTTGGACAGAGAGGGTGCTGGAGGTCTAGGCTTGGCCACTCAGCTGAGATCTCAACTGTATAGCTGTGGGGAGTCTTATTGAGGATCTGTAGAAAGAGGGAGAAACCATTCCCAGACTGATTGTGGTCTCTGTGTGCTCATAAGGGAAATTTCACTTGATGCAGAGAACTGCATCTGCAAATACTGTGTGTACTTGTCATCCTCTCAATGTATGTCCCCCACTGGTGCTAGTGGTGAGGATTGAGGCTCCTTGATTACTGCTGCCAGTGTTGGGGCTTGACATTATATTGGTGGGCAGTGGTGGGATAGCCACATCACATTATATTGCTTGGCAGTGGTGGGATATTCACATATAGGGATTCAGTGGTGTGGATACTGAATTCCTGTAGCGTGTAAACAGTGGTCACTAAATAATGTGTTTATACTCTCAATCAGCGACACAGTAAACACTCAGAGTTTCACATCACAATAGTTTTATTTATTTTTTGTTAGCTTAGTTAGTCAGGGAGAGCAGGCAAGGATGTCAGCAGAGGAGTATGGGAAGCTGACAAGGAGCCAGTTTTTTGAGATGTGCCAAGACAAAGGACTGGGGCATGTCAATCTGACAAAAGCAAAAATGATTGCAGCCTTGGGCACAGATGCATTACAGATCAGCAACCAGGAGGACTACCAGACTGACCTTGGGTATGCACAACTCTCAGAAAATGGACTGTTTAACCTTTCCACAGAGGACTTAAAAATCCATATGGAGTTAAAAACACTTGAATTGGAGTCTAAACATTTGGAAATAGAATCATAAGAGAGACTGCGGCAGGAGAAACAAATGGAATTAAAAGTAGCAGAGAGACTAAGATATCTGGAAACTGAAGAGAATGAGAGGCAGAGGCAAAATGAAAAGGAGATCCTGACTCTTTGCCAGGGTCATAGATGTAATGGGGTAGGGAGTAACTGAACCCAAGAAGCAACAAAGGTCAGAAAACTACTTCCACAATTTACTGACGGTGATAATTGTGACAGTTTTATTCATATGTTTGAAAGAGTAAGTAAACAGTATAATGTTAACCAAGGGTTCTGGGTACGGTTCCTGACCCTCTTACTCCATGGTAAAGCTGTAACTGCTATTTCTAAATTGTCTGATACTGATTGCTTAAATTATAATACTGTTAAAAATGAAAGTGTGCATGAATAGATTGCTGAACTAAGAGCACTTATTTTCATAAATGGGTGAATGGGTGTCAGGTCAGAACTTTTGAAGGGCTGGCAGACTTGTTGGTGAGGGAACTAGCCCTTAGCACTTTGCCTGAGGATATGAGGGTCTGATTGGCAGATAGGGAATACAGGACCACAGAGGCTGAACAAGGAGAAAATTACAGTCAGCTGCCTGCCGGGTTCCAGGATCTGCCACATAATGCATGCACTCAAGTCACTCCAGAACAAGTACAAATATGACTCTGTCATTGTCCATGTTGGAGTGAATGACTTGAGATGTACCTCCCTGGACTACATGAAAAGAGACATGCAAGAGCTCTCAGATCATGTGGCCCAGGCAGGTATGACCCTAGCCCTGAGTAGCATCCTGCCTTTGCCCAGAATGATACCACAGTATAAGGACAAAATGATTGACTTCAACAAATGGCTAAGCCTCTGGTGTCATTCAGAGGGGATCCAGTATCTGTCTGGCTGGAAAGACTTGATCGACAGACCACAATGCTTTGCCAGAGATGGTCTGCATCTGTTGCCCCTGGAATTCAGGTTACTGGCTAAGGCTCTTGCCACCCCTATAGTGCCTAATTTTAGGCAAAGTTCAAAGGACAAATCCACCACCATAACAGGTACAAGCATGCAAAATCTGAAGGTAATGTTACTCAATGCTAGAAGTCTAAACCTCAAAATGCACTCACTCGAGGCACTTGTAAAAATGGAGAACATTGATATCTCTGCAGTAACTGAGACCTGGTTTAATGCTCCAGAGAGCACCCCTGCAATCCCAGGCTACAACTCTTACCACACTTGTCGGCAACCAAACCAGGACCGAAGCACTAAAGGTGAAAGAATGTCCATATTCACCAAGGATATTCACAACACCAGGCTAGTTGCTCAACACAATGTGTCTAAAATTCTCCAGGTGCAACTAACACTAGGTAAGATTGCAATCCAAATTGTAGCTTGCTACAGATCCCCCACCATGCCTCAAGATTCTCACTACACCTTTCTAAGCATACTGGAAAATATTAAGATACAACCAATCATCCTAATACTGGCTGATTTCAACTACCCTGCCATTAACTGGGAAAACTACTTGTGTACAAACACCTTTGCCCAATGGTTCTTGGAATTCATAAATTCCAATGCCCTGGATCAACTAATACTTAGTCTCACCAGAAGCTCCAATATCCTAGACCTGGTCATTACCAGCATAGGAAATTGATGCTCCAAACCTATGGTCTCCCCCTCGTTGGTCAGGTCTTACCATAAGCTAATCACCCTTGACATCCATATCCCACCCTCACCCACCAGTAAGGAAACCTCTGTAGAAAACTTCTCCAAAGCCAACTTCATGCTACTCAAGTCAGAAGTAACAAACTTCATGACACCCATGCAGACGGGAACTGAAAGTTTGACTGCTGAGTCCTACACTAAGGCACTGTATGAGCACATCTACTCATGCATGAATGAATCCCCAATAGAACCAAGAATCAAGATGATCTCTTCCAAAAAAGGAAGCCAATCTGGTAGTCTCTTGCCATTAAGAAATTTTACAACAAAAGGAAGAAACTGTTGCAGAAATGAAGAAAATCCCAGGATGCAAAAAACTCCCTTACCAGCCTCAGTAAGAAGCTGAGATCTCTCATAAAATCCTCCAAAGCTAGTTACGAAAATAAAATTGCCAAAGATTCCAAACACAGCCACAAGACATTCTAGCGCTATGTCAAGAATCTAAATGGCAATGCTCAGATTTGTTCTGAGCTACAACAGAATGGCATTAAATATACTGATCCCAGGGATATTGCCAATATCCTGGCAGATCGATTAAGTGCAAACTTCACACACCTCTAACCTCCTGAAGGCCCCATCTCAATACAAAAAGATTGCCAAATTCCTTTAATAATGGTCATACAGATAAAAAAAACACACTCTCCAAAGCTAAGAATACAGCATCCATGGGACCAGAAGACATCCCAGGCTGTGTACTACATGAACTAGAAAATGAATTGGCACCTCACCTAAGTGTCATGTTTAATCATAGCCTCACCTCAGGCTTCGTGCCCACTGAGTGGCACATGGCTAGAGTTATCCCACTCCACAAGGGGGATCCACCTTGGATCCTGAGAACTACCTCCCCATCAGTCTGACGAGCCTGATCTGCAAGCCATAGAACATATTATCAGGGAACTTATAAACAAAGACATTGGCAACCTTCATACACTGGACCCCACACAGTTTGGGTTTGTGAAGGGCCAATCTTGTCTCCTGAACCTGATTGACTTCTTCAGATCAGTCTCCAGAGCTGTGGACAAGGGTAAAGTAGTCCACACAGCCTATCTGTACCTTGCCAAGGCCTTCAACACCATCCCCCACTCTGGAATCATAAATAAACTTACCAAGTTGGGCATTAATCCCTACGTCACTCAATAGGTTGCCAACTGGCTTACTGACAGAACGCACACAGTAAAAGTAGCCAACTCCAAATCCAGCTCCAGACAAGTGACAAGTGGGGTACCTCAGGGTTCAGTCCTGGGACTGCTCTTGTTTGGCATCTACTTCTCTGAAGTATAGGCCAACGCTAAGGGACTCTGGCTAACAACGTTCGCAGATGACTGCAAACTGGGAGCCATTATTGAATCACCAAATGATGTGGATAGTCTACAAAAGGGCCTTACAGAAACAGATGATTGGTGCCAGAGCCATGGGCTCATGCTCAATGCTAAAAATTGTATAGTTATCCCCTATGGGAACAAACATGTACCCATGAATTACTATATAGCTGGCAGTATACTAAACACTGAAAGTGTGATAAGAGACTTAGGGACACAGGTGGACAGTGGTCTCACCTTTGATAACCACATTGCCACAACAGTCAGGAAATCTTTCTATGTGGCACACCTTATCACTAAGGGCTTTTCATCCAGAAAAAAGGAGGTCATTGTCCCAATGTACTCATCCCTCATTAGAACCATTATAGAATACAACTCCCCATTTAGTATGTACCTCTCAAGGTTGGTACTATACTATCGACCCTAGGGCCTATACAAGCCTAGCCATAACAATTCCCTTGCTATTTCTTCCCACAGTATTTACTTCCCTGGACCCTTGTCTAGCAGGGCAACTGACGTGATCCCCGGGGTGAATTTCCTATCTCCCATCCAGTCATCAAGGTTCCTTTTGAAGATGGCCAAAGAGGCGCTCTGCTTGACATGTATGGGCAGTCTATTCCAGAGTCTGGGGAGTGTCTGAGTCAGGAACCTATCTCTCCAGCATGTTTTGTTCATTGTGATGACAAGGTTTAGATCCCTGAAATGTGTGTCTTTGAGGGATTGGGATTTCTTTAAGTGTAGCATGTCCAACAGCTCTGGGTTTGACCTGGCTTTGTATGTTAAGCAGACATCGCCTCTGAGTAGACAATATGCGACAGAGTATAGGTGGGGATTTTTTAGACAGTCAGCATAGAGCATCTGCTTTAGACATGTGTTTCTTTTAGTGAGGTATTTCTGCGGCCTTTCCAGTTGTTGCAGATGTCTTGAGCAGTACATACCAAATGGGGTGTTGTATTCTATAATGGGTCTAATGAGGGATGAATACAGTGGTGCAATGACCTCCTTTTTTCTGGATGAAAAGCCCTTAGTGATGAGGTTTGCCACATAGAAGGATTTCTTGATTGTTGTGGCAATGTGGTTATCAAAGGCGAGACCACTGTCCACCTGTGTCCCTAACTCTCTTATCACACTTTCAGTGTTTATTGTACTGCTACCTATGTGGTAATTCATGGGTACATGTTTTTTCCCAAAGGGAATAACTATATATTTCTTAGCATTGTGCTTGAGCCATGGCTCTGGCACCAAGCATCTGTTTCTGTAAGGCCCTTTTGTAGAATACCCACATCATTTGGGGATTCAGTAATGGCTCCCAGTTTGCAGTCATCTCCAAACTTTGTTAGCCAGAGTCCCTTAGTGTTGGCCTGTACTTCAGAGAAGTATATGCCAAGCAAGATGCTTTGTTAGAGATTTTCATCAGGGTAGGTTTCCCAAAAGAAATACTGGCTGACAGAGTTGCCAGTTTCATGTCAGTCCTGCTGGCTTGTCTGTGGAAGCACTCTGGGGTGACACAATTAAAAAGACCACTCCCTACCATCCCCAGACTAATGGTCTTGTTGAGAAGTTAAACTCTACACTCAAGATGATGCTACGGGCATTTGCAGACCAGTTTAAAAGGGAGTGGGACAAATATTTGCTCCAGCTATTGTTTGCTTACAGAGAGGTGCCTGTATGGGCATATAGTGAGGGACCTATAGATTTGATTCCTGTCAAGTGGGATGGTGAGAGCAAATCCCACAAGGAGTCTGCTGTTGCATATGTCCTAAAACTTAGGACAAGGCTCAGGGAATGCATGGACTTGGCCCAAGAGAACCTGGCAGAAGCCCAACAGCAGAAAAAGTTTGATATGACAGGAATGCTCAAGCTAGACAGTATGCTGTAGGGCAGCAGGTTATAGTTCTCATCCCTGTCAGACACAACAAACTGCAGGCAGCTTGGGAAGGACCCTTCAAAGTGGTAAGGAAGGTCAGTGATATTAACTACATGGTAGAACTGCTAGACAGGAGGCAGAGGCACAAACTGTAGAATGTGAACATGATGAAACCTTACCATGATAGGGAGGTCCTGGTGCTAAGTATTTGGAATACAAGGCAGGAGTAGTCTGAGGGGGATCTATGGCTACAGGGATCCAGCCAGCAAAATCCCAAATTACTATGGTGGAGCCTAGGATTGCAGGCATACGATAGGACAGTGCAGGACTGTTCAGAGTTCAGCAATGCCAATGCAGATGAGCTCTGAAGACAGGGAATGGGGTAAGATATTCCCAGATAGGCTTAACTCTCTCAAGTAACATTTCTCAAGGGTCACTTGGAAAACTAGTTTGAGTCTTCTGGGGGTGGGATGTCATGAAAGTAGATACTACCAGCCCAGCTATCTGGAATTTTGTAAATAATTATATGTCACCTGTGAATATTAACAAGATTCATATACTTATATTACAAATGTAGTAGAACTGTATGTCTTATAAGATGGTTTGCACAGATATGTGTGCTGAAGAGATATTTTATAAAGTACTGAACTTTCAGGTGTGACCACCGTGTACCCTGCTGGATTAGAACAGAAATGGACTACAGGAGGTTAATTTCAGAAAAATAGCTGAAACATTAAATTACTTTATGACAGCCAGAGACAGGATGTCTATACTAGGGAGGGCTCTGTGTTATCTTGAAAGAGACATGATTATTAGGCTTGAGGTGTGAAAGTGTTTTATTGTTTTATAACTTCAAGGATCTGCCTTAGATCTAAGAAGGGCCCTTGTTTATTGTCACAGGTAAATGCTAAATGCTGTTGTTTTTGAGCCTGGGAGCTGAAGTCAGAAGTCAAGAAATTATGCCATTCTGCAAGCATCGCAGCAGTAATATTTGGGATATTAATTTAAGAACTCTTTGAGACAGATACTGAGCATTTTGTATTTTGTCTTTGACCTGACAAGAACATCCACTCACCACATCTGCCTGCTTGTGCTGTAAGTAAGTCTAGTGAACAGTATAATTTCTCTTAGATACAGTCAGGAATACAGTGAAGTATAGCTTAGATGTTTTCTTTATTTATTTGAGATTGTCCTGCAATGTTGTTTTAAATATTTCCTGTGATTTTGAACTAGGTGTAACTGTGATTATTTAATGAATTTTTTATTGTTCTTTTATTATTTGTTATTAAATATATTTAAACCTTTCATGGTGGCTGATATTTTTGAGACATATTCAGGTTCGGAGAGTGCTTGCATATTTATTTGGTGACACTGTGGGCCACTCCCAGTAATCTTGCTCTTGGTCAAATTACCATTTTTATTAATAGTAACATCACACAGCAAGATTGGACACCCTCTGTTAAGGGCCTAACAGTAGCTGCTAAAGAGTGGCTGGTGGTTGTAAAAACTACCTTATAGTTTGGGCAGAAGGGGACATAGCTAGCAAACCTGTGCCAGCCTTTCCCAAGTGTGTGTGTGTGTGTGTGTGTGTGTGTGTGTGTGTGTGTGTGTGTGTGTGTGTGTGTGTGTGTGTGTGTGTGTGTGTGTGTGTGTGTGTGTGTGTGTGTGTGTGTATGTGTGTGTGTGTGTGTGTGTCTGTCTGTCTGTATAAATCAAATCTCATAGAGTGTGTGTGTCAGCTACTTGGGCAGGGACAGAAAGCACGGGTTGGACAGAGAAGGTGCTGGAGGTCTTGGTTTGGCCATTCAGCTGAGATTTCAACTCTATAGCTGTGCCAATGGGGAGTATTACTGGGTTCTGGAGAAAGAGGGAGAAACCTGTCCCAGACTGACTGTGGTGTCTGTGTGCTTTTAAGGAAAATTGCACTTGATGGAGAGAGCTGCATCTGGAAATACTGTGTGTGTAATTGTCATCTTCCTAATGTACCTCCTCCACTGGTGCTAATGGCAAGGATTGAGATTCCTTGATTACTGTTACCAGTGGTGAGGCATCACAATTTGTTTACCGGGAAAGTTCAACTTGGAGCAAAACCAATTTTCAGCAGAGGCCCAGAGAGAAACACTACAGACACATGTTTTGTAACATGGGAGGAAACTGGAGCACCCAGAGAAAACCCACAGGGATGCAGGGAGAACATACAAGCTCTGCACAGAAGACTCCCCAGCCAACAATCAAACCAGAGAAACTCTTGCTGTGAAGCAACAATGCAACCGCTGCACCACTGCACTGTCTGATGCAGATAAATGTTGGCAAAATGGACCATCTGCATTATATATTATATTGTATTATATTATATTATATTGTACTATATTGTATTGTATTATATCATATTATATTGTATTATATTGTATTATATAGTATTGTATTCTATCATATCATATTATATCACATTAAGTTAATTAAACCACAGGTAAAACAATGTATGCGTATATATATATATATATATATATATATATATATATATATATATATGTACATATTGTTTAATTCTTGTCTATTTTTTTGGAATATTCACTGCTGATGGGAGCCCTGATAGATGTTGACTCTAAAGTACTTACTAGTTTGATTTAAAAACAGACTTTCATTCTCCTTCCAACCAGTGTCCACATCACTTATCCGTAACTTGATCAAAAAATTAAAACCTACCACACTCTCTGCTGACCAACTCTCCGCTGAGTACCTTAAAAAATCAGCTGATGCCATTGCCTATCCAATATCGATGCTAATCAATCGTACCATAGCAGAAGCTAAAATTCTCACCATTTGGAAAACATCCTACATAATCCCAATACATAAAGGAGGTTCCTCTATGGAATTCTCCAATTATAGACCTATAGCTATACTTTCTTCACTTGCAAAGATTATGGAAAAATGTATACAAAAACAATATATGCACCACCTAATCCAAAATCACCTCATGGCGGATACCCAGCATTGTTTTCATCCACATCATAGCACAACCTCAGCATTAATGGCTTTTATCTATACCATAAGTAATAACCGTAACAGTAATCACATATCCTCTGTCCTATTCTTGGATCTTTCGAAGGCATTTGACATGGTTGACCACCAAATTCTGGTTCACACCTTACAAACTTTCCACCTTGATACTAAAGCCATTCTTTGGTTTACATCCTACCTTAATGGAAGACAACAGGCTGTTCTATGGCCAAACAAGCTCTCTAATCTATTACCAAACACCCTTGGAGTACCACAAGGCTCCATATTAGGGCCCCTACTGTTTTCCATCTTTATTAATGACTTGTATACAGTCATACCAAATGTCAGCTGTATCCAATACGCTGATGACTCCACCCTGATTTGCTCAGCTACTTCTCCCACAGACCTGAGGGCCGCTACCCAGCCCACCTTTATTACCATAGAAAATTGGCTCTCTGAACGTTGATTGTTACTAAATCCTAAAATAACTAAAAGGCTGTTATTCTCTCCAACTCATAGGTCTGCCGCCTTCACCTTCACCATAAATGCAAAAGATGGGACAATAATTTCCCCTGACCCCTCTACAAAATTACTAGGTGTCATTATTGACAATAACCTAAAGTTGGACCTACATGTAAATCAAACAATCAAGAACATCAATAAAAAACTTGGGTCACTGTATAGAATAAAAGCCTTTCTAACCCCTCCAGCTAAGATGGCTATAGCTCGCTCTCATCTGCTCTCAACACTTTTATACGCCTCCCCCCTTCTCTCCAATCTAAACAAATCTGTACTAAATAGACTGTCAACCTGTTACAATCATTATACCAGGTTTGCCACTGGAATGCCTTTTAAAACTCACCACTGCATCAACCTAAAACAACTTGGGTGGCTAGAACTTCCCAGTCTCATACAATATAACCTACTGATCATGGCTAACAAAATCCTCTATAACTCAGATAACACACCAGCCCTTCAAAATATTATCACCCCCCACAACAATCCAAGACTGCTTCGATCCTCGAACAAACTTCTAATTCAGACAATCAAAATCAACAATGCAGCTGGAGATGCCCTCTTTGCTAACACTGCAGGCAGAGCCTGGAACTTACTTCCAGGTGATATTACTTTGCTCTCCTCCTTAGGACAATTTAAAACTAAGCTCAAACAACATATGGCATTTAACTTGCTTTGCCACTGCAACAAGCCCGGGTAACTCTCAACATGAACGTGAATAACCCAATGGACTATTTACTGTTAATTTTCTCCTGACTATAACCAGGTGTATCTCATGTCTGCCTATGCATTATTTGGTAATACTACTTATGTACTCTTGTTTTACTGGTATTATTGTATCTGATAACTCAGAGCTTATCTCCCCGGGCCTCCACTGAAAATGGACATGGCTCCAGTTGGACTGTCCGGGTCAACAGATGTAAAATAAAATAAATAAAATAAAATAGTGACATTTAGATGTTCAGCTATTAAAGAGCTCTCTTTCTTTCACCCTGCTGACAAATACTCCAGGTTTTTATGCTTTCTTTTTTTTTTTGTGTGCACTGCTGTGTCAATGGATTGTTTGTAAATGGCATCTAAAGACTACTGCCCCAAACCTATTCAAAATTTCCTTTGGGACTAGTGATTTACTTTGATGGTATTTGTGTATGAGACTGAGTCAGGGCTGAAAAGAGTCAGTAGACCAGCTCACCTACCCAGTTATAAAATAACAACAAATAAATAAATAAAACACCTTAATATATTTCACCTCCTTATTCCAGATATCATGAATGGGTAAAGGGAAGGCCCACTGCTTTTAATTTTTACTGCTTAGATTACAGTACACCAGTGTCATTGAGCACCTGCTATGTTCAATACAAGAATTGTGAACTCTAGACATATTTAGCATCAGACTTACTAAAACCAGGCTTCTGAACACCAGTTCTACACAGTAGCTGCCACATTTCTGAATTTTACCTTCAGTCTTTTGCTTCAAACCCTATACTTTCCCAGATTATGAGTTTCATTGTTGTGGCTGTCTTCAAAACCGGAACAGTTAATTAGATTTAATCATGTGCTATTTACTCAGAACAGCAAGTGATATCAATGGCACCATGGAACTGTGGGGGTAAAGAAGTATTCACTTACTTCAGTGTTGCACAGTTCCAGACCTAAGATATTTAGAGGCTCAGTATGTTCATGTATGCACATGTGTGTCGGTGTGTGTCTGTGTTATCCAATGGTCATGAAAAAGCCTAGTGTGCAAGCATGAACATGCACACACACACACGCGCGCACACATACACACACACACACACACACACACACACACACACACACACACACACACACACACACACACACAAGCACTCTCATAAAAACAGCATTGTTGTTGTGAAATTAAACATTCTTTCCCTATTTTCTTTCGGTATCTTGCATTGCTGCATTGCTCAAAACCTTATATAGAAAAATGCAAATCAGTTAGCATGTGAAAAACACTGCTTTGTATTTCATATATCATATAGCAAGTGATTTTCATGACATACAAAGACATAGTAAGACAGCAGTATGAGACACCACTGCTGTGCAGCTTTTCTCATACTGCTTCTTCTTGCAGCCCAGAACACATTAGCAACAAACGTGCAGCACTAGATCCATGATCTTCTGACACTGAGCTGTTCTGAGCTTGAGGAAGACTCTCTTTCATGGAGACATTAGTCAATAACTGACAGGAACTGCTACAGACAATCAGAACCACAATGACAAGTATCTGTGATACATATCACAAACTGACCAAACTATGGAAATGGGGTGACAAAATACTCAGAAGTGAAGTGAACTGGTTTTATGTAAATTTACAATCAGTTTATTACTATGTGGAAAAAAGTGAAGCATATTATTTGTTAAACCTTTAATGACAAATACAAAACAACATTTATTTATTGATTGATTGATTGATTGATTGATTGATTAATTGATTGACATTTGTTGACCGGGAAAGTCAGAATGGGACAGGAACCTATTTCCAGTGGAGGCCCGGGGAGAAAAGTTTCACAAACATATTGATGATTGCACAGTATTTTACAAGAAATTACAGAAACTGCAGTACAATACAGTACAATATAACAGAATGAGAAACAGACTAATAAATTGTGGGAAGAAGCAATCTCAGAGAAGAAAACAGTAATTTACAAGATATATTTATATATATATATATATATATATATATATATATATATATATATATATATATATATATATATATATATATACAGATAGATATATGGGTCTACTTCTTTCGAAAGACCGAAGTACAACCCCATTTATGTGAAAGTGCACTTAAACAAAAGTGCACATTCGTGAATACCGATTCAATGAACAAGTAATAAACACAAAAAAGAACCACTACAAAAGCAGTTTTGCATGGGGGCAAGCCCCTACATCCCCAACGCCCCTGGTATTTTACATATACTAACTCTGAGATTGCACTACAATGGGGAAACAGGTATATTTCCTTACCCCCACTTTAGCGTGCTTCGGTGATGCAGTGCTTTTTTTGTTTTATTTCCGGTTCAGCTAACTGGTCTTCACAAAAGTGCACTTTTGTTTAAGTGCACTTTCATGTAAATGGGGTCGTACTTCTGTATTTCGAAGCTCGACAAACAGAAGCAGACCTCTTATATATATATATATATATATATATATATATATATATATATA
This sequence comes from Protopterus annectens, assembly GCF_019279795.1. NCBI lineage: Eukaryota > Metazoa > Chordata > Ceratodontiformes > Protopteridae > Protopterus > Protopterus annectens. The sequence continues at coordinate 1,549,879,701 of NC_056735.1, forward strand.
TATATATATATGTGTGTGTGTGTGTGTGTGTGTGTGTGTGTGTGTGTGTGTGTGTGTGTGTGTGTATCTGAAAGTTAAGAAAGGGAAAGAAAAATCACTAGTGGGTTAGTTTTAAAGTGTTGAGGGATTATAAAGATAGTTAAGGTTAGTGAGATTTATAGTAAGAACAAGGTTGTTTAAAATAACTTACAGATCAAAGTCTCCTACTGGTTTTGATGGGTAAAAATTGGGGTAAGCTTGAGGAAGGCTCAAGAAGAGTAGGATGTTTATCTATTTGGACAGATGCAGGGGGCAGATTTTAGTATCTAGTAAGCAGTTCTTTAGGGTTAGTTTAAATTTGTTGTAGCAGCTAATGGTGTTTATAGTGGCTAGAAGTGAGTTCCATAGTTTAGCAACAGTATATGAGTAAGGGCAGTGTTAGGCTCTTTTGTTTGGTACATGTACAGTTATCAGTTGTTTATGTTTAGAGTGAAGGGTTTTGGTGGGGCTATAGGGTATTAAAATGTTCTTAAGTGCAGTTGTTTGGATTGAAAACAATTTTATATGCTATGGACAGTTGAATGAGGTTAAGGTGATGTGGAAATTCTAGCCCGTTTAATTCATTTAAGGCTTGGCAGTGATGTGAGTGGTAAGAGCTGCCTGTGGCAAATTTGGCAATTTTATGGTAGCAGAACTGGAGCTTATTTTGTAGAGATGAGAGCAGGTTAGTAAAAATTAGGGCACCACATAATAGGGAGGGGAGCAAGTAAGTGTTGATGAGAGCTTTTTAGTGGTGCTGTCCATGAAATATTTATGTCTGTACAGGGCTCATAATTTGCAGTGTTTTTCTTTAATGGCATTACCAATATGGTGCTCAAATGTACGTTCATTGTCAATGGTACCTAATCGTTTAGCATGGGATATGATTTCAATTTCTGTGTTGCTTTGGGAGAAAATATGAAAGTGAGAGTCAGGTGAGAGGGGTTTTGATGTGAAAAGTTGAAGATTTGTTTTTTGGCATTAAGAAGTAGTTGTGATTTGGTTAACCAGGCTTCACTTTGAGGTGAAGTTATCTTTGGTTATTTGTTGGAAGTGTTGTAGGTTATTTGAGGAGGAGATGATGGTAGCATCATCTGCATGTTGGATAACAGAGCTAAGAGGAGAAGCAGTGTGAAGGTTGTTGGTAAATATGTTAAAGAGTAAAGGTCCAAGTATGGACCCTTGTGGGACTCCAGTTTGGATGATTTGGTATTCTGATAGGCTATGTTGCCATATTAAGCATTGTTGCCTGTTAATGAAGTAGCTATTAAACCATTGGTAGGTGGGTGGGGTGCAGCTGATATTAGAAAGGTGTTGTAGAAGTTTTGTGTGTGATACTGTATCAGAAGCCTTCAACAGGTCTGGTAGTAGTACCAAATTAATATTACCTGAGTCGATGGATCTCTGTACAGTATCCATGAAGGAGATAAGTGCAGTGTCTGTGCTGTGCGAGGTGTGAAAGTCATGTTGGGTGGGGGTGAGTAGGTTGTTGTGTGTGAGATGGTAAAGTAACTGTTTATGGATGCACTTTTTGAGGAGTTTGGATAGTGAGGAGAGGCTGGAGATTGAACAATAGTTTTTGGCTAGTGGGGAGAGGATAGCGATTGGACAATAGTTAGAGGGTTCATTGGAGTTACCTTCTTTGTGATGGGGTGATGATGGATTTTTTCAAGAGGTTCGGGACATAGTACTCTGCAATTGAGTGGTTGATCAAAATGCAAATGTGGTATGCTATGGCCTCAGCAGTGAGTTTTAAGTATTCTGGTATATCAGAGGTGAGAGAGAATGGTTTTAATTTTCATGTATATCAGAGGTTAGAGAGAATGGTTTTAATTTTCTGAGGAGTCTCTGAATTTCTATGGTTTGTATTGGTTGCAGTGGGAAGAGGCTAGATGGTGTAATATTATTGCTTTGGTGAAGGGCAGAAGAATTGTCTATGGGGGAAAGGATCTTTCTTAGTGATGACTGCTTTTGTGGGGCAGAGGAGGAGGGGAAATGAATTTGATATGGTGTGTGTAGAGGGAGAGGAGTCTGTTATTAATTTGTGTATGCTATTTATAAAATGTGAGTTGAGCATAGTGACTATTTGAGATGGTATTTTTTTCTGGGCATGGTGATGGGTTTTGCTTGGTGCCAGGGGTAAGGAGATTAGTGGTGCTTTTCCAAAATTGTTTTGGGTTGTTTCTATGGTTACTTAGTTGGTTAGAGAATTAGTTTCTCTTGTCATTACATGCTAGCTTCTTAGTTTTGTTTCATAGCTGTTTGTATCTAAGTAGGCTACATTTGTTTTTGTTTTTATGACATTCTTTCCAGGCCTTGTTCCTGTTTTGTAGGAGCTGTTTAGTGGCCTTTGTTAGGCATTGTGCATGGTTTGATTTTACTCTTTAAGTATGAGGAGGGGCTAGATTGTTGAGTGTGTCTAGGAATATCTTATTAAAATAGTACAAGGCATCATCCAATAGGAGAGTTTTTACTGGGCGTCAGTCTGAAAGTTTCAGAATATTGATAAATTCTTGCTGATCAAAATGTTTTAGGTTTCTGGTGGCTGTTTAGTTAAGAGATTTTGATATATATGGAGTGGATCTATACATGAAAACAGGTAAGTATTCACTGAGTATATTGGGCAGGGTCTTTGGATTTGATTATTTAAGTGGATCTGAAACTAAGATCCAGTCGAGGGTGGCTCCTGTTGTTTTGCTTTTGAGCATTCTGGTAGGGTTGGTGATGAGTTGCGTGAACTTGTAGAGGTTTATGCTATTTGTTGGGGAGTCAGTTATTAAATCTTGACAATTGATGTTTACACGTACCATCATAATAGTTTTGTTGCAGATATTTTCTGACATCCAGGTGAGGATATCCTCAAGGGTTTGGATATTTTGTCCTGGTGGGATGTACAGACTAACTATGCATAGCTGTTTAGATTTGTTAATTTGTAGAGTTCATATTATGATTTTATCATTTAGAAATGATGGGAATGTTTTCTGGAAGGTTAAAATTGTGATACAGCCAGCATAGATTAGGGATACCCCACCTCTTTTTTGTTAGTTCTATCTTTCCGTCATATGTTATAACCAGGGTTGTTATTTCAGTTTCTTGGATTTTGGTTTTAACCAGATTTTGGTGACTGCTAGGATGTCAGGGGTGTTTTGTGTGAATAGTTTCAACAATAAAACATTTAATATAAAAATTATGAGAAAAATCAATATTGCAATTTCTCTACAGACAGTTTCAGTATCTGTGTTCCACGACAGCACTCATTAGTAGCTACCCACTGTAAGATGACAAAGTCCAGTTTGCCATTTTCAGTAGACAAATTGGATTTACTCCTGCAGGTGAATGGCTGAGGAGATGGAAGGCAAGAAATGACATATAGTTATTGGGGAGAATATAATAAAGTCTAAATGTTTTTTTTTTTTTTTTTTACCATGTAGGCATTGTGCCTCGCTGCCAGCATGGGCACAAACACAGAAAATTATGTGGCATGCAAATCAGGTGAATCACATGCAAATGAGGCAGATAGAGCATTCCAGCAAGCAGATAAGCAGCTCTGCAGACCTTGTGTCAGTGTCTGTAGTGTACACAGAAAAATTCCATGTACAGGACTGTAGACTGACAAAAGGGGCTGTAAAAATTTAGGTAGATAGAAATGGTATAGCACTCGCAGATATGAAAAAAATTATCCTCTTCATGTTCCAAAAGTTACAGTAAATATATTAAAATAAATTATTATTTTTTTAAGAATCTAACATGTTTGCACTGTGTGCCACAGTGCACAAACAAGTCTTATTAAAAAAAAAAAAAACCTGGAGAAACCAAATATTAATATCATGAGACAGAAATATATTACAGGACCCTGTGTGCAGTATCTACAGTGGTGCACTGGTGCTGTTGCTAATGTGGAAGGGCTCGAAAGCTTGTGGTATCCAGGATGAGAGCACAGATCCCTATGCAAATTAGGTGAAGATACTGAACAGCATAATGGGGTAACTGTGTCCACATATCCCCTCTGTGTAGGCAGAGAACTGTGCTGGTGTCCACAGAGGAGGTAGCTGACATCAAAAGAGGGTGTGTCCCAATAACTTCTAGGCTGATTGGAGCTTAGCTGTGCCTGTTTGCTCTGAGCACCACCATGCTGAGCATGGAAGCCTGGGGGTTGTGCACTGACTTCTAAGCTTTGTTTACCTATGGGGGCCGTGTTTCCACTTCTTTTCACTATGCGCCACTGTGCTGAGGGTGGCAGTTTGGGGGTGTGTGCACTGACTTCTAAGCAGTGTTTGCCTGCAGGGCTACTTGGAGAGATCTAACAGTCACATGGGAAAACAGGTACGCAGTCCAATAGTATGTGCTCCATAATGTTCACTGGACCACATGGCTGGAAAATCCCCTACATTATTCAAGGAAGGTGGCAAACAGTGGTGTCACAGGAGAATTGCACAAATGTCTATGCCAGCAGATCAGGGGATGCTTGTCCCCCACCTCCGACACATCAGTGTTCCCATACAACTGCTGTTAGAATAAGTCAGCAATGATATATCAGCAGAAGAGCCAATCTCAGGGCCATGACATAGAACCTGAGCACAAGTTGTATGTCACACGTAACACAAGAATGACAATGTATGTCTGTATCCTGTTGATTGTGTGATGAATGACAAATCTCTGTCTGGCAGCCAGTGTGGCTCAGTGGACTAGGGACATTAGCATGGGTGCTAGTGTTGACGGTTTGAATCTGGCAGCTTCCACATAATTTGCATGTGAAGTAGTCATATGGTGGTATTCCCACAGGAGGCTCTAAATAAAGATCTGCCTAAGCAGCAGAGACCTCCAAAGCAGACACCCAAGCAACCGCTACCCCAAAACAAAACACGGGCAACACATATCTCACAAAGCCAGTGTGCCGAACAGTCACAGTCCTTAAGACTAAACAACACACCTGATACACTTGTAATAGGTGACTCTATCGTCAGGCACACTGACGTCCCGCTCACCAGGCTGAACAAGGAGAGGGTCACAGTGAGCAGCCTGTTGGGCGCTAGGGTCCGCCACATAGCACAAGCACTGAGGTCACTCTAAGGCAAGTACAAATATGACTCAGTCATTGTCCATGCTGGTGTGAATGACCTGAGACATACCTCCCTGGACTACATGAAAAGAGACATAAAGGAGCTCTCTGAGCATGTAGCCCAGGCTGGTATGACCCTGACCTTGAGTAGCATCTTACCCTCACCAAAAATGATGCCACAATATGAAGACAAGATGATCAATTCAACAACTGGCTTAAGTACTGGTGTCATTCAAAGGGGATCCAATGCCTATCAGCTTGGGATGATATGCTCGACAAGCCACAATGATTCGCTAGGGACGGCTTGCACCTGTCAGCCCTGGGCTTTCGGATATTGGCAAAGGCTCTTGCTACCCCCATAGTGCCTTTTTTAGGCAAGGCTCAAAAGACAAACCCACCTCCATAGGTATCACAATGGATAAGAAACTGAGAGTAATGCTACTCAACGCCAGAAGTCTAAACCTCAAGATGCACGCACTCAAAACTCTCCTTAGCATGGAGAACATCGATATCTGTGCAGTAATAGAAACCTGGTTCAGGGCTACCGAGAGCACCCCAGCACTACCAGGTTATACCTCATACCATGCTTTTTGGCCCCAAAACTTGGACCGAACCACAAAAGGAGGGGGAGTATCGATATTCATCAAAGATATCCACACCTCCAGGTTGGTGGCAAAGCACGAAGCATCAGAGACTATCCATGTGCAACTAACAGTGGGTAAAACTGCCTTCCAGTTTATAGCCTGCTACAGACCACCCTCCCAAACCCAGGAACCCCACTCGGCCTTTCTGAGAATACTGGAAAATATGAAGGTCTCTCCAAACACCATTATATTGGGCGACTTCAACTACCCAAACATAGACTGGGAGCATTACTCTAGCTCCAACACCCTAGCCCAAAGGTTCCTAGAATTTATAAACTCAAATGCTATGGAACAACTTGTTACCACTCCCACAAGAGGGGAAAACATACTGGACCAGACCATAAACTAATCTCACTGGATATTCACATCCTGACCCCACCCCTGCCCAGAAAACCACAGTGAAAAACTTCTCTAAAGCAAATTTCACACTCCTCAAAACCGAGGTGGAATCCTTCAAAGCCCTCGGGCCTGTGGAAAATACAGCCCAGACCACAGAATCCTTTATAAACGCATTCTATGAACACCTTCAGGAATGCATGGATCATGCGATCCCAAATAAAACCAAGACCCAATCCTCCAAAGGCAGACGTCCTGTCTGGTGGACCCCAGCCATAAACAAACTATACAATAGAAGAAGGAAGCTACTAAATGATAGAGCAAAATCCCAAAAAGGGAAGGCATCACTGATCAGTATTAGCAAAAAACTACAGGCACTCATAAAATTGTCTAAGGCCAGCTTCGAGAGAAAAATTGCACAGGACACTAAGGATAATCACAAGGCTTTCTTTAGTTATGTTAGGAACCTGGGTGATAATTCCCAGATATGCTCAGAATTAGTCCAAAATGACAAAAAATACACTGAACCCACAGACATTGCCAACATCCTAGCTGACAGGATCAGCGCAAACTTCTCCCCTCCCACCAAAGGGCAAATATCTATCCCAGCAGAGTGCTGCCCCTGACATCTCAGATGCTCATGTAAGAGCCGCCTCTCCAAAGCAAAAACACAGCATCAATGGGACCAGACAGTGTCCCGGGCTGTGTCCTACATGAACTCCAAGAAGAGCTAAACCCAAACATAAAACTACTGTTCAATCTCAGCCTTACTACAGGATATGTGCCCAAAGAGAGGTGTACAGCAACAGTGGTCCCTCTCCATAAAGGTGGTGCCTCAACGGATCCTGGAAACTATTGCCCCATAAGCCTGACTAGCTTGGCCTGCAAAGCTATGGAAAGGATCATCATGGACCTCATAAATAAAGATATTGGGGACCTACAGACACTGGATCCTACCCAGTTCGGCTTTGTTAAGGGCAGATCCTGCCTCTTAAACCTGGTTGTTTTCTTTGAAACAGTCACCAAGGCCATTGACGAGGGGAAGGTGGTCCACACAGCCTACCTGGACCTCGCAAAAGCCTTCGATACAATACCCCACTCGCAGTGGTGGCTGGTGACTTCAAATCACAGGGGGGCTGCAGGAGACAGCTGAAATGGGTGGGGTCAAGGGGAGGGGGTGTGGTCAACCAGAAAGGGGAGGAGCTATGCACAAAACCACAAAAAACTAACTTTAATTAAATACGCTGCCCTGGGTGGCAAACCATCATTATGAAAGTCCAATCAAGACAAAAATAAGTGTAGAAGAATAAAAATATTTCAATGCATTGGCTGCATGACAGCTTACTTAATATCTAGATGGAAACAAAAGGTTGTGAGGCATGAAAAAATAAATTACTTTTTAAATACATTACTGGAATGCCAGTCAAAATCAAGTATAAGAAAAACCAGAAGCACTCAACTCAAACCACTTCTCCTTGCACTGCAGTCCTAATTATAATATATTCAGCTTTATTAAAGTACCAAGTAACATGCTGAAAGTAGAAATCTATGTGATGCCCCCACTTGTAAAAATGTTTCTTATCCAAAAAAGACCTGCTGCCTGACAACTTGTTTCATGGGGAAAGCATGATAAAAGTAAAAAATGAAAAGCAAACAAGAAACAAGCTCAAGATACATTGCTTAAAGGATTACTGTACAGGTTATGGACCACACATGATTGGCATTCTGTTTAGCTTACGGGTAAAGTCTGTAGAGATGACTGGAAGTCTCCAACAAGTGTAATGAGCTTTTTAAAATAATGGAATCCTGTCCTTTAATACCCAAGGCTTATACATTATCTAGTCAAGTATTCTCTGCATGGCAACAACAGAAAGGCTTTCAATGTTGGCAATTCTTTAACAGTATGCTTATTAAAGCTTACTTGCATCTTACGATCTCAGACAAGCTTACCTTATGGTCATTAAAGCATTGCTACTTAAAAACACAGAGCAACAGGCACTTTGAGTAATAAACATAAATCTGAGTAATAAGCATAAATCAACAGTACAAAAATATGACAAAAACCAGACCATTCTGCAAAATCAAGGACAGATGAAAAGCCACTGTAGTACTTATGCAGTGTGTCCTCCCCATCCAAGGTAGATACAACTACTCCTTGCCTTGCTTGGACACATCCAGAGTCACTACATGGGGGAGTGGGGTGCAACAAGCATGTCACAATTTGAAATCTCTCTGGCTGACTGTGATGGCCCTGACACATTTGTCATACCTCTCAACCTCAAGAGCAAGAAATCTGGACAAAGCCATACACAGAAGTGGAACAAAGGCCCAACAATAAGGACAATTTTTAAATATTGCTCTAATAAACTTAGAAAGATAATAGAATAGGTCTTGCATTAGTATGAATTTTCTGAAGGGTATAAAATCTGAAACTCAAATGTCTGTCATTTTCTAACTTCAGTCTTTAGTGATTTGTCACTAATTTGCCAAAAACACAATTTTATGAAAAATGGACCAAAAATGTGATGCAAAAATATAAAATAGACACACAATACAGCTGCTACCTGTCAAAGAAGGGACACTTTAATATTAGTACTGCTACCTTGAGCAGCTGACAAAATATAAAAGAATCTACATGCATTTCAAGTAATCTATAACTTTGATTATTACAGTTATTTCTTAATTGTAAGCCCTCCATGTTTTCTTCCAAAATTGCTATTTTGCGGAGGGATTATAAGGGGGAAGAGCAACATTTTGAGCCAAAAATTGGGGACAGTTGAGAGGTTCGCTATGCCTAATTCTATAAAGCAATTTTTTGCATGTACCTCTCAACCTGTTAATGCAGTAAATCTGAACAAGGCCAAATATATTGGGGGCACATATAAACAGTACTAAAAATTGCTCTTGCATAAATTGAGACAGTTGATAGAACAGCTCTTACTTTAACATGCATTTTTCTGAAGGTTATGAAGTCTGAAACTTATTATTGAGTGACTTCTGGCAAATCATTTAGGAATTAAAACTACAAATTTTATGAACAAACAAACCAAAAATAAGAAGCAAAAATCTATTCATTCTTTGAAAATCTGGACAGTTGGGAGGTATAGTTCAGCTGGGCCTGTCTGAGTTTGCTGCCCCCTCCCCCCGACAAAATAATGGTTGAATGGAGCCTCTGCAGCCATTCCAATGAACCATTATACTTGGCTATTTCACTCCATTTACCATAAACACTAATGTGCATACTGCTTTACTTCTATGATGAGTTGGACTTCATTTGAAAGTTTTATTTTGTATTTTACAGCACAAACACTAAGTCATCTGTTAAACAAAGCAATGCAGTCTCACAATGAAAACTTAGCATTAAAACTTCTCTGCCCTTGAAACTCACATTCATTGAAACAGCATTGAAACCCACATTCAAAGAAAATACATTTTGCCAGTGGCAGATAAAGATTAATTTTGGGGTGTTTTGGAATCATAGGCCCCTTGCATATGAAACATACATGTGCTCTTTGATACACCTTCCTCATTGTACTAAAATTATATTCCTTGTGCAATACAGTACACTTGTTAGAGGGTGTTTTAAATTTGTTTTGAACATTTTTCCAGTAAGCAATGAAACAAACCATATGCACCCATAATGGCAAAACTGCCCAGTTGAGAACATTTATCATAAAAAAGTCTACTCAGACTTCCACAGTCCACCATTATTAGTAAATATACACAATTCTACAGTCCACCATTATTAGTAAATATGCACAATTCCACAGTCCACCATTATTAGTAAATATGCACAATTCTACAGTCCACCATTATCAGTAAATATGCACAATTCTACAGTCCACCTTTATCAGTAAATATGCACAATTCTACAGTCCATTATCAGTAAATATGCACAATCTCTGAAGTCCGTCATCTAAATAATTCCACATTAAAGAAATCTGTAACTAATGAAGCGGTTGCTGTTAGCAATCACCTTTATATTTCATGGTTTCATCGAAAAATAAAGTGTCTGTTGCCCCTCAGGAATAAATTGCCTATATTACATTAAAAAATGATAAGCTAGTAATAATATTGCAAGAGGAAATGGATGGCAAACTGATGACGAACTCATAGTTAGTATCTTCACCAAGGAGAACATTCTCAGTACAGCAGCATCCACCCCTTGTGGGAGTAGAACCCACAGCCTTCTGCATCAAAAGCAAGTACACAACCTGTTGTGCTATAGTATTAACTAGGCAAAGCACTAAACTTCTATTCCCCTGCAGCTCTCAGCTCCTTGTAAAATCTACTCAATACTCAACTGCATCTCAACTTCGCAGCTCAAGAAAACTGGAAAAAGCCAAAATGTATTGGGGGGGTGTCAAAAGCCCAAAAACAGAGACACATTAAACATTGCTTGTATAATCTTGGAAAGTTGCTAGAATAAAATGTTGTGTTGCCACCATATATTTTACTGCCAAGGTCCCTGAGCAAAAAACAGTCAGAGTAACATACCACTACGCCACATCAGCTGCTTTGTAAAAGAGAGGAAGACTGAAACTTAAATGGCTATCATTTAGTGAATTCAGTTCTCACCATAGCTGTCAACCTCTTAGTACAAAACACCTGGACAAACCCAGTAATGAGGGAATACAGCCCTCAAACATATTCAGTGAATTCAGTTCTTGCCATAGCTGTCAACCTTAGCACAAAAACCTGGACGAAGCCAATAATGGTGGAATACAGTCCCAAAAATAGGGACAGATTTAAAATATTCATCTTATAAACTTAGAAAATTGCTAAAAAAAAGGTTGTGCTACTATGTATTCTGAAGAACATGAAGTTTGAAATTCAAATGCCGGTCAATTTTACTGCGGACAGAACAAAAACAATTTTCAGCAGAGACGCAGGGATTAATACTGCAGACACGTCTTTGTAAAATGGCAGGGCACCAGAGCAAATCCACGGAGGAGATGCAGACAGAAGCCACCCCAACCAAGAATCAAACCAGAAAACCTATAGCTGTGAGTCAACAATACTATCACTGCACCATCAATTATGCAAGGAATTAAACATTCAGAAACCTGAAGTCTGAAATTCAAATGCCTGTCAATTTTACTGCGGACAGAACAAAAACAATTTTCAGCAGAGACGCAGGGATTAAAACTGCAGACACATCTTTGTAAAATGGCAGGGCACCAGAGCAAATCCACACAAACACAGGCAGGAGATGCAGACTCCATACAGAAGCCACCCCAACCAAGAATCAAACCAGAAAACCTATAGCTGTGAGGCAACAATACTACCACTGCACCATCAATTATGCGAGGAACGAAACATTCAGAAACCTGAAGTCTGAAATTCAAATGTCTGTCAATTTTATTGCGGACAGAAGAAAACCAATTTTCAGCAGGGATTAAAACTGCAGACACGTCTTTGTAAAATGGCAGGGCACCAGAGCAAATCCACACAAACACATGGAGGAGATGCAGACTCCACACAGAAGCCACCCCAACCAAGAATCAAACCAGAAAATCTACAGCTGTGAGGCAACAATACTACCACTGCAACATCAAATATGCAAGGAATTAAACATTCAGAAACCCTTAAGTCTGAAATTCAAATGCCTGTCAATTTTATTTAACATTTTTTAATCAGGACAGTCTGACTTGGAACAAATAAACAATTTTCAGCAGAGGCCCAGGAAGAAATAATGCAGACACGTCTTTGTAACATGGGAGGACACAAAAGCAAACCCACACAAACACAGGGAGAAAATACAGACCCCACAAAGAAGGAACCCCAGCCAAGAATCAAACCCAAGAACCTGCAGCTGTGAGGCAACAATGCTACTACTACACCATCAAATATCAAGCATTGCAACATTTACAAACCACAGATATTATGAGGAACAGATCAGATCGAATATGAGGCAAAAAATCTGCAATTTTTTTACAAATGGTGGTGGGTAGGGAACTCAAGTCTTTAACACCTGCATACAGGGTACAGGGTTCAAGCCTGAGGTATTCCCTACCACACCACCATGAGCACCTAGGGCATTTACACACACACACACACACACACACACACACACACACTCCAGTAAAACATAAGCACCATACACAAACTCCAATAAAGCATAAGCACCATACACAAACTCCAGTAAAGCATAAGCACCATACACAAACTCCAGTAAAGCATAAACACCATACACAAACTCCAGTAAAGCATAAGCACCATACACAAACTTCAGTAAAGCATAAGCACCATACACACAAAATCCAGTATAAACATTGTAAAATAAAAGTAAAAAGCACCATACACTTACCTGAATATATCCAGCTAATGTACATCCTTCCCGCACAATACTCCAAAGACCTGCGAGATCCCAAGCAAAGCCCGATGAGATCCCAAAGCTCCTTCCCGATGACGAGACTGTCCTGACTGCTGCTCTTGCAGTCCGGACGCGAACCATAATCCTAGCGAGTCTGTGCACTTTAAAAGTGCACAGACGTCTCCTTGTGTCCCCCTATGGGGACTGCCGGACTGCCTTGAGCATGCGCATAGACCGACAGTAGTTGGGACTACTGCGCATGCGCGAAGTCCGCGAAATTTCAAACATTAATTTTTTTTCTATTTTTTATTTTGAGGGGGCTGCAGTCCGGCAGCCCGATGCCACAAGCCGCCCCTGCCCACTCGGGCATTATAGATAAGCTCACCAGCTTAAATATAAACCCCTATGTCACTAGATGGATTGCAAACTGGCTCAAGGACAGAACCCACATGGTTAGAATTGCTGGAGCCATGTCAGACTCCAAACCAGTTACAAGTGGTGTCCCACAAGGCTCAGTCCTGGGACCTCTCTTGTTTGGTATATATTTCTCGGAGGTACAGGCAAACACGGAAGGACTGTGGCTGACCAAGTTCGCAGATGACTGCAAACTGGGCGTCATAATCGAATCTCCAGCCGACACAAGCATCCTCCAAAAGGGCCTCATAGAAACAGACAACTGGTGCCAGAGCCATAGCCTCAAGCTAAATGCCAAAAAGTGTATGTCATCCCCTTTGGCAAAAACAAAGTGCCCACAAATTACCACATAGGTGGTAATCCATTAAGTACAGAAGAAGTAATTAGGAACCTGGGGACCCAAGTTGATAGCAATCTCTCATTTGACAACCACGTGGCCAAAGTGGTTAGAAAAACATTTTATATAGCCCTCCTAATCATGAAGTGATTCACATCTAGATCAGGGGAGGTCATCGTGCCTCTTTACTCATCCCTCATCAGGCCCATAATTGAGTACAATGCCCCTTTTGGGATGTACCTTACCAGACACCTGCAGCAACTGGAAAGACCCCAAAAGTACCTCACGAAGAGGATCAATGGGCTCAAACAGATGCCATATGCTGCCCTGTTAAAGAAACTCCAGCTCTACTCAGTGGCATACCGCCTGTTCAGAGGCGATCTGTGCCTGACGCATAAAGCCATGTCCAACCCGGAATTAATGGACATGCTGCACCTCAGAAAATCCAAATCCCATCGAGCTACATGCTCGAGAGACTTGAACCTCAGCACTGATATAAATAGGACATGCTGGAGGGACAGATTCATAACCCAGAGGCTCCCTTCAGTCTGGAATAAAATCCCAGTCCAGGTTAGCAGAGTCCCTCACTGACTCTCCTCAAGAGGAATCTTGATGAGTGGATGGGAGATCGTAGGTTTACTCCGGGTATCACTTCTGTGTCACTGTTAGACAGAGGCACAGTATACTAACCTCAAAAAAGGGCATAGCAAAATAAATTCAAAATGGGTGGCGAAAGCCAAACACATTCTGGCTAGGCTTATAAATATCCTAGGGCAGATAGCCTAGTATGAACCTATGAACCTATGACTGTCATACCCATCAACCTGTTACTGCAAGAAAGCTGGACAAAGTTAGAGAGAATGGGGGGACAAAGGGCCAAAACTTACACATGCTCTGATTAACATAGAAGGTGGCTAGTATGACAGCGGGTTGCATCAAAACAGAATATCTGTAGGGGGTAATGTTCATCACACAAATGTGTCTGTAGTTAGTACTATTCAGTGACTGTGTTATACAATAACTTACCGGAACACCACAAATGTATGAGGAACAGACCAGACATATGGAATGGATTGTTGGACATTCTGCAAAAACATATACAGTGAGAGGTATGCAGACTGTCACCCTGTGTGTGGTATTAGATTATGCACCCCAGACACATATTAAGTACAGCACACAATTGTTGAATACCTTGGGCAATTTCAGGGAAATGCTGTACTGCGGAAACAGGTACAGCTGCCAATATCTGAGCGCAATTCTGTTGCCTCTTCATCTCAAAGATCTGCTGTGAGGAAATATGTCTGTTCATACAGACAGCTGCATATTCATATCTGTCCATCCTTATCTTCCCTCACGTGATTTGTGTATCTATCAGTATGTATATATATATATATATATATATATATATATATATATATATATATATATATATATATATGTATATATATATACACACACTACAATGATACATAGACTCTCCGCATATATCTACATAACACATATACATAACGTACACACACAGCAACATTTATAGAGGCATCCCTGGAAATATATATGTGTGGAGATGTTTGATTTTCCCCACATACCCTCAGAATGCTGAGGTTATCTGCACTCACACATCAATTCAGTTGCCAAAAGGAAACAAACCAGGGCCACAACAGTACATATTCCACTCACCCACTGACCCCTGTGCCTGCAGAATGTCACCATGTAGACATACACAGGTGAGCAGGTGGTGCAGTGTATAATGGTTTCAACACATGCCTTGGACAGGGAAAATTGTCCCTGGCCACATGTTTGCTTATCTAACTTCAACCAATCACATATGGTCATTCTGGTAACTGTGCACACATATAGCAGGGATATTAACAGGCTTCCCACTCCTAGGACACTACATATAATAACAGTACCAAGCAATATCACTCTGCAGGCCACATATGCTGCCCAACACAAGCCTGCTTTGCGTACACCATAAGTACAGTAACAAATACAATCACATATACAAAGACATAACATGTGGAGCATGTGATAAGTACTGTGAGCTATAGTGTGCAACTGTAGATAGGTAGGGGCCCTACTCTCACATCAGCCAACTCTGTATGTGTGTAAATACATCCCCTTGCAGTACTATGGACATGACCTTAAGGGTTATCCCCTGCAATGGTTAGACATTTTTGGCCCTGTAACTAGCTACTGGCCTTTAAATTGCTCTCCTCTACAAGGCCTGCTGATGTCATCCACCTTAAGAGAGGTGGCTGACAGTCTAACATTAGATGAACTCTGTGGCACATGCGATAAGTACTGCAAACTAGTGTGTCTCCCAGTAGATAGGTAGGGGTTTAATCTCACATTAGCCAACTCTGTGTCTGCATGTAAATACATCCCCATGCAGTACTATGGACATGCCCTTATGGTTATCCCCCCTGCAATGATTAGGCATTTTTGGCCCTGTAACTAGCTGCTGGCCTTTAAATTGCCCTCCTGTACAAGGCCTGCTGATGTCATCCACCTTAAGAGAGGTAGCTGACAGTCTAACATCAGAGGAACTCTGTGGCGAATGCGATAAGTACTGTGAACTCACAAAAAATTAATACAAATGGTCAAACCTTCACCATACCAATAAAAGTGTAGACAAAACTGACTGGACTCAATACAAAAAAAAAGCACAATAAATTTAATAACATAAAACACCATAAATAAGCTTTCATCTCTCATAGAGACTTCTTCAGATAAAATACACTTCCATTCACCATCTTTTCTATAAGATATGAAAAATGAATTAACTAATACCCCAATATTATTAATTAAATAATTCACTGTTTTTAAAGGTCCACAGCACACCAATTACAGCTCATCCATACATGGTTAAAGATAACAGTTTTCCAAAAATTATTTGTGTACACAAAATAAAAAACATTAAAAAGCATAAAAACTGAATTTAAAATCCATGTTAACAAATCTGCTTTTTCACACAATATAGGTTTGAGAGATACCTGGTCATTTAAACCAGGGGGAGATGATGCATTTAGTTGCAACTACCAGACAAGTTTTCTCTCTAGTAAATGCCTTTGCCAGTCACCTCCCCTTGGATGAACTTGAACCCTTTCCAGTATACCAAAACTAAACTTAACAAAATTGTTGCACATCACTGAGTGTCTATACAGTGCATTAACCTTTCTTTTCTTCCTGATCTCATAGTGGTGCTCATAAATCCTTGATTTCAAAGATCTATTTGTCTTCCCAATATAGTATCCTGGACAGCTTTCACATTTTGCTAGATAAGCCAGTTTGTTGGTACTGCAATTCCCTTTCACAAAAGACACCTTGGTGTGCAAAACATTGTCCAAAATAATTTTTTCTTTAATAATGTAACTACAGTATGCACAGTTACCACAAGGTGCCATGCCATTGCCAAGGGTTTATCCATTTGGTTACTGTTTTCTAGACTTTGTTTAAAATTCCTACCGGTTTTACTAACAAACAAGGGCTCAGGCCTTACCAACTGGGAAACTTTGTTGTTCACCTTAAAAATACTCCAGTTCTTCTTTATAACCTTCCTAATGTCTTGGGAATAAACATTATGTTCCAGTACCAGGGCTTTTCCAAATTTGTTAGCCCCTTCCTTACTGGTTTTGTTTGTGAACTCCAACCGCAGTAGTGGGGGATATTTAATGCCTCAGCCATTCCTTACTTCCTCAAATATTCTAGCCACCATCTTCAAGGGATATTTTCTTTCTATGAACATTCTCTTCATAAGATCAAACTCATGGTCTAGTTCTGTCACATCTGAAGTCATTCTTACCACCCATATAGCTTGCCCTTTCACTAAACCTTTCTTCTGATGATACGGGTAGTTACTACTATATTGCAAATATGCATTACGGAAAGTTTCCTTTCTGTACAAAATTGATGTACATTTGTTGTTACATTGGGAAATCCTAACATCTAAACAGTTGATACTGATGGAATCACATGAATGTGTAAATCTGAAGTATCCACTACTTCTCTTCACATGTTCCATGAACTCACTGATTTGGTCAGCTGTGCCATCCCACAAAATAAAAATATCATCAAGAAACCTGACGCAAAGATGTAAATGCTTGGCAAAGGAACTCTTCAGTATGAATTCATTCTCCCATGCCAACATAACAGTGTTGGCATAGGTGGGGGCAGAGGCTGCCCCCATCACAACTCCTCCAATTTGCTGATAGACTTCACCTTCAAAATGGACAAAATTGTTGTCCAAAATTAGTTCCATCAATTCAATCAGTAGTCTAAGTCTTTATTCCGAAAGGGAAGAGAACTGTCACATGGTATTGTAAAAGAATTCCATCCCCTCTATTTTGGGAATTCCATCCCCTCTATTTTGGGAATACTAGTGAAGAAGTCAATTACATCAATAGTAAGGAAGGTAAGCCCTTCCTTCCATAAATCCTATTTTAATTTACCTAAACATTCCCAAGAGTCTTTCAGGAGGTGGGGTGTCTTGTTCACTACTTCTTTAGACCATTTATCCACAAGGATGGCCATGGGGTGGGTCTTACTCCCCCTACTAGTCATTATGGGTCTGAAGGGAGGCTTGTCAATGTTCTTGTAGACCTTTGGTATGCCAAAAATATTCAGTATCATTGTTTTTTTTTGTTGCAAAACTTTGTACATGTCCACATCAATTCTATTCTCTAGGAAATATTCTTCTAGATAAAACTCCCGTCTTTGGTAAGCAATGGTAATTTCATTCACATTTTTCAGTGGAATAAGTATCATTATTATAAAAGAGGGAGGTAATTTCATTCTTATAATCTTCTGTTTTAAAAATGACGGTCCACCCTCCCTTGTCAGGTTTCATCACCCTCAGATCATTGCTCTCTTTAATGTAAGTCAAAATGTCTTTCTCCTGCCTCATTAAATTATACCACTCTTTCTTGTTCTCTGCATATAGCATGTACAAATCATTGTACTGTGCAAGTACTATGAGCTATCATGTCTCCCAGTAGATAGGTAATGGTTTTAATCTCTCAGCCAACTCTGTGTCTGCATGTCAATATATCCCCTTGCAGCACTATAGACATGCCCTCAAGGGCTGTCCCCCTGCAATGGTTAGGCACTTTTTGGCCCTTTAACTAGCTGCTGGCCTCTAAACTACCCTCCTCTACAAGACCTGCTGATGTCATCCACCTTAATAGTGCTGGCTGACAGTCTGACATTAGATCAGCTCTGTGGCACAGGCGATAAGTACTGCAAGCTTTAGTGTCTAAAATTAGGTAGGTAGGGGCTCTAATCTTACATTAGCCAACTTGGTGTGTGTGTATATCCATACCACATACATATGATAACCTTAGAAATGTTGCATTGGTAGGATTTTGCATTATTTTACTGGTTGCGGGTGATGTGGCCTCCCAAATGATTGACCACAACATGGCGTGCTGACGTCAACAAGCATTATGTGTCCTACACGGATAGTACTAGCAGACATGAGGCGTAGTGTGTGCATCTGGTATTGTCCTCTGTAGTGTGCACCACTACATAGGCTAGTGTCCCACTGTACATGCAGCCAACAAGCACTATGTGTGTGCCGTGGTGTGTCCTGTATGCAGTGAGTGGAAGTGCTGCTTGCCTAAATGTGGTCATGTGTGCATGTCAGGCTGTGACAGCATTGTACATCATGTCACAGAGCAATAGGAGATGTGCATGTCACTAACATGATGGCCATATGGCCATCACAACTAGAGACATCACTAACTCTCATGACAGGAACAGCACATATTGCCCAAGTCCATGGGAGATGCAGCTACACTGGCAGTGTTGAGATAACATTCACCCAGCCAATCATAGAGATGGCATATGCAGAGGTGCATTGAGATGCTCTCAGTACCATACCAGTAGGGAGGTTCTGTGTCCAGGGTGTGTTACATCTGCTAAACAAATGACTCCAACAAGGTTGTACTACTACTAGCATCACATAGTGGGTTAGTGTCCTTAGAGTGATTAATCCAGCTGCTATGCTTCCTAGAGATAGGCAACTTATACAATCATGCAGGGTCACACCTTATCCTGTATGCATGGCACAGATCACCTATGAGTACTTTAAATAGCACAGGCAGTACTAACACCCATTGCAGATGAACAGCAGTGAGCACATACTGATGATGTGATGTGATCCTGTGAAGGGTCATACTGTCTTACAAGTACCACTACAGTTTGGATACGTACGTTGGCACATGGCCATTGTATTCAGATAGTGGCATGCTGAGGGAAGAGTATATGGAGGACATGCGTATGTCACCTACTGGTGACTGTGGCCGCAGCTATGCTATATGATTCCTGCCATACCACTGTACAGACATGTTGATATGTGGCGCATGAGTTGTACACCTGCCTGGCCAGGTCTGTGTGGCTACCTGTCACACCTAAGTATGTACATCACATGCAGGGACTGCTGTGCTACCAACCAGGAACATAGGTTGTCCTGATGGAAAAGACAGTACATATTCATTTGATTGGGATTTATTGCCATTATTATGTTGACAGGCATGTATTTGTAATACCGTCATGCAAGACTTTGAAATAATGTAGTGGCTGTATGAATGCTCACAAGTATCAGGCAGCAGCTTATATTGTTAGCCACAGTCAGTTAGTACCCATGTATACTGTGGTGGTATGCAGTTCAAGCAGTAGAGGACCCAGAACTGCAACCTGTTGAGTACTGCTGCTTGA
This sequence comes from Protopterus annectens, assembly GCF_019279795.1. Lineage (NCBI taxonomy): Eukaryota > Metazoa > Chordata > Ceratodontiformes > Protopteridae > Protopterus > Protopterus annectens. The sequence continues at coordinate 1,549,899,539 of NC_056735.1, forward strand.
AGAACTGCTATTGGAAACAGATGTCAGTATGTTGCATATGTCTGCCATCAATGAGCCATGCAGTGACCCCTTCATTGACAGTATCTTTGATGTCTAAGTAGGTGCTTTGTACAAGCTGACTGAATGGGCATTATAGTTAGATGGCTTGGCACAGTCTGGGTGTTGTATGGCTTGATGTACCACACCCATGTCCCTGCTGACTGCCACAACAAGGTTTATGGGAATATTAGTGTAGCAGGGCATGTTGCTAACTGTATATGCCATGTACAGACTGGTATGTCAGCTGTTGTATACACAAATGTCTGAGAGTCATACCCTGGGAACATACCATCTGGAGATATATGCTGCATTGATTCCATTCACCTGTGGGGTTCGACATCCACCATTAATGGTGTATCCCTTCTACATATTCCCTCTCTGCAGTCACAGCCACTGTCAATGACATCTGACTTGTACATTAACAGATGATTGCATATTATTAGCCATCATTGACGCCCATACATAACCAACAGTTATTTAGGATGGAGGATGGCATAAACCACAGTTAGATGTTGTCTGCACCACTGACGCAGACAACATGCCAACCACTGCACATTACTATCCTGTAGAATATCATCCACCCCAGCACAATAATGTAGTGTCTGCACACCGCACACACCGGAGCCATGACACATGAAGATATGGATGCACACTGCTGTATCCTTTGATGGTCACTGTTTATGTGGATGTAGGAATGCATTCATTATTGTGCCACCAATACCAACAGGTACCAGATGGATGTAAATGTCAGACTGTCACCACTATACTGAATGTGGCAGACAACACATCATCATTGTGTGAAATGGCACTCTTGCCATGTTACCACACAGGCATAATGAACAACTGTAGCAGCCTCACAGGTACCATGGTACAGCAATACACAGTGTAGATAACATGTCCTATGGTGTGTGTGTCACAACCATATAGATGTAGTCCATCCACTAACTGCTATGATAGGGATGTGTATGTACCCATGCAGGATGGTATCAGATCCTACTGTGTACCTCCATTGTTGCCATGACAGGGGTAACACATGTCCCATGTGTGCTACACAGCTACAGTATAAAAGTGGTAGACATAGGACGTACTGAGGAGACTGCTATGTGACACAGACAATACATCATGTATGACACAAGTCCCACATGCATATAAAGCACACATCTGCTGTCACACACATCATGTGCAGGTCACACAATGGTATGCACAACATGGCAGTCATAAATGATGTCCACCACCTGTCTGAACCAGACACAGGATATTTATTGATGTCTCAACTGTATCACCATGACTTGCAGATTTGTAAGTTTAGAAAACCCAGGTGACACTTATCAAGAGTAGCTGACCTTATCACAAAGTATAAATGAATGATTACGCTGACTGACCTCATTGTCCCTGTTAGACTGTTATAAACTTATGCACCTAGGTAGCCATGCACGTATACTGCCATACCTTGCTGACATGATATTTCTGCTGTGCTGCCATGCTGTTCTGTGCTTTTGTATTGCATCGCTATAGTTTAACCCCTTAGACTACTGGAACAGAAGCATACACAGGTCCATGCCACACCTGTCATTCTGTAACACTGCTACCAGTACAACATCATACAACATAAGGTACTTAATGTTTGTTGCATAGTCATGACTCATGCCAGCATACAGTATCTGTTGTGCACCATAACAAGTGGCATGGCAAAACAATACTGCATTACACAAGTATATGTCAAATAATATAGTCACCTTGTGCATCAGACACATAGTTTCATTTCCCTGCATTGATGGCAAGGATAACAGGGATATGGCACAGGTATCATCACATGCACAGAGGGTGATCTGGTGGTGTGTGAGGCCTAGGCTGTGGCAAACAGTTGGCAGCATGTGTGTACATCAGGAAGGACTGCAGGTTAGATGGGCCATGGAGAGGTGTCGTGTGTGTCTGTAGGTGACCTGCATGTGACAGTGGTGTTTGAGTGTGTTCATGTACACAGTCAAGCCCAGTGCTAGCCCTACACATGTGTATGTTGGACAACTGTGGACTATACATGGTAGAGTGGACAATTCACCATCTCTGGCCATGGAAATAGGAACTGGTTCTGCCAGGAGTATCACTGGCACCACCATGCCAAGGTCAGATGAGGTGTTAGTACCTGAAGGTGATTGCTGTCCATTGGGTCTGTGTCCCCCTACAGGACCACCCAAGACCACATGCCCAAGGCCTGCCATGTCATGGTGTGGACAGCACCCTTCCCTCTGTAGTGCTGGAGGTACTGCCACTATGGGAGCATGACTGTGCATGGACATGTGGACTTTCAGCAGATGGTGTTGCTGACCTACATCCACTGGTCCGATGCCCATGTCCAACAAGATGTTCATGCACAGACAATGTGTGGTCCAACACAAACACTGTCTCAGCCTACCATCTGTTCACTGCATCAGTGAACTGATCCAGGGTGTCCCCAGTATAGTGGAGGCAGTCATAGATGGCATACTATACTGCATCAATAACCCTAAGCATATGTTTGGTGTTCCATTCAAAACATGCCTGTGCCTCCATGACAGCCCAAAACATACGTTGAGTGGCTCGTGATGTGACACCAGCAACAGGGGGTGGACAGACAGCAGGCCTCCTACAAGCATCCATGCCAATCGCCTGAGTGGGACCTCACTAGCTCTCTGGCTATGGTCAGTGACTATACTCACTGGAACCACACTTGCCACACTTCCCTGTTCAATGTCTCCACCTTGTGACTGTCCAATATCTGTGGCCTCTGGAGACTGGGTTTGGGTGGGTATATTGACAGTGTGCAGAGACAATGGGGGCAGAAGAGGTATGTCAACCTCTGTGACAGATTCAGCACCTGACAACCCCACCTGTGCCTCACTATGGCAACCGTCATCATTAGAGTCAGACGAGACACTGACATCAGGTTGTGAGGAGAACAGAATCCAACCACCCAAGTCACCAGTGAAAACCAAGACAAAATCAGTACATTACTACCTGCACTATTACATATGGTAAACCACACAGACTTATACAGATGAGGATCCACAACTGCATTACCAGTCTCACATCTTCTCATATCTGCTCCCATGCACAACAGACAACCTCACAACAAGATACACATACAAGTCAAGACCTTTATAACATACATTTCAGCTACATCCAGTTAAAGTTGCCAGTGCAAAATACCTGTAAGGTATGCAAAATGAAATTATACATGATAGAACTACACATAACACCCAGTACACCTACCCTGAGAATTATATGCCAGTACTGCTGTCACTGACTCAGGTATGTACCATCTCCCTAATGTGTTTGAACAGGCATCTTGGAGTAATTGCGTCATGTACAGCAGGCTGCATAGTTGCTCGTAATAAGTACAAACATGTTAATGTTCATTCAAATACACATCTGCGATTACCCAGTCTATGAACTGTAGTTAACTGTTTCAGAATGGAACATACAAATATTCTACTCTGGCTAAACACAACGTTTGTACATAGGGCAATATGGCAGCCTTTAACTTTCATAGGGTATATATGATCTGCAAAACAACACTATAATGCTTACCAGGTACAGGACCATGGGCTTAGGCAACACCTGACAGACATATAAAAAGGTGAGGGAGAGGTATTGTCAGCACCACCAAATGTTTCATCACTACAAGGCAATATGAACTTGTATCCACTTATAGACAAGCTACTGTGTTGCTGGCTGTTTTGCTGACATTCTGATTATGTGGGTACAACTGAGCTTAAACCCCAACCCCCCCCAAAGCACATAAAGCTGGCACCCACATACAGGTATGTATGGCCTGTCACATTGTGTGATACAGTATTACACTGGTGAACACAGTAAGCTTACCTGGATGCTACTCTGCTGTGGACACTGTGGCACCCACCTCCACAATGTATGCTGTGAGGGATGTTGTGGAGCTGTCATGTGTTCCTAGGTTCACCAGGAATTCCTCTGTGGCTGAAAGTGGTTGTTCTGCTGCAGGCTCTCCACTGGTGGCAGCACGATCCCTTCATCATGCAATATTCACCATGTCCTTGGCATGGTGTCAGACTTGCTCTTAGGTCCTGTCCTGGTGGCCAACTTCATTAACATCCTTCACAAGGTCTGCCCACAATGTAGCCTGCTGTTCTCAGTTATGCCTCCCTGTGGATAATAGGATTTGATGATGCTGCCTTAGTCCATCAACTATTATCTCATTCTCTGCATCTGAGAAGGGGGCATGTCATCGGTGCTACATAGGTCTTACAACAAGAGGAGAATACATTACAGGACCAGATACATGGACATTCACGATGGCCTGATACAGCACCCCCATAATGGCCTGCACTATCCACTGCTCCTTCACACATGTCATAGCCCACAGCGTGGCAACAAACTACTTGTATGGATATCATTGAGATAGTAGCAATACTGAAGTATGTCCCTGTATGCCTTGACATATTCTGCTGTATGTTCTTATACCCAGCACTCTAGTCTACTGTGGTGTGTCTCCTATGAGCAATCTCCCACTGATATGTCCTAAGGCCACTGTCAGACAAATAGCAGTGTGTTATTACAACCACTATATGGGGACAGTCCAGCAACCCCAGTGTACTATAATGATAGAAAACAATTCAAACCTGCTGTAGCATATGTTCCCTGTTGTCATCATACCTCTCAGATATACAGATGTTCACAGACTATCGAGATATTTGCCTAACATTTTTGGTTATTTTCGCACAAAATTGTGGATTTCTGGAAAATTGTTGGCACATCATTGAAGGTTGATGTCAGAAAATAAAGACACACATCTGAGTTTCAGACATCATACCCCTCAGAACACAGTCATGCTACTGTAATACCTGTTATTCTATTAATTTTCATAGTTTGTAAGAGCAACATTTAAAAGTTTCCCTAATGTTGGGCATTTGCCCCTCCACTAATTATGGCTTTGTCCATATTTCCTGTTGTAAGGCTGACAGGTATGTTAGGCATAGCTGCCATCCAAACAGGGACAAATGAAAAGAGAATCAGGGACTTAGCCAGAGTACATCAAGGACAATCAGGGACACTTTTAAAATGTTAGAACTATTTATGTGAGACATTGACGGAATGAGAGAAGGTGAATTACTTTGCATTGTTTGAAATTACAGGAGTGTACACCCTTACTTATTGTCACTATGTATTACATGTAATTCACTAGCTTTCTTACAAAAGCCATTCATTGTAGGAGAGATTAAGAAGACAGAGTTAAGATTTGAGTGAAAATCAGGGACAGTTGAGAGGCATGTCTGTAAGTTTAGGACAGTAGAGTATCAAAGACATATCAGTACCATAGATCTAAGGCAGGCTTACTGCTGTAATCTCTTTTCCCCATACCTCCATCCTCCCATCTGCATCCTGTTATATGGAAAATCAGTTACATACCCAGTAGAGTGCAGTACTCCTTTGTTAAGCTTTACTTCCAGTAATGTTTTGCAAAGATGTTCTTTGTGTGAGGTAAGTCTCATACAGGCTTGCTCCCTATAACTAGCTGCTTGCCTTTTTTAGGTATTGCTCATTAGCAGGTAATTGCCTCTGCACCAAATCTGTGGTTCTGATATGCTAATTGCAGCCAAAAAGCTGAATTGCATGATCATTAGCCAATGACATGCCACCACAGTGCAATATATAAGGCCTTCATGCACACCTGGGCCCCTTTCTTAGCTGTTAAGATGGACATTACTGAGGTGTGGACACTACAGCATTGCAGGGGGTAGGTATCATAATTGTCAACTGTAGAGATTTATGCAGTATGTCCACAGTTTTGCATCATATGTGTGGTCAGTGTCCCATGACATTGTGGTCATCTGCAAATCACTGACAAATCATTCTGGGTTGAAGTCAGTAATGTAAGGCACACATTTGATTGTCAAACTTCATATCTGTCAGAATATGCATGTTAATGCAATAGTTGTTATTCTATCAACTTACTATCTTTGTATGAGCAAACTGTAAAACATGTCCCTATCTCTGTGGCTTTATCCCCAAATTAAGTATGGCTGTGTCCAGATTTCTTGTTCTAGGGGGTTGGGAGGTATGGTAGGTCTGTAGCAGCTACCTTTACATTCAGCTGTGTGTGCTACAGGCTGCAGCTGCTACTGCAGCCTAGAACACACAGGTGGGAGTGTGAATATTCTGGACGTGACCAAGCTGTATATGTAACTGTGTCAGCTGTGTCAGCCCTGTTGTTACAGCAGAGCCAGGGTATGGGTACCCTTTACAGCCCACTTGAGGCATGTGATTAAGGCACCATACAGTGCAAAACAGGAACATTCCCATTCTCTGCACTGTAGAGCAATTTCAGAGTTAGTATATTTAAGTTGCAGGGGGGTTGGGGGGGTGCAGGGGGGCTTGTCAACCCTGCAAAAACATGTGTTTGTTCTGTTTCTCTTTTCTTTTAATTTTATTTTCTTAATTTCGAGATTACAAGATCTCAGGATTGTAAGTTCGATATATTGAACTTCGGGATTTAGTAATTTCGAAATTAAAAAGTGAACCCATATATATATATATATATATATATATATATATATATATATATATATATATATATATATATATATATATGGGTCCCCTTCAGAGTGCCAAAATTCAAAATTTCGAAACCTATATGATCGCAGACCATGGGCAGGATTCACAAAGCCTCCATGTAAGAGTTACAAGGCTTACATGGAGGCTGCAGTTAAACGGTGTGATGTCAGCATGCCATGCATATGCATGAGGGCATGCTGACTCACACCTAAGGCTAACACGGTCTGTGTAAGACAGTAGGGGGCGTGTCCGTAGGGCGAGCCCTGCAAATGGACACGCCCCCAGAAGAGTAAATGTGAATAAACACAACACAACACATGCCCTACAGACTATTAACATAAAATGTAAAAATGAACATGTTATATTTTTTTTATAAGTTTTAAAGATGTTTGCCGTTGAGTGCGCTCGTTTGCGCGGGTGTGCCCATTGCTTAGCCACAGTTAGCAGTCAGTGGAAAAGCACATAAGAACTAAATATGCAAAGTAAGCCAAGAAGCAATAGCATAGCGGTAGAGACGTCGGCTGAAGAGGAGGCAGTCATGGTTCGAGCCCCCACAACATCAATTTTTATTTTTAGTGAAATAAGCATGAAACAATTCCCTGACATATATGTACATGTATAAAATTATTTTTATGTAAAATGTAACTGTGTGCCCATAGCTGAGCTGAGCATAATATGCGTGCTGACAGCCAAATGGCGCGTAAGCCAGTGTGACCCATTTGCGCAGAGCTGCGCACCGCGCCAACAGGCTAGCCGGCGAGCAACGTTGAGCAAGCTGTATCAAAATTGCCTTTACACAGACACACCTCCTAGCCTGTGTAGACAGTCATAAAATATAAAAAGCAATAGCCAGGCTCGAGCTCAGGATACCATGCACTATAGTCAAAGTACTGAACCACTAAGCCATGACAGTTGTTCTTAGAAATGCAGTAGTAGCATATATATAGGAATGAATGGAAAGAGGAGCATGACAAAGCAGGTTTTGTGAAGCTGATACAATTCCAAAATGGCCAATCACAGATAAGTGCGGGAAAAACGGCATATATAAGCCCCATAGGTGGGAATACACAGCATAACTGATTGTGGAACTGATTTGCAGTCAGGATGGCAGGTGTAGGAGAGGGTACTTACTTCCGAGCACAGAGGTGGAGCGTTGAGGAGTCCAAATATATGGTTTGGCTCCTCGTCCATGATCATGAGGCCCAACTCATGCAGGGCCAGGTCCTGTGGGGAGCATATAGGGCTGAGGCATGGGACCGGTTGACACATGATTTCACCAGTGCCACAGGAATACCAAGGACTGGTGAACAGGTCCGTCACCACCATGCGGACCTGAAGAGATGGAAGCAGGACCAACTGAAACATTGGATCCAGGCGTCCCGGCAAATGCCCAACGCCCCACTACTGAGTAAGTTATATGTAATTATTTATGTAAGAAATTAATCTAGCTGATATTATGGAGATGTGTATTCCAATATTACTTCATTTATATTACAGCTGCAGGTGTCCGTTCCATGAATCGTCAAGCCTATGCCAATAGGCTTGTTCGTTTGCACCACCAGGCAGGTTAGTAATTCTCTCCCTGTAACTGTAAAAAAATATAAGTATGACAGCTTGCAAAAGAGTGCAGTGTAGTCACTTATTAATAAAAAGTGCAAGTAACAGTGTAAGAGAGGTTTTGCTAGTATTGTTTGATTACATAAGTGTGATGCAGCCTGTAATCCAAAAATAAAAATGAAACAAGTCTGAAATAAAGATGTTCCACCTGTAATATAATAGTACATAACCTGCAGCAGGCTGAAAAGTACAGCTACAGAAGCTGAGTAAAACACATGTGTGAAATATATCCCCATTTAAATGCTGAAACATGACACAAGTGAGACTGTTGGAAAGGATTGCTTTAACTAAGTAAAACATGTCAATAAAGCCTAGAATTAAGTACCATCCTGAATTGTAAAAATAAAACAAGTGAGAGAGTGTGAGAAAGAGGTATGAATCCACCAATAAAGTAGTAATAACTCCTGAATAAAGTATACTGCAGTCAGTACAGAATGAAATGAATGTGACAGGCACAACCAAACAGCAACATGTGTTGAAAAAGGTACTGAAGCTGGAATGTGTGTCCCAAAATCTGGATATGTTGCTCTCAGTTTGCAATATGCAGATAGTATGGTTGTATGAAATACCAAACATCCACAGTTGTCTAGAGCCATATAAAGCAAATGTAGCAGGATGATGTAGCTGAACAGAGCCAGATATGAATGTGTATGAATAAAAATGAAATGTATATTGATGTAGCAGTAACATTCCTATCACCAACATGCATAAGTTGTCACATAGGAAACTGTAGTCAGACCTGTAGTGTGTATATATCTGCAGCTAGTATAAATGTACAGCATATGTATAGGTATTTGAAGTTGTTAATGAAATATTTCTTCACCCTACCCTATAACCACAAATAATCCATTCCACGTGAAATGGGTATGTGTATTCACAATTAACTCCCCTGGACAATTGTCCTGTTGGTTCATACATATTTGCATGTACGTTGATGCATGTGCCCTGTTCATACATCCAAACCTGATGGCCTGTTGCCATTACTCAACCCTGCATGTTGTTGGAACATGTACTGTTGTTCAAATTATGCATGTGTTATGCTTGCTGTTCAACGGCTTGAATTTATGGGTGTTTGGTTAATGGGAATACTAATGCATGCTGTTACAACTAATTGTGAATGGTATTGCACGTTACTAACCCAAATTGTCACTAAATTACGCAAAACATAGGATGACAGGGAAGGCGGGTTCCAGCGGACTCACCTCTCCCACCTCAGCTGGCGAGTGCACCTGGCAGTAGTTCTCCGGCCGGACCCTCCTCCGGTGGCCCTGTGCCACCTGTGGGTGGAAGCACTGCAGGGGATGGGGCTTGTCCCCCCTCTGCAAGAGTGGCCGGAGGAGAACATCCACTTACCCTCCGTAGTGTCCAGACTGTGGTGCGTAGGGAGATCCGGCACACTGTGCTTGGGCCTCTACGCCAGCTTGAGGCATGGGTGGCACAACTCACAGGCATGCCTGCTGCCCATCCTACACAGCCCCCAGCACAGCCCCGTCCTGGGCAGTGAAGGCACAGTGGCAACTGCCCATGGGTGGGGATCTCAGTTCCACTGTTGCCATCTGTGGGCTCATGGGCTTGAGATATCAAAACATCCGTCCCCGTCAATTGTGTAACCCCCCACATGTGTCATACACCACCCCTGTATGCATCTTGTTTGTCTTGTCTGTTAACCTCCCCTACCTACCTCCCCAGCTATACCGACTTCCTGTACCTGACATACCACTCTCTCCTGAAAAAAAAGGGGCACTCTGTACCCACAAAAAAATTACGCCCCATACATAGCTGCCCATTTTGCACACATGTCTGCTGGACAAGTAAACTGGCAATTACAATTGGCTGTACAACACATATTATTGTTGTCCTCACACCTCTCTCAGGGGTGGAAGGTTTCAAATTTCACACCAAATTACAAACATATGCACAGCTGTTGCTGACGAAGAAATGGGCAGCTATGGGCCTTTCCTATATCCCTCCTGCAAAACCCGAGCTTGTTTTCCTACTGTCCTACCCTCTTTGTGCTCCCTTTTTCACCACTTTCCTATCTCCCCATTTTCTTTTCTTTAAAAGAAAATAGCACGGGTGTGCGTGATAGTAAGCACTTTTAAGCAGTAGTAAGCGGGAGTGAGCTTCTGTGCGCTTAGCTAAGCGTGTGTGCATGATGCTAAGCGACAGTGCACATGCGTGAACTCCGCGCAAACCAGCGCTAACCCACTTATAACTGCTTAAAAGTGCCTTAGTCATTCTGAATGACAAGACCTGTAGTTTTCTCAGCAGCATAATAAAATACCTCCCTCAGTCCCGAACCCAGGACCTTGGAAACACTAGTCTGCATGACTTACCACTAAGCCATGACTGCTATACAAGAAGATTGTGCTGAAAGAAATATATCATAAAATAGTAGGAATTAATGTGAAGGGAATATAGCAAGTCTACTACACAAAGCACGTCATGTATATTTACTGTCAAATCTAGTGGATTTGTAAAATAGTACTGTGTGATGAGAAACAGTCATGCTAGTTGGTAGCTACTAGGTAATAATGTCACAGTAGCATCTGGCAAGCCACACACATACTCAGAGCAGGATAAACACTGCCATAGTTGAATAGTTAAGAGATCAGACATAGCAACTGTGACTGAGTTACAGGGATGTCCCTGATGTGAAAACAAATGTCAGCTGTGCCCCACTGACACCCTGTCAAATGTACTAACAGTAGGCAGAAAGGTGTAACTACACATGCAATGGTAACTATGAATGACTGAAGGTATGCACCACCTGCACGTCACAAATGGTGTACTAATACATATGCTTGAAACAGCCAACAGTCACAACTGCAGAATATCAGAATATGTCATTGGAGTATCCCACTGCTATGTACCATTCCATGAGGCTGATAAAAGATGCACCTGAGAGTATCTGAGGCCTGCTCAGCAGCATGATCAAATACCCTTGTAAGTGTCAAGGCCCACACCATGGCCAGACCACACTGCATGCAGTAACACCCTACCACAACAAACACATAGGGAATTACTGCCAAAACAGATTTAGCAAGCATTACAAGCTGTGAATGTAAATGGAAAATAGGAAAGCCATTGCAACACATTACAGGAAAGACACCTAGCAGGCATACAAGGAGTAAATGTAAAGGCCAAATATTGAAGCCATAGCAACAGATAGCAAGAGCCACTGCTATATACCAGTTACACCACAATCCCCACAGGAAAGCACACACACCCATATACACAGTATTACTAGTCGTAGGTGTCAGTTTACATACACATGGAGAAGAGGACACTGGAGGAAGGAATACTCAGCTTACAGAACAACATGCATTGCAGTGTCTACAACACAGCCTGAAATATGAGAGACATACCAACCCTTACACTCACAGAACAGTGTCTACAGCAAACCAGCATGGTCCCCACCCTGATAATCTGAAAGGGCTATGCCTACCTAACAGACCTTTTTATAGCACAGTCCTGTAATCACAGTGAGAACTACAATCACTACACAAAAGGCTGCATGCAATTAGTAAATGCTGGCTAACAATTGGTGCAGAGGCCATCACATGGACATGTGCAGATACCTACAAAAGCATCCTGTACTCCCAGTCCACACATGCAATACTTTCATTGCACCCGCTGGAGGTGGAGAGAGAGAGAGAGAGAAAGAAAAAAAGAAAGAAAGAGAAAGAAAAAGAAAAATAAAACAGTAACAACAAAACAACGAGGCTGACAGCAGGCCAAGTAACTGCAAGCCTACGCAAACAGCTGCAACAAACACAGGTAATGTAAAGTACTACTATAATTGTCTACATACTGTGAGCCCTCCAGATGTGTTATTGGTCTGTATCTATGTATATGAAGATGTGCATAGGGCCAGGGACATACTGCAACTGTCACTGAAGGCTCTACATACATATGTATGTGAAGGTAGCTATGTGCACATAGCAATGTAGGTTGTAGTGCAATGTACAAGTAGGTTGTACAGTAATGGATGTTCATCAGTACGTTACTGTGTGTATACATATGTGGAACTAAAAAGGAGTATATATATATATATATATATATATATATATATATATATATATATATATATATATATATATATATATATATATATCATATGCATATGTGTATACATAGATAGAGAGGGATGTAGAAATACATAGGCATATATAGTTTCACAGTGTCATAGTTTAGTACTAGGCTATCTGCAGACAGTGTATAGAATAGATTTAGAAAATTGCGCCTCTGTATAGTAGTGACACAGTGAAGACCCCCATACATAATAGCATTAGTTTACTATTTCTCTGTCTAGTAGTGACACAGAGATGACCCCTGGTGTAAACATATGATCTCCCATCCACTCGTCAAGAATTCACATGAAGAGTGTCAGTGAGGGTCTCTGCCTAACATGAACTGGGATCCTGTTCCACAGTATGGGAAGCCTCTTAGTGATGGATCTGTCCCTACAGCATGTCCTATTCATATGCATGCTGAGGTTTAAATCTGTAGCTGTTGTGGTTCTGATGGATTGGGATTGTATGAGGTGGAACATGTCCATCAATACCTGATTGGACATGGCCTTGAACATCAGGCACAGATCACCCCTAAGTAGGCAGTATGCTATGGAATAGAGCATGAGTTACTTTATTCTGGCAGCATATGAAAGTTGTTGGAGACCCTTGATCCTCCTGGTGATGTACTTATGGGGTCCCCCTAGCTGTTTCAAGTGCCAGGTGAGGTACATACCAAATGGGGCATAGTACACAGTCATGGGCCTGATAAGGGAGGAGTATAGGGGAACAATGAGCCCTTTTGATCTAGATGTGAATCCCTTCATGATAAGGTGGGCAAGGTAGGAAGTCTATCCAACCACTTTGGCAATGTGGGTGTCAAATGAGAGGTCAGTATCAATTAGTGTCACCAGGTCTCCGATTACTTTGTCTGTACTCAGTGGGTTACTGTCTATGTGATAATATGTGGGTCCCTTGTCCGTCCGAAAGGGTATGACTATACATTATGTGGCATGCAGTTTAAGGCCATGACTCTGGCACCAGTTGTCAGTTTCCGTGAGGCCTTTCTGTAGGATGTATGTGTCAGCTGGTGTATCGACTATGGCGCCTAGTATGCAGTCATCTTTGAACATTGTCAGCCACTACCCTCCCATGTCTGCTTCCACATCTGAGAAATATATGCCGAACATGAGCGGTCCCAGGACAGAGCCCTGTGGGACACCACTTGTGACTGGCTCTGAGTCTGACGTGGCACCAGTGAGTTTGACTGTAGGGTTTCTATCCGTTAGCCAGTTTGCAACCCATCGTATGACATATGGATTTACATTTCAGCTGTTGATCATGTCTATGATGCCAGAGTGCGGTATTGTGTCGAAAGCCGTACGCAAGTCCAGGTAGGCTGTATGGACCGCTGTGCCCTCGTCACTGGCTCTAGTGACTGATTTGAAAAGGTCAACCAGGTTCATAAGGCAGGATCTGCCCTCTACAAAGCCAAACTGGGTGAGATCACGTGTCTAAGTCCCCAATGTCTCTGTGTATGAGTTCCGTAATGATTCTTTCCATAGCGTTGCAGACCAGCCTGGTTAAGCTTATGGGGCGGTAGATACCAGGGTCTGTAGAGGTGCCTCCTTTGTGGAGTGGGACTACTGTTGCTGTATGCCAGTGTCTAGGTACATATGCTGTAGTAAGGCTACAGTTGAATAGCATTTAATGTGCGTGTGTAGCTCCTCTTGGAGTTCACGTAGCATGCAACCAGTGATACCGTCGGGTCCCATTGATGCTGTGCTTACAGCTTTGCTTAGGGTGGTTCCCAGCTGGACATCTGAGATGACAGGGAGATTACAGTCAGCTGGGATAAGTAATTCCTCATGTGTGGGTGAGGGAGGGAAGAAATCTGCACTGAACCTGTCTGCCAGAATGTTGGCATTATCTGTGTGTTCAGTGTAGCTTTTGTCATGGTGAACTAACTTTGAACATATCTGAGGGTTCCCACCCAGGTGTGTAACATAGCAGAAGAAGGCCTTGTGGTTATCTGTAGTGTCCATAGCGATTTCCCTCTCATTGTTGGACTTGCATGTTTGTATGGCAGAACGTATCTTTCTACTAGTGCTGATCAGAGATGCCTTATCTCTATGGAATTCTGCTCTGCCGTGCAGTAGCTACCTTCTGTTGTTATACAATTTGTTCATGACTGGGGTCCACCAGACAGGACACCTGCCCTTGGTGGAGAGGGTCTTGGTTTTATTTGGGATTGCATGATCCATGCATTCTTTGAGATGTCCGTAGAAAGCATACGTGAAGGTGTCTGCATTGTGGGATGTGGTTTCCACTGGCCCAGTGGGCTTAAAGGATACCAACTCAGTTTTAAGAAGTGTAAAGTTGGCATGTGAGAGGTTTCCCACTGTAGTTTTTTGTGTTGTGGGGGAGGTGGGATTTGTATATCCAGGGGGATTAGTCTGTGGTCAGATGTGACTAGTGAGGGGTATACTTCCGGTGTGTAGCACATTGTCCCCATGTTTGTGATGATCAGGTCTAGTATATTATCTCCCCTTGTGGGAGAGGTGACTAGCTGTTCCATTGCATTTGACTTAGTGAATTCCGGGAACCTTTGGGCTAGGGTGTTTGGGCTAGAATAATGCACCCACTGTATGTTAGGGTAGTTGAAGTCTCCCAATATGATGGTGTCTGGTGGGACATTCATATCCTCCAATGTCTTCAGGAAGGCTGACTGTGGTTCCTGAGATTGGGAGGGTGGTCTGTAACATGCTGCCAGTTGTATAGCAGGTTTGCCTATGGTTATTTGCACCTGGATGGTCTCTGATGCTTCATGTGTTGCCACTAACCTGGAGGTGTGGGTGACCTTCATGAATATGGACACACCCCCTCCCTTTTTGTTTTTGTCCCGAGTCCTGGGGCCAAAAAGCATGATACGAGGTATAGCCTGATACCACTGGTGTGCTCGCAGGAGTCTTGAACCAGGTTCTCACTTACTGCACAGACATCGAGATTGGTAGAATATGTACATACAGATATATGTAATACACACATACATATATAGATATATGTAGATACATATACATATGCAGATAGATCTGACTGACAAAAGATATGTCTGTATATGACTATCTCTCTCTCTGTCCCACCCCCTCTCACTCTCCCTCTGTCTCTCTCTCTCACTCTCTCCCCCTCTCTACCCACATCTATATGTATATATCTACATCTATATATACATATATATGTATATATATATATATATATATATATATATATATATATATATATATATATATATATATATATATATATATATATATATATATATATATATATATATATATATATATATATATATATATATATATATATATATATATATATATATATATATATATATATATATACTGTGTGAGGGTGCCTGGTGTCAAAGGCATGGAGTGAACACCAGTGTGGATACTGGAGTACCATACCCCATTCAAAAACACTGGCACCAGTAACCACCACATTTGTGCATGCCTGCCCACCACTGCATGTGTCAGGGGGGAACAGGGGCAACAAGTGTACACTAGGCTCCCCATTGATATACACAGTGGCACACTAGTCCTGTAATACATGTACATGGAATGTGTCAGCGGACATGGCGTGTCAGCTATGGACATGTAGGTCACTGTACCCCTCCACACCCCACAATGTCCTACACGGTATGTACCTCCCATGACAGCTACAGATATGGAGAAGGACATAGACATATGCAAGTAACTGTGTCAATGCACTCAAACACAATACCTATGCAGAGTGACTGACAAGACCACAGAGCGCACACAGACTACCTACATAGAGGTTACCACTGCTAGATATACATAGTTCGGTTCCACCCATGACAGTTGTCTAACAACCATGGTAACACCGCCAACATCCACAACACAAATTACCTATGTCTGTCATCCTTGTCACTGCAGTATAGAGCACATGGTGGAGGTACAGGACCCTACCCACAGATACGACATACCCTGTAGTAAACCACACAGAATTAAGAAGCAAGGCTCCCCATGAGTAGATGTCAGACATACCCCTGCTGAATGTTATGCTGATAGGCAATATGCCATATGTGTCACCCTGTGTAATTGTTTGTAAGGAGCAGGTATGATCATACCACATGTGTCACAAGGGACAGCGTAGCATAACGGTATGCTGCTGTAGGCCCAGGGCCAAAACCACACTACCTACCTAAGACACACTGCACACCCAAGAACACATTGCAAACGAAATATGTGAGGTGGAATGAGTGTGCCAGTGACTGGGTGCATGTTGTGTACTGGTGTGATTGCTCACCATGACTGTCTGTCTGTCATGGTAGTGTGTGTCCTTGGTGTGAGGCCAGAGACAGATGTGTGAGGTATTGCGATCAACACATACTACATTGCCATATGTTGTGCTGTGTTACCCTGTATGTCACTGTGGTGTAGGTAGGGCTATGGCAAGTAAGAGTAGTGTGCATTACCACTGAAATATGTGACGTGCATTGTGTGCAGTGCATGGGCTGATAATGTTCCCCATGCAGTACCTTGATACAAACCCCCAGTGTGAGGTTGTGCATTGTACCTGAAACAGTGTGTTGACTGCTGCAGTATACTAGTATGCCGCATGGAGTGTGCCAGGTACTGTTGCACAGTTGTCGGATGAGCACTGATATCTGGTCATTTCAATGTGTATCCCCCAATAAACAGACATATGCTATATATGGTGGTTAAGTTATATCACTGCAGTCAAGTATTTTGTGTATTATTTGCGCCATAGTTTGCTGACAGATATTGCTGACATATTTTCCTTCTCCTTTTCAGGGCTATGGTTCACCAGCGGAACCCTGTCTACTCCGCTGTAGAGGAGGAAGAGATACACCAGAGCCTGGTGCGGGATTTCGCAGTACTCTTTTTCCGCACCAGCCAGAACCAGCAGGAGAGGGAGGGCTGCACTGTGGCAAGACCTGGTCCATCGGGTAAATGACATAGGCACACATAACCGGACATATGAGCAGGTACGCCATCACTGCAGTGATTTAATTAGAAATGTCCGTCAGCGTGCATCGGATATCAACAGGCAGCAGCTTGCCACCGGTGGAGGGGTGTCTAGACATCCCCCCTCACCAGACTGGAGGGACTACTCCTAAGTGTTGTGGCTCCAGCCCAACAGCAACAGCAGCAGCATACATGTGTAATGATGGAGGCTGGAGCCACACAGCAGCAGGACACGGAGCGTGCAGGTAACATGCCATGTGTATAGTTGACGTTTCTGTACACTGTTAGGTTATGCATGTGTGAGGTGTGTCCTCGTTTTGTAGCTGTAATCTTGGTAATTATTATGCAAGAGTGATATCCTCAATATCAGCAGTACACCTGTGGAAGCTAACTGTTGCACTACTGAACTGTATCATGCCCACAGTATCAATGGCACAGTTGTGCCCACTGACAATAAATGTCTCTTTTCTGAAGGTCCCTCTGGTGTAACAGCAAGGCAGCCTATCCATGCTGGTGAGTGTGTAATACCATTACCTTCAATACTCTTGATACTAACAGTAATAATAGGCTGAAGCAGTAGTGCTATGTGTTTGATTAC
The DNA here is from genome assembly GCF_019279795.1 of Protopterus annectens. Lineage (NCBI taxonomy): Eukaryota > Metazoa > Chordata > Ceratodontiformes > Protopteridae > Protopterus > Protopterus annectens. The sequence goes on from NC_056735.1 coordinate 1,549,917,385, forward strand.
AGGTGTGTTTGTGTCTGTGTGTTGATATCTCATATACGGAGGTGTGTGCATGTGTGCATGTGTGCATGTGTGCATGTGTGCATGTGTGCATGTGCCCATGTGTGCATGTGCGCATGTGTGCATGTGCCCATGTGTGCATGTGTGCATGTGCCCATGTGTGCATGTGCACATGTGTGCATGTGCCCATGTGTGCATGTGTGCATTTGTGCATGTGTGCATGTGTGCATGTGTGCATGTGTGTGTATCAGTGGTGGCATGGTGTACACATTGTAAACTGTGTTTCCTGTCTTACTCCCACAGGTTCTGGTGCTGCTCTGGTGTTGTGCAGCAGGGAACCTGAATCAGCTGCTGTGGATAGTGATAATGATGATACTTGTGTAATGGCACAGGTGGGTGTGCCAGGGTCCGTCATTGGTCAGCCAATTGACACTACACAACTGTCGACCCCATCAATGTGCACAGTCATCCTGCCAATACATCCTATGTCACCAATGTCCCTAGGTGATGGACAGGATACAGTGGGCATTGACCAGGGTAATGTGGTATTGGTGGCACATGCATCCCCACACAGCAGCTGTGGCCAGGGTCCTGACATGGTACCACACAGGCAGACGTCCAGGGGTTCTCATGGGAGCATCTGTGGGCGTACCGCCCCTGTCAGATGCGTCCACAGAGGTCTTTCAACCTCAGCTATGTTTCGGGCTGTAATGCAGGCACAGTCACGTATGGAACAGTACACCAGACAGGGACTGAGGGAGCTGAGAGCATGTCGCACAGCTATGAGTGACAGTATGCGTGATGTTGTGGCTGCCATCCGTAACTTCACCGAGGTCATTGACAGATGTTGGGGGGACACATTAGATCTGTTCCACAACTACATGTCCATGAGCCAGGGCAATGTTGGATGGTTGAGGCGTCGACGTGGCCGTATGCCAGCAACAGCAGCAGCTGGCAGCCGTCACGGATGACAACAGGCCCGCGGCCGCTCACATAGTGCCAGCAGCAGCCCCAGCAATGCTGGGTCTGTGCTGTCATCAGACCACCCCAGTAGACCACGTGCAAGTGGCGCTGGACAGTCCCAACCACCTGCTTCCGATGACAGTACCCAGTCTGGCTTAGTACCTGATACGGTCCGTAGCACCCCTGCCAGGCACAGGTACAGTGTCCGTGGCCACAGACAGTGATCTGTATGACCTGGCAGGTACAGTCTGTGGCTGTCCACAAACACCTGTATATGGCAGCCATGAGGTGGGACTGTGTGCATTCATACACACATGCAAAGTGAAAACAGCTAGGGCTAACGCATACATGCACACACTGCATCAACATTGCCCAATCTTGTACTGCTGTCCCTCACCAACACACACACACAGACATGTCAATTGGTTGTATCAGTGGCAGACTCAGGCATACCAGGTACACACCCTGTGCATATGATGAAACTGTGCTACCTCCTGCAATCTGTAAAATTGGTGCAGGAGCAGGTTAACATGGTGCTGATGCACAGGGTGACTACATAGACATGTTGTAATAGTATGATGTTGACAACAGTACAGTGTAATGATATCATTGTGGGTATATACCAACATGCCTGATGCAGTTACAGTATGAATGTCATTGTATTGTTTTGTACACCCATAGTAATTACCACAGTGTACTGTCTGCACATCTTTGCATACTGGTGGTGAGGCTGTCAAGGGATGGCCACCTACATAGGTAGCACAGGGGATACGACAATGTACATATTGATACTCAATGATGGTCATGTCAACTGCGAGTTGCATGCTGTCCACACATGACTCTGCAATGCGGATGTTTGAGGATGTTGATATCTGTGCAGTACTACACAACAGGTTCAAGGCTCACAAGAGCACACTAGCACTACAAGGTCACACCTCATACCATGCATGACAGCACCAAAACACAGAACTAACTATGACAGGAGGGAGAGTGTCCATACATGTCAAGAATACTGTGGTGCCAGGACAAGTAGCATACATCATACTAAGTCTGGAACTGCTGAGTGAGGGCTCAGTGTCTGTTATTTGACATGTGTATTATTACAGATATGAGCACTTGGGTATCAGGCCAGTTATTCAACATTACAAAGGTACGTGGTCTATATACTTGTGGGGGGTGTGGCTGGACCCAGCCCGTCTGACCTGTGAATGTCTGGGTACAGGCTTATAGTGCCTGCATATATGCACTGTTACCTACTGGAAGTCGTACACCTTGTTTGTTGTAGCATAGTCTACATACAGGCCTGCTGACTGTAGCTTTGTTTGTATGCATGTTTGCTTGTTATGTTCCTGAAACACTGATTCCACCTGCAGTGCAGATTTACAGTGCCTCTGTGGATCCCTAGTAACATCTGTATTGCTTACTGTACTGATGTCCATGTCTCACTTGACAGAACGTCACTGTTTGTCCTGTTTGCATGTAGCTTGCCTGTAACACATTGCATATGACTTACCTCGCATTTGCTCAAGACAGCATTCATATATGCCAGCACTAACAAATCAGGAGCACTACACCCTCACATAGTCACCTTGAGTACCTTGTTCCCCATTGGCCCTATGTGTCATTACTTTGTATGGGATTCACAATGCTATGGTAGCATGTGCAAAGGTCACCTGTTGATCTACTCTCAGGTCCAGTTGGTGAATCTGTGAGTCATGTGGCAATGTTACAGCTGCCTCATGTACACAGACAACCCTCTCCCCTTCCCATACACTTACAACACATGTGAGAGATGCAACCACATAGCCATACTGGGGGCTAAGCTCTCTTAACTCAGCACTGGCATTCCCTGTCAGGTGGAGTGGGATACTACAGTGAATACAGTACCAGTCTCCCATAGACCTGCCACGACCGCAACCCAAACACAGAAACACACAGGTACATTATTGGACTCTCAGAATGGCATCCTGCCTGAGCAGCTGACACCTGCAAAGCAGACACACAAGCAAACATTAAGCCAGAGCAGAGCACATGCAACATATAGCTCACAAAGCCTGTGTGCCAAACAGTCACAGGCCATACGGCTTGACAACACACCTGCTACAGTTGTATGAGGTACCTCTATCATCAGGTACACTGAGGTCCTGCTCACCAGGCTGAACAAGGTGACAGTCACGCTGAGCTGCCCGTCGGGCACTATGATCCACCACATAACACAAGCATACCGGTCACTCCAAGGCATGTAGAAGTATGACGCAGTCATTGTCTGTGCCAATGTGTAAGACCTCTGATGCACCTCCCTGGACTACATGTTAGGGGATATAGAGGGGCTCTCTGAGCTTGTGGCACAGGCTGGTATGACCCTGACCTTGAGTAGCATCTTACCCTCACCAAGAATGCTGCCACAATATGTAGACAGGATGATCAGTTTCTGCAGTTAACGTATGTTTCAGTGACATTCAAAGGGGATCCAATGCCTGTCAGTGTGGGATTAAATGCTGGACAAGCCATATTGCTTTGCTTGGGATAGCTTGCACCTGTCACCCATGGGCCGTTGTATATTGGCAGAGGCTGTTGCTACACACATAGTGCCTTTGTATGCAAGGCTGACATTACATAGCCACCTACACAGGTATCACACGGGATAGGACACTAATAGCAATGCTACTCAACAGCAGCAGTGTAAACCTCAAGATGCATGCAGTGGAAACTGTCCTTAGCATGGGGCACAGAAATATCTGTGCAGTAACAGACTCCTGGTACAAGGCTCCCAGGTGCACACCATCACTGCCAGGTCATTCCTGATACCATGCTTGTCGTCCCCTACACATGCACCAAACCAGAACAGGGGGGATGTATCCAAAGGCACCTCAGATACACACACCCCCAGGTTGGTGGCACTGCACAAAGCATCAGAGTCTATCCATGTGCAACTAACAGTGGGTTAGACTGCCTTTAGATTCATAGCCTGGCACACACCACACTCCCATACCCAGGAAACCCACTTGGCCTTCCTGACAACACTGGGAATATGACGGTCTCTACAAACACCATTATATGGTTGGACTGCGACTACCCAAACATAGAGTGTGAGCATTACTCTAGCTCCAAGACCCTATCTGAAGGGTTCTTAGCATTCATTCCCTGCATTGCTATGGAACAACTTGTTACCACTCCCACAAGAGGTGACAACATGCTGCACCTGTTCATCACCAACATGTGGACTATATGCTCCAGACCAGTCATGTATTCCTCGCTGGTGGGATGACACCATCTACAACCCACACTGTCTAGTCACATACCACATGCAGCCCCTGCACAGAACACCACAGTCATACAGTTGTCTGATGCATATTCTATGTATTCACATGAGGCAGGCTTCAGACATGGGAACTATTGCAGTTCACAGCTACATATGTGTAGGTGGCACATACACACATCATGTGTGCATTGACATTACTGATATAATGTATGTCATGCAATATTGGGAACTACACACCACACACATGGACAAACTGTGTGACAAAAATACACACAGCGTTTGTAGGATACAAACCCCTACCTAACTATGTTAGTTCACTTCTGAGAGACACAGTAGCAGAGTGTGCTATCTGCATAACTGGGAGGATTGCTTTCTCCTGCTGTACTTATAGGGTGCTGACATCATCAATGTTTAGACAGTGGAATATGCAGCATGTGTTGTGTAGTAATAGTTGCCAAAAGGGACATTTCTCTTACACATGGAATTGCACACTCTACTCCCCCATACACATACTGTGCACTGGCAGGATTCAAACCCCTACCTAACTATGTTATGACACCTGTGAGAGACGCAGTAGCAGAGTGCACTATTTGCGTTACTGGGAGGATTGCTTTCTCCTGCTGTACTTATAGGGTGCTGACATCATCAGTGTTTAGACAGTGGAATATGCAGCATGTGTTGTGTAGTAATAGTTGCCAAAAGGGACATTTCTCTTACACATGGAATTGCACACACTACTCCCCCACACACACACTGAGCACTTGCAGGATTCAAACCCCTACCTAAATACGTTATGACACTTGTGAGAGATGCAATAGCAGAGTGTGCTATTCACATTACTGGGCATCATTTCTGCTCCTGACATATGTATAGTGTGCTGACATCATTATGGATGAAGAGGTATGTACATCTGTTACTATCCATCAGTACAGGGGAGAGCATATCTATGCATTAACTTTGCACAGGCACAGTGGACTACTGTACTGTGGAGGCAGGTGCCAAATACACTGTGGATAGCTTTCTGTATTCCCTAGGGACAACAGTCTAGTATTGCACTCTACAGCCATATGTTTACCTGTCAGATGCAAGTATCTGTTGCTCATATACTGTTTGTGGGTCTTTATTGACATAGCCTTCCCTATCTCTATAAACAACTTGTGTACTGTGGAAGATGTTTGCATATGAGTGTGATCCAGTACTTTACTTATGCCTCTGTTGTAAAACCACTGTGTGCACTGGGCAGATGTCTGTATTGTGGGAGGTTCCTGTGTTAACACATACAAATGCCAGATATGTGTGTGCAACTGCTGAACTGTGACATGGCCTAAGTGTGTGAGCATGCCCAGTTCGCAGTTTGTATGGCTTCTTGACTGACACGTCTCATTTATCTAAGTGTGTGAGCATGCCCAGTGTGACCTTTCTTTATGTTGGGATCTATGGACCACCACATTTGTGTTTGTGTGTGGACGCCATCTATATTTCACATCTACAGTTGAGTGTTGGACATCAGGTTGTGTTCTTACTGCCCAACTGCTTTGTGTCTGAACCTAACAGGCATTATGCTGTGCCTGCAGGTTTGCCATGGGATAGTTTGCATACAGTTGTCAACATCCTTTCCTGCTGACCAAACAGTTGTATTGTCGTATAGTGTACTGGTGCAGTACTTTCACTGTGGTGGACAGTATAATCAGTTTCAGTCCTATCACTGCTTGTAATATTTATAGTGAGCACACCAGACTGGTTGAGGGCCAGTTGTGCAGATATGACCATGTTGCATTTTGTTCAGATATGGACAGCATAGTACATGATTGTCCGACATTGTTAATGTATTTCACAACTTGTGTGGACAGTGACAAACAATGGCCATGTGCCCTAGTCCATTTGTAATGCTAGTCAGAGAGTGTTTGTCCTTCAACACACATTTACTGGTGTTTGCCATGATATATGTCACGGTTAGTGTGCTGTGCATCTGTCTACCCGTGACATACAGGTGATATCCAGGGTACACCTACCATCTCCCATCCAGTCATCATGATTCCTCTGGATGACAGTCAATGAGGGACTCCCTGGATAACCTGTAGTGGGAGTTTAGTCATGAGTGGAGTGAGCTTCTGGGTTATGGACCAATCAGTACAGCATGTCCTGTTTATGTCTGTGCTGGGGTTCAGGCCTGTCAGCTGCATAGGTCACCAGCATTCAGAGTTTACATGGTGCCAAATGTCCATTGATACCAGGTTGGTCATGGCTCTATACATCAGGCACAGTTCACCTCCAGCCAGGCGGTATGGCACTGTGTGGAGCTGCAGTTTCTTTAATCAGGTGACACATGGCATCTGTTACAGCTCTGCGATCCTCCTGGTGGGGTATTTGTGGGGTCTTTCCAGTTGCTGCAGGTGTCTGCTATGGTACATCCCTGAAGGGCCATTGTACACAATTGTGAGGCTGCTGATGGATGACTGGAGAGGCACATTGACCTACCCTAACCAAGCTGTGCTTACCTTCATGATTAGGTGGGTATATGGTATGTTTCTGTAGCCACTACAGACACATGGTTGTCACATTCAGGAATTCTATCACCTTGTGTCCCCAGGTCTCTTATTGCTCCTGATGTACTTACTGGGTTAACACCTATGTGGTAATTTCTGGCCATGTACTGTGTTTCCACAGGGGTTGACTATACACTATTTTGCATTTTGCTTGTTGACATGGCTGTGGCACCACTTGTCTGTGTCTATGTGTGCCTTTTGTAGGTTGCTTGTGTCAGCTGGAGGGTCCGATATGGTGGGCAGTTTGTAGTCCTCTGCAAACCTGTTCAAACAGCGTCGTTCCATGTTGGCCTGTATCTGTGTGACATATATAGCATACAAGAGAGGTCCCAGGACCATGCCTTGTGAGATGCCAGTTGTACCTGGTTTGCAGTCTGCCATGGCTGCAGCATGTCTGACCAGGTCAGTTCTGTCCTTGAGCTGGTTTGAAACCCATCTACTTGCATAGGGGTTTATAGTTAGGCTGGTGAGCTTAAATGTACCGCCACCTAGGGTTTTGTATGGAAGGGTTTAGCAAGGTCCAGATAGGCTGTGTGATCCACATTCCCCACATCAATGGCCTTGGTGCATGTTTCACATGAGTCAGACATGTGTAAGGGGCAGGATCTGCCCTATGACAGCCACACTGGGTAGGGTCCAATGTCTGTAGGTACCCAATCTCATTATTCATGGGATCCATGCTCATCATCTCCATTACCTTTCCAACCTAGATAGTCGGGGTTGAAGGGAGATAGTTTGCAGTATCCATTCAGGCACCCCCTTTGTGGTGAGGTACCACTGTTGCTGTACACTGCTCTTTGGGTACATATCCTCTGGTAGGACTGATAGTGCGCAGTACTGCTATTTGCTGTTCCATTCTTCTTACAGTACTTGTTGGACACAACCCAGGACACCATCTGGTACCATTGATGCTGTGTGCTGTGCTTTGTGGATGCTGGCTGTTACCTCAGCATCTGCAATTTCAGGGGGCCACACTCTCCTGGGATAGATATTTGGCAGTTAGGTGCTGGTGGGGAGTTTGCAAGGAATCTGTTCGGTAGGATGTTGTCAATGTGTGTGGGTTTGGTGTATTGTTTGTGATATTAGAGTGCTGCAGAGCATATCTGTGGATTATCACCATGGTTCCTACCATCAGGTAGGACAGCTGTGTGATAATCCTTTGTGTCCTGCACAATTTGTATCATCATAGGTTCATAGGTTCATACTAGGCTATCTGCCCTGGCCTTGTTTGAGCACGGACAGACTGTGTCTGGGTTTCGACACCCCTTGCAATGTGCATATTATGCCCATGTAGGGTTTACTTTACTAGATGTGACACAGGGATGGCCCCCAGTGTACACCTACTATCTCCCATGCACTTCACCAGATTTCTCTTGTTGAGTTTGAGTGTGGAGCTCAGCCTATCATGGACTGGGATTCTGTTCCAGAGTGTCAGGAGCCTCTGGATTATGGATCTGTCCCTCCAGCATATCCTATTTATCTATGTGTGGAGGTTCAGATATCTCACTGTGGTGTCTCTGCTGGATTTGGGATTTCTGCAGTGGAGCATGTCCATTCATTCTGGATTGGACATGGCCTTGTACATCAGGCATACATCACCTCTGACTGGGCAGTATGCTTCTGAATTGGGCTGTGGTTTCTTCAGCCAGGCTGCAGATGTCCAATGTTTGGACCCTTTATCCTCTTGGTGAGGTACATTTGGGGTCTTTCTAACTGCTGCAGGTGTAAGGTAAGGTACATCTGAGCTGGGGCATTGTTGTCACGTATGGGCCTGATAAGGGAAGTGTATGGGGGCACAGTGACCTCTCTTGCTCTACATGTGCATCCTTTCATATTAAGGTGGGCAATATATCACTGCCAAAACCACAAAACCAGAAAAACTAGACCAACCAAATAAAAAGACGGTCCAGGGCAAACTCCAACAAAAATAGTGGAAACGTAGCAAACAGCTTACAATGAAGGCACGATGCTCGATGTAACAACTGAAAGTTTATTTTAACGCCACACAATTCACAAACGTTTTCGTCAAAAAAATATGACTTCATCAGATAAAAACAGATGGAATACATCAGCTTAAATACTGAATTAATTAAACACTTCACTCCAATTAGTAAATTCCACCACGTTTAAAGGCATAGGATAAAATAAATAAAATCCTATTAATTTAACATGTTTTCTAGACAAATCTTAAAAACACTAAAAATATACAATATAAATGTGTATAAGGTTTAAAAACCAACAGTAATAAATAACAAGTGAATATATGAAATTTATATATGTAGAACTGTATGAAGTAATACTCAGATCTTATCAGATTTAAGTTTCAAGTAGGGAATAATGGACACAGAATCATTAATACCAGGAAATCTATAAGATTCCAACAAGATTTGCCAGTGCGTTTCCCTATGGGATAAGGTAACCTCCCATGGTCCACCCCTGGCATCTTGGGAAACAGAGTCCAAAACAAAGAAATAAAATACCCCACCAGAACATGTGGTAAGGTGCTTATAAAGTGCATTGTTGGTGTCACATTTTTTCATATCATAATAATGTTCATATATTCTTCTACGGAGTTGCCTCTTGGTCTTACCTACATAAAATGCTTGACACGTCTGACACACTGCCAGGTAGACAACCCCGTAGGATGAACAATTGTACATTTTTCTGGAATTTATCCTCCTACTTCTACTCTCCAGGTACACAAAATCTTGATTAAGAATATATTTACACTGTGAACACCGTCCGCACTTGTAAGTCCCTATGCGTGGATTTTCCTGGTAAGATAAGGTGTTGTCCTGCTCCAAAATTCTTTTTATATTAATACCTTTCCTATACACAGTTTTAAAAGTGACATTCTTAAATCTACCGAGGTCCGTAAGTTCCTGAAAGGATCTAAATTCATGATTAATAATCCTGCTGATGTTACCAATATTACTACTAAAATCAGTGATGTACAGTAAATGATTTCCAAAAAAGTCCGCCTGGTTACAAACCTGCAATTGATTCAAAGAACCTACCCCCAAAATGGGCTTAAAACTTGTAAATCTCGCTTTTAGCACCTCATCCTTAACAGACTCTATCAGCTGTCTGGGGTACCCCCTCTCCAAAAACATCTCAAACAACTTTTCACACTCGACATGGAATAACTGGTCCTGAGAGGTCATGCGGGATGCCCGGACGAACTGTCCCTTTACAATACCTCTCTTTTGGAACCCAGGGTGTGAACTGGAAAAATGCAGGTAACTGTTGGAAAAAGTCGGCTTCCTGTACACTGTAGAAATAAACCCTTCTGTATCCTGAGTTAAGGTTACATCCAAATAGTTAACGTATGTCTCAGTTATCTTGTATGTGAACTTTAAGAAGTCCGTAGTACTTCCAATATAGGTAATAAATTCATGTATGGTCTCCACAGGCCAACCCAAAAAATGCAGATATCATCCGAAAACCTAGAGTAATGTATCCAGTTTTTTTCATAACCACTGTTGTGGACAAATTTCTTTTCCCATACAGCCATGATGATATCTGCATAAGTTGGTGCACAGTTGGCACCCATGGAAACCCCTTTGATTTGTTGGAAGTATTCACCTGCATAAAAATGTAGTTGTTCTTGAGTACTAGCTCAACAACACTGTGATAACCCTCACATCATTGTGACAGATACCAGGGCATTCCCACAATGCCTCCTCTAACCAATCTAAACCTATGTCCGTGGGGATAGCTGAAAACAAATCAACCACGTCTATTGTTAAAACCTAAGGTTTGGCCTACATAGGTCATTGGTAATGTTCATAAAAATTCCCAAGAATCTTTGAGGAGGTATGGTTCTCTTCCCCAGACCTGTTTGAGTTTCCAATCCAAAACTTGGAGAGCGGGTGTGTTTTGAACCTTGTGCAGCCAATAGGCAAGTGGTGGATCCTCCACACACTTATGAATTTTAGGCACACCAAATATAGTGGGCACTTTGGGATGTTTATTTTCTAGAAAAGAAAAGGTGTCAAATTCAATAATTTCCTCGTCTAACATATATTTTATGGTCAAGTCAATTTTTTTGTATGACAGATGAATTTCATTAATGGAGGAAAGAGAATACTTTTCAGTATCGTACAATATTTCCCCCATTTTACTGTCATACAAGACCTGACTCATAAAATTGTGCCCTCCCTTGTCTGGCTGCATAACTCTAATGGTGTGATTGTGCTAAATCATACAAAATTTTAGTTTCACTATCAGATAAATTGTGGTCAAAATGCACAAAGGATAATTCCTTCAGATTTCCCTTTCAATTCTGCTCTCCAAGTTGGCTAGCTGAGGATGCAGGGGTGGGTTAAAAGTACTAGATTTCTTTAAAAACATACTAGGGCCATTGGCCAGCAAACAAGTTTTGCAGGTTAAGTTTGAATAAACATTTTTAGATCAAGTATAGAATTCACTAGCTGGCTACTTCTAGCTGGTGCAATTTAAAACCTTTGTGAATAAATCAAAACAGGCCTCTGTCACTAAAAAATCACTGTAGTTGTAAATATGGTATCCATTTCTACTGCACACCTGATACATCCCAATGTTCCTAACTGAGATACCTTCCTTAATTACCATGCCTGATTCCTGCCTCTCCCCTGGTTCCGATTGTCCCTTCTTTGGGAAAAAATTGGATATACAGGGTATGTAGGCCCCCCTTGCTGGTTCCGAATGCGTTCGGATCTTCTTGGTAAAAAATTTTCTTCCTCATGTTCCTCAACATTGATGGGACCATTGTCATCCCTTAAAATTTGTGATGATGAATTAACCTCTTCCCTAGGTACTGTGTCATGATTTAACTGAAAATCCTTTAAATGTGTGCCCCTAACATGTGGTGGGTTGGGGTATTGTATACCCTCCCTATATTCCCTAAGGTCACGGTTCAATTTGTTGTACTTCCTTTTTATAATAATGTCACAATGCTTGTCTATATTTTTCCGGATATCATAATATTGGGCTTTATGAGTTTCCACCTGAAACAACAGGTCACCAGTAATATCCTCATTACATTTAACAATCTGTTCAGAAAGTACTTTAATCTCACAATCGTTTTTCTTGATTAAAGCCCTAAGAATATCAAAACCACATCTATCAAAGGCCTGCAGTAGCTCCATGTGGAATACACTACCATGAATAACATTATTAGGGTACTTGTGCACCCTTAAACCCTTAGGCACAATACCTTTCTTAATACATTCATTTAAATATGAATTATCCAAGACAAGTGTCTTGTACCTGTACAAACAGTCCTCCAAATATCGCATATTGTCCTGAAATGAATAACCATCTGTTGGGGTATTTGAAGAATATTCGAGGAAATAAATACAGGTTTAGCATGAATCCACTCAGAAAAGAAGAAACCGAAGCAGCTGCGTCCTGCAATGGTCCAGGTTGATGACAAGGTACAGAGGAATCGAAAACCTCTCACGGCACGGCAGGAGTGTCCAAAAAGCAGCAGCTTCCTGAACAATAGGTACTTCCGCGACCGCTGCTGGCCTAATCCATTTCTAGTCGCAAGTGCAGGGGAACCACAGACGATGTCCCAGAATGAGTTAAAACAGCTTGTAAAACTTCATTTTGTTTGAAATAATGGTTTGGAGACCCAAACCAATAGGAGTAAGCAATTGGACCAATTGCGTGAGCTGGCCCGTAAGCTGTGAGAATTCACCGGCTGCTGTACCCGCACCGGTACCACCAGTTTCAAATGTAGGAGGCCCAGACCCAGCTCCATAATGCTGCCAAAACCACAAAACCAGAAAAACTAGACCAACCAAATAAAAGGCGGTCCAGGGCAAACTCAACAAAAATAGTGGAAACGTAGCAAACAGCTTACAATGAAGGCACGATGCTCGATGTAACAACTGAAAGTTTATTTTAGCACACAATTCACAAGCGTTTTCGTCAAAAAATATGACTTCATCAGAAAAAACAGATGGAATACATCAGCTTAAATACTGAATTAATTAAACACTTCACTCCAATTAGTAAATTCCACCACGTTTAAAGGCATAGGATAAAATAAATAAAATCCTATTCATTTAACATGTTTTCTAGACAAATCTTAAAAACACTAAAAATATACAATATAAATGTGTATAAGGTTTAAAAACCAACAGTAATAAATAACAAGTGAATATATGAAATTTATATATGTAGAACTGTATGAAGTAATACTCAGATCTTATCAGATTTAAGTTTCAAGTAGGGAATAATGGACACAGAATCATTAATACCAGGAAATCTATAAGATTCCAACAAGATTTCAAAAATCCACGCATAGGGACTTACAAGTGCGGACGGTGTTCACAGTGTAAATATATTCTTAATCAAGATTTTGTGTACCTGGAGAGTAGAAGTAGGAGGATAAATTCCAGAAAAATGTACAATTGTTCATCCTACGGGGTTGTCTACCTGGCAGTGTGTCAGACGTGTCAAGCATTTTATGTAGGTAAGACCAAGAGGCAACTCCGTAGAAGAATATATGAACATTATTATGATATGAAAAAATGTGACACCAACAATGCACTTCATAAGCACCTTACCACATGTTCTGGTGGGGTATTTTATTTCTTTGTTTTGGACTCTGTTTCCCAAGATGCCAGGGGTGGACCATGGGAGGTTACCTTATCCCATAGGGAAACACACTGGCAAATCTTGTTGGAATCTTATAGATTTACTGGTATTAATGATTCTGTGTCCATTATTCCCTACTTGAAACTTAAATCTGATAAGATCTGAGTATTACTTCATACAGTTCTACATATATAAATTTCATATATTCACTTGTTATTTATTACTGTTGGTTTTTAAACCTTATACACATTTATATTGTATATTTTTAGTGTTTTTAAGATTTGTCTAGAAAACATGTTAAATTAATAGGATTTTATTTATTTTATCCTATGCCTTTAAACATGGTGGAATTTACTAATTGGAGTGAAGTGTTTAATTAATTCAGTATTTAAGCTGATGTATTCCATCTGTTTATCTGATGAAGTCATATTTTTGACGAAACGCTTGAATTGTGTGGCAAATAAACTTTCAGTTGTTACATCGAGCATCGTGCCTTCATTGTAAGCTGTTTGCTACGTTTCCACTATTTTTGTTGGAGTTTGCCCTGGACCGTCTTTTTATTTGGTTGGGCAATATATCAGGTCTTCCTGGCCACCTTGGCAATGTGAGTGTCACATGACAGGTTACCGTCCACTTGTGTCCCTATGTCCCTGATTACTTCTTCCATACATAATGGATTGCCACCTATGTCATACTTTGTGTGTGCCTTGTTTGGTATTTGTTGAGACATTCATACTCTGCAGTGTCTTCAGGAAGGCTGGCTGGGGTTCCTGGGTTTGTGAGTGTGGTCTGTAGCAGGCTTCAAACAGGTACACAGTTTGAGCCAGTGTTACTTGCCCATGGATAGTCCATGCTGCTTCTTGCTGTGGTACCAACCTGGGGGTGTGGTTATCCTTGATAATTACTGATAGCCACACTCCTATTGTTGTGTGTTCCAAGTTTTGGTGCTGTAGAGCATGGTATGAGGCATAACCTGGTAGTATTAGGGTGCTCCACTGGGCCTTGACCCAGGTTTCTGTTACAGGACACATATTATCATTCTCCATGCTGTGGTGGGTTTGGTCTGCATGCACCTTGCAGGTTAGACTTCTGGCATTGGGTAGCATTACGTCCAGGTTATTATCCCTTGTGCTACCTATGGTGGTGGGTTTGTGTTTCCGGCCTTACCTATTCAAGGCACAGTGGGGGTGACAACAGCCTTTGCCAGTATCCACACAGCCAGGTCTGCTGGGTGCGTGCCATCCCTAGCAGGTGAGGCATCATGTCTTGCTCAGCATGTCAGCCCAGGCTGTCAGCCATGTGTTCCCCCTTGCTAACAGCAATACCTCAGCCAGTTATTGTACTTGATCTTGTTGTCTTCATAGTGTGGCATCATGCTTGGTGAGGGTGAGATGTTAGGCAGGGTCTTCATGTTTGCATATACTAGATGGTGTGACATTGCTTAACACATGGCAATCATACCTCAGGTGGTGCTGCTGGGCTGCCTCTGTCAGATGCACATACTAAACTCCCTGTACATGTTTGAGAGCAGGTTGTGTCATGTTAGGCATCCATGTTACTATATGAGTGAGTCAGAGAGGGGTATCATTCCCAGAGTTCCTACTGAGCCAGTGTATGTGCTATGCGTTGCCTCTTTGCCAAGGCCAGGGCATACTGGGCACGCCTCCTTCTGCCTACTGGGGCAGGCTCAGGTTGTTCCTCCTCCGAGTCAGGCTCTGCCTGTTATGGCCTTGGCAATGGTGGGGGGCTGTTTGTCCCGGCCCTATGCTGGTCCTGCTGCAGCTGTTTTTGCAGAATCATATTATGTAGCATAGCACATACCATGACAATTTGGGTACATGTAGGTGGTGAGTACTGCAAGGGTCCACCAGATGTATCCAGGCACCGGAACCGTGACTTGAGCAGCCCAAACACACGCTCTATTACATTACGTGTTTGTGCGTGTGCCTCATTATGGCATTTCTGTTCAGGTGTGTGTGCATTTCTGATGAGTGTCATCAGCCACAGCTCCAGTGCATATCCTGCATCCCCCACTAGGTGACCATGTGTGATGTCCCCATTGGCAGATGTCTGGTACAGCTGCGTCAAATGCCAGATATGGGAAAATTAGGTAGCTCCCAGGGCAGTCAGCACACACATTCATTATTATGCCCTGGGCATCACACACGACCTGGCAGTTGATGGAGGGGAAGCCCTTGCGGTTAATTTAGGCCCTACCCCGCTCACCAGCTGGTGGTTTGATGCGTATGTGTGTGCAGTCTATTGCACCCACTACCTCAGGGCATTCCGCTATTTGCTGGAAGGGACGCATACTGCTGGCCAATACCTCACGGGCATTGGGGAAATATACATGCTCACCAACATGTGCTGACATGGCATCCAGGAACTGGTGTAGTACCCTGGAGGCTGATACCTGTGATATCCCCATCATATCACCAGTTGGTCTCTGGAATGTACCTGTTGCTAGTATTCTTAGGCCAACACATACCTTGGTTTCCAATGGGATGGGTTCCCCTCTGTTGGTTCTGTGTGTGAGGTGTGGCCTGCACAGCTCAACAATTTGCTGCAGGAGGTCTCTGTCCACTCTATAGTGCTCCTCTATCTCCAGCTCATGTAACCCCTGGTAGGTGACCCTGGGCCTGTACACTCTTCTCCATCTCCTCACTGTGGGTTGTCTGGCAGCATTTGCAAGTCTCCTTTGTCTTCTTATAACAGCTATGGCAGTCCCTAGCATGTTTGGTCTGAGTGCAGCTTTTTCAGTTTTCACTTCTACTAGCTTACTCCTGTCTTGCAGTGTCTCTTGAGAGAAACATACTGCAATGCTGTTTGCAGTGTTTTAAGTGCTGGGCTGGGCTAGTATTCTGCCTGTGTAATTGCCTGCTTCTAATTGTTTTCACCTGCTAGCTCTACCAGTATTCCCTGCTAGTTTCCTACTATTTCTTCTGCTTCCTTTTTCCTCTCTGTTTCCTCAGGGGGGAGCTGCATGCATACCAGCAAAAACACGCTCACAGTGGCTACCACAAACGCACACATGCTTACACAGACTAGAATCTGCTTATTCAGGTTAAAACATGTGCACACCAGCGCAAACAGGTTTACAGATCTTTAAACAGGCTCCTACATGCTTACTCTGCCTTACACGCGTGCACTCTGTCTTACTCACGGCTCCCAGCACACACACGAGCGCATGCACGCACAGCAAGAAACTTTGGTGTTGGTCACAGTGTACACCTTCCATTTCTTGATTTTCCCATGCTTATCTGTTGACACTCCTCTTTTTATGCTGTGTGATTGACATCTTTCACGTACCACTTTGCTCCAATGAGCTTGATTTCTTCCTGACATTCCCCCCTGTGATGTCACCTATCTCCTACTCTGTTACTCCCCCTTATCTAACTCTTACACTACATGGAATATGCTCATTTGCTATGTGACAGTGTGATTCACTATCCTACCACTCATTTACATAGGATTGCCTACTAATGCTTAGTTACATGTCTTACACTCAGCTTCCCCCCTTAGCAACCACTAGACGGTGGCCATTGTGTTTTTTGTCTGCTAGTCCCTGCATTGCAAATCCATGCATTACATAAAACCCACATTTGTGGGTTTCAAACCTTTATTTTTATGTCTTATTTAGCGCAGCCCATTTGTGCGGGGCTGCGCTGTGTTTAAACATCGCCGATCGCAAAAAAAAAAAAGTATTTTATTTCATGTTTGCATCGGGTTACCGTGCCAATGGCCACATATTTGGCCATTGGCATGCTGACTGCAACATTTGCACACTTTATTTGGAGCTGTCATGGCTCCATTGTGTTATTTGCAGTAACGTACTCAGTTGTCAACTGAGTACATTTCTGCACCTAACACAACTCTTACACGGGCTGGTTTCAGCTTCGTGGATCGCTAATCTAACTCATTTGCATGCCTTTCAGCTGCAAGTGAGGTGATTAGCATATCCACGCCCTGCCCGTTTAAGAGTCATTTTAGCTGGTCCCTTACACGGGATTTCGGGCTGTTCCTGGATCACGATGGCTGCATGGAGTCTTACACGACTCTTAAACTCCGTGCAAGCCATTGCAAATCCTGCCCAATATGTTCAAAATTTTGAAATACCGACATTCTGAACGGGAAATCGCATACAGCGTGGACCAGGAGATTTCCCTTGTTCTCACTGTAGTGCGATCTCAGAGTTGGTATATTTAAGTAGGGGGGTGTGGGGGTGCAGGGAGGCGATGCCCCCCTGCTATACACAGTTTAATGTGCGTTTTTTTTTTATTTTTATGGGTCTAGCTCACATTTTCAAACATTCAAATGTTCGAACACATGGTCTCGGCCATATGAATTTCGAACATTTGAGCGTTTGGTTATGTGAAATAGACCCATATATATATAAAAAAAAATTATATATATATATATATATATATATATATATATATATATATATATATTTATATGTGTGTGTGTGTGTGTGTGTGTGTGTGTGTGTGTGTGCACGTATTCAGTCTAACAGGGTGAACAATCACAAGAAAGGACACTTTTTGCTGGTGAAAGTCACATTCCTTTGAATGGAGTTTCTTTCAGCAATGTTTTGAATGGGATCATGGTAGTTATACACCTGTATTATTCCGAAAACTTTTCTAATAGGAGACTTCAGCTATCCCACCATCAACTGGCGGACTTATACATCATCGCATTAGTATGCCCAGATATTTCTGGACTTTGCAAATACAAACTCCCTGGTTTGGTTAGTCCCCACCCGAACTTGTCCTTACCAGTATGGGACAGTTCTGCTTCCCACATATAACCTCCTCCTTAGTCAAACTAGACCACAAGTCAGTCACATTCAACTGAAGACTTAAGCCAGAAGCATACTGCTCAGTGTTCAAAAACTACACAAAAGCTAGTTTACTAAAACTGAGTGATGACCCAACTAAATTCAAAAACCCCTTCCACCTCAACTTTCACATTGCTTATGCGGAATTATTTACTATCAGAATGTACAGATACACCTGTTCCTCTCCTAAATAAATACAATGCAAAATTAAAAAAAATAAACTCCTATGGTAGAATCCTAATATAAATGGGTTCTATAACAATAGAAATAAATCTTTGCACACAGAAGTAAATCTCTAACTCTCATGAAACCAAAAATTCTCTTGCTAAACTAAACAGGAAACTTCAAATCCCAATTAAATCAACCAAAGCCAGATATGAGGTAAAAATAGGCTCCAGGTTACAGATAACCACAAAGCCTTTATTAACTATGTTAGAAATCCCAGCAACAATGGATAGTGCTGCACAAAGCCAATCACAAATGATGCCACATACTCAGACCAAGAGGACATCGCTAATCTAATAATGGACAAAATCATTTCCAACTTCACCCCCTCTCTCACCTCAGATATTCTGAGAAGGAATACCTGCATCTACTCTCCTTCAATAAGTAACCCAAGAACAAGTTTTTAATGCATTATCTATGACCAAGAACATTATGCCAGTTGGCCAGAAAACATAGCAGACTCCCACTGGCCAGCCTGAAACATAACTTGTCAGACATCTCCCTCTTACACAGGCTATTCAACTTTAGCCTTAAAACAGGCTTTGTCCAGGATGAATGGAGGACACCAATAGTCATTTGCTTGCATAAAGGAGGGGCTACAACAGACCCAGCTAAATAAAGACCCATAAGACAAACCAGCACTTACAAGTCAATGGAAATGACCATTATGGAATTAATAAAAAGGGATATAGGTGATCTACAGACTCTCAATCCAGCCCATTTCAGATTCACCAAAGGCCTAATTAATGTGCTTGAGTTCTTTGGAAAAGTAATAGATGCAATGGACAAGTGAAAATTAATGCACACTTCCTATATAGACCTTGCAAAGGTATTCTACACCATCATACACTCAGGCATCTTAGATAAACTCTTCCAACAAATGTTAATACCCTCACAAATAGAACACAGGCAGTAAGGATGAGTTTCTCTACCTTTTCCAAAGACCTTTTACTAGTGAAGTGTCCCAGGGTTCAGTCATTGGACCACTTGTCTTAGACATTTACTTATCAGAAGTCAAAGTTAATGTTAAGGGATGGCAGCTGCTCAACTTTACAGATGGCTGCAAACTAAGCACCATTATAAAATCCCCAGATGATATGCAATGATCCAACAATTAGCTGGTGATATAATCAGGGACTGAAACGAAATGCCAAGAAATATATAATTGTATCCTTCAGTAAGCATGACTCATTTTGTAACTACCACATTGACAATACCCCTCCCCACATATCTAGATCCTATAGTCAGATAACTGGGGACCTGTGTTGACAGTGAACTATCCTTTGATCACCATGTATCCACTATTGTAAGGAAGTCCTTTTTCATTGCACAGGTTATATTGAATAATATGTCATCCAGATCTAGGGAAGTAATCATTCCTCTGTATTTGGCACTCATTAGGCCATTCATTGAGCAAAAGTGCCTTTTTGGTATGTACTGTCAAACACTTGTCACAGCTGGAGTGATAACAACAGTTCTTAACTAAAACATCACGGGCATGCAGCATCAAAAGTAAACAGACCATCTCAAAGTCTCGTAGCATCATACACATGGGTTTGGCATAATGGTTAAGGTCTCAAAGACACAAGGTACAGGGCTTGATTCTGATCTTGGGTTATTGGCTAGGCTTAAAATGTCACTTCAGAGCAGTTAGCCTAGTATTTAGCTATGAACCTATGACATAGCTTCTCTGTATCATACAGCCTACTGAAAGGCAACGTCTGCCTCATGTATACAGCATCAAAAGATTATGTTTTATTAGACCAATCACAAATTAGGGAATCCAGTTGTGTCAGAAACACCCTCTAAAAGGACCAAAATCTCATTTTCAAGATTAACAAAATATTCCTCAGGGATAGGTATGTATCATAGACAATGCCACTTCTATGGAACTAGCTTCCTGTTCACAAAAAGCAGAGCAGTTGTTTTACTTTATGAATGAATTAGTAACTGCAGATTCACACCTGGTCTGGCTCCAATTGTCCTCATGTACATGGGGAAACGTGTAAGTTACCAGCAGAATTCCACACATACTTCAATACATGTCCTGACCTGAGTAACTTCCTGATAATCGTACAATGGTTGTTGCTACATACTAATCATCTGTGGCCTGTCCTACTGCACTGCACATGTGTAATTTCAGATGCTGATTACGTTTGTTACCTAAAGTCATGTTTACTCTCATACTGCAGACCATGGCAGTCCTGTTTGGCATGATGAGTGTGTGTGTGTCCCTTGTCAGATCTGTATCATTTTGGGTGCATGATTAGCATGATGAGTGCATACTTTCAAACATTTATTACCCAAAATACAATATGCATGATAGCATCACATCAGGTACCAGAAGCTGTATGCCTTGTCTGTTATATATCTGTATCACACATTCTACACTATATTCACATTTCCTTTTTACATATTAGTTCCTCCCTTTGCAATCACTAACAGGACAACTCCTAAACATAGCACTGAGCTAAATACTCATGCTGCAGTAGATCTATGTAAACAAAACCCCTTCCCATAAAGTGTGTAGTTATATGCAACTAACACACTCTCCAAAGCCAAGAACACAGCATCCATGGGACCTGACAACATCCCAGGCTGCGTTCTACACAAACTACAGAATGAACTGGCACCCCACCTAAGCACCATGTTCAATTATAGCCTCACCTCAGGCTTTGTGCCAAGTTAATGGCGCACAGCGACAGTTATCCCACTCCACAAAGGTGGAGCCACCACAAGCCCCGGGAACTACCACCCCATTAGACTAACCAGCCTGGTCTGCAAGGCCATGGAACATATTATCAAGGAACTTATAAAAAAGACAGTGGTAATCTTCAAACTCTGGACCCCACCCAGTTCATGTTTGTAAAAGGCAGGTCATATCTCCTAAACCCTACAGACTTCTTGGAAGCAGTCACTAAAGCCATAGACGAGGGTAAGGTGGTTCACACAGCCTATCTAGATCTCACCAAGGCTTTTGACACCATCGCCCACTCTGGAATTATAGATAAACTCACTAAACTAGGTATAAATCCCTATATCACAAGATGGGTTGCCAACTGGCTCACTGACAGAACCCACACTGTGAATGTAGCAGACTCCAAATCCGACTTCAGACCAGTGACAAGTGGAGTACCACAGGGTTCAATCCTGGGTCCTCTCCTGTTTGGTATCTACTTTTTTGAAGTACAGGCTAGCACCGAAGGTCTTTGGCTAACGAAGTTCACAGATGACTGCAAATTAGGAGCCATAATCAAAACTCCTAATGATGTGGACATCCTAGAAAAGGGCCTCACTGAGGCATATGCCCGGTGTCAAAGCCATGGCCTCAAGCTCAATGCCAAAAAGTGCATTGTCATCACCTTTGGTAAAAACTCTGTACTCATGAGCTACCACATAGGTGGTTGTCTACTTAACACTGAAAGTGTGATAAGAGACCTTGGGACATAGGTGAACAGTAGTCTCTCCTTTGATAATCACATCACCACAGTGGTCAGGAAATCCTTCAACATGGCACACCTCATCACAAAAGATTTGTCATCCAGGAAAAAGAGGTCATTGCCCCTCTACTCGTCACTCATTAGACCCATTATAGAGTGCAATGCCCCTTTTGGTATGTACCTCACAAGACATATACAACAATGGGAAATGCTGCAGAAATACCTCGCAAAGAGGATTATTAGCCTCAGACAGATGCCCTATGCAGACCGTATTAAAAGACTCCAGCTTTACTACATCGCATGTCGCCTATCAGAGGTGATCTCTGTCTAACATACAAAGCTATGTCAAACCCAGAGCTGTTGGACATGCTCCACTTAAAGAAGTCCCAATCCCTCCAAGCTACACACTCTAGGGACCTAAACTTTGTCATCACAATAAACAGAACATGCTGGAGGGATAGATTCCTTTTCCAGAGACTTCCCATACTCTGGAACAAACTACCTGTCTATATCAAACAAAGCTCCTCATTAGCACCTGTTGTTGTTGTTGTTGCTGTGTCTTTTGGTTTTTCCTGATTAGGGGTCGCCACAGTGGAACTCCGGTCTGTTAATGATTGGTAGTTGATTTTTACATGCCGAGTTACCAGCCCTGATGCACAACCTTCAACGAAGGTACACCCATTCACGCACGTCTCCACACAGAAGATGTTCTAGCTGAGAATCGAACCTGACAGCATCTTACTGTGAGGCGACAATGCTACCGCAGCGCCACCACCACAGGACTAAAGCTCCTCATTAGCACTATTCAAGAAAAATCTTGATGATTGGATGGCAAATAGGAAATTCACCCCGGGGATAACCTCTTTGGCTCTGCTTGACAGGGGCACAGGAAAATAATTTTCTTGGGTGGCAAAAGCCAGGGTACCTTTGTGCCTAGTCTTAAATAGGCCCTAGGGCCAATAGCCTAGAACCTACCTATGAACCTATGAATCTATTATTCATACACATGTAGGTATTCCCACAGCTGGCATTGTACCTGTCCTACAGACCCCATTCACAAACAATGTGTGTTTTTTTTCAATACACATTCACATATTCTGTTCATCTTTGCAAAAAATTGTTCATTTTACAGCATGACACATTTTTGTATGGGATGTCTGATGTTCTCCATGCAAAAATGAAAGACTGATTACTGTAGCTGTCACTTGTGATGTTGATATGTGGACACCATTGGGTACACATCAGTCATTTATCTTTCTACTTGTGAATGTCTGGCATGTCATAACTCAGAAGTCCTGAGTCAGACATAGCAATGTTGCCTGAGATAGCATATACACCCAAAGCATTCATCACCCATGCATGGATTTTCTTGCCCCTGTATACTCCTGATCATCCTGTGAATGCTCTGATAGCTCTACTTTAGACATCTGGGAATCTTGGAGTAGCTTATCCAAACCTAGTCCTGACAGCACAGTCTGTTTAGTCATAATCATATTGTTAATCCTGGAGCACTCAGTGACTATTTGCACAGCCCTTTTGTCTGTATTTGGTGTACTTGGTGCTTGGTGTGTACTGCAGTGCACTTCCAGATGCATCTAGACATCTAAATTGTGCTTTCAACATACCAAACAATGGCTATTTGGTGTTTCTTGTCAAGGTGGGTGCTATGTTGTTGAATGGTGTTATGAACCAGTGTGCCAATGGATAACTGCAGTCAGCTCTTGGTACAAGTGTACAGAAAATTAGATCCAATCTTCACAGTACAATGTTGTGAGAAAAAAATACATTACTGATGCACAGCTCTACTTACCAAATAGTACCCTTCAGGGATGTCACCTTCTTGAAAAGCAGGGCTTAAGTCATTTTCCTTCCATATGTCGGCATCAGGCACACCACCCAAGTGTGTGGTCATCAGACTAATATTGAGGCCATCTGCCGTACACATGACCTGACAACTGAGAGACAGCAACTCCTTTTTGTTAATGTGCTTTTACATTAAAAGGACTAGATTCATCTAGTGGCTGTAGGTGTTTACCTGGTCTTTCTGAGCTTAGAAACCAACAAAAGGGCTGTAAGTATTTTTTCTTTGTACATCCCAGATATACTATGACTACTTCAGCAGTTTAAAAAAAAACTGTACTGTTTGCACTGTATTTTGCTACTGCATTTGTCGCACTTTGTATTTCACACCAGCTGCTGCTTTTACTTAATTTAAGAAATGATTTGTTTCTAGTGTTTTATTCTGTGGCTATTATTAATTCAAGAAAAAAACTGTGCTGCTTTTTACACTATTGGTTATTTAATAAAAAAAATATCCTGCTTTTTTCTGTTGTCCCATTGCACTTCTGCTGGCCATACCACATATTAGATTCAGATTGGCTGAATTCAGTTCTGTTTGTAGACTGAGCAACAAAAATCAGGGCATCTTTTTTGTAGAAGCTCCCCTGTACCCCCGTGGTAAGAGTGTACAGTAGGACTATGTAATTGAAGGTTACTGGTTCAGGGCTCAGTTTGAGCTATTGCATTGGTCAAGGCTCAGTTTGAGGTTTTTGTTTGATTTCTTTGTATTAGCTGCTTGGTCTTACTTGCAGGTAGTGCACCACCATGCAGAGGGGGGTAACTATTGGCAGCTATAGACGCAAAAACACCAATATAAATATTTTCCCTTTGAAGCAGCTTATTTAACATACCTCTCAACCTGTTAGACCAAGAAATCTGGACAAAGCCATAAATAAAAGTGGGACAAAGGCCCAAAAATAGGGACAAGTTTTAAATATTGCTCTTACAAACTTAGAAAGTTGACAGAACAACAGGTTTTGCATTAGCATGAATTTTCTAAAGGCTGTGAAGTCTGGAGCTCAAATGTCTGTCATTATTTTCTAACTTTAGTCTTTAATGATTTGCCAGAAAATGATAATTTTAAGAAAAACGGGCCAAAAATATGAGGTAAAAATCTGGACATTCTGTGAAAATCTGTACAGTTGAGAGGTATGAGCAGCTACTATCTAGCAGAGCAGTTCTTGAATAGCTCTCAGCTATTCAGTGAAGTACCTAGCAGAAATGTTGCCTTTTACCTATCAATATCAAACCCTATAGATCACCTGTTTATATACCTCCTACTGTACACCCCATAGGTTAGTCACCCTAAAATAGCTCCCTGCCTGATACCCCATCTTTTTCTCCTTATCTTCTGAGAAACCAGGTTCAGACATTGTATTATGGGCTGTCAGTTTCCCTCTGTTTCTACTGCAAGCATGGTGGATATTTTTGAGGCAGTGTAGCAACTGCCTTATGTACACTGACAACCCCTTTCTCCTAAATCACTCAAGTACAATTTTCAAGAGATGCTTCTACACTAAGAATCTGGAATCTCTGCTATCTTGCACCCAGAATAGCAACACTACAGGTTGTCAGCTCACACACCACGTTTCCTACTCAGAATATGCACCCAACACATAAACCTCCATATGCAAAGGTAACCTGCCAAAACCTGCCTAAACATCAGAGACCTCCAAAACACTAACATGCTACACCTAACACAGCACACAAAGCACCCAATATACACACAAAAACACTAGCACCTGTGCCTCACCAAATAAGCCCTTAAGGCAATGCACAACTATTCCAAATGTTTTAGTTATAGTGACTCTATAGTGAGACATACAGATACCCCACTCACCAGGTTGAACAAAGAGATAGTTACAGTCCGCTGCCTGTCTGGTGCAAGGATTCACCAGATCACATGTGCACTCAAGTTTCTCAACAACAAGTACCATTATAACTCCATCATAGTTCATACTGCGATAAATGACCTGACACGTACCTCTCTGTACTATATAAAGAGAGATATGATTGAGCTCTCTGAATATATGTCCCAGGCGGGAATGTCCCTAACTTTGAGCAGCATTTTACCCTGCCCTAGGATGATACTGCAATATGAACAGAAAATGAATGACTTCAATGATTGACTTAGTTTCTGGTGTCATTCTAAGGGGATCCAGTTCCTGTCAGCCTTGGACAACATGATGGATAGAGCCTGCTGCTCTGACAGAGATGGTCTTCACCTGGCACCTAAAGGCTTTCGATTGCTGGCTAAGGCACTTGCCTCCTGCATAATGCCCTTTGTAGGCAAGGTCACAACAACAAAATTTCTGACATGAAAACATCAAACACAAGGAAACTAAGGGTCATGCTGCTAAACGCTAGGAGTTTAAATCAGAAACTGCTCTCTCTGAAAGCACTCCCCTCCCTGGAAGATGTTGACATCTGTGCAGTCACAGATACCTGGCTCAAGGCTGCAGAAAGTACCCACACTTTGCAACTCTACAATGCTTTCCACACTTTCAGACTGCAAATTGAAGATGTGAGAAACAAAAGAGATGGACTAGCTATCTTCATTAAAAATAATTACACCTCTAAACTGGTTAGACAAGAAAACTCTATGGAGCTACTCCAAGTCCAAATTACCATGGGTAAGACCCCTCTTCAAGTCATCATCAATTACACATCCCCTTCCATGAAGTAAGTTGCCCACACAGCTTATTTAGACCACATGGGACAATTAACGTACAACCTAACACCCTAGTCATGGGTGACTTCAACTATCCTTCCATTAATTGGAAAATGTATACAAACCCAAACTCCCTCACACAAAAGTTCCTGGACTTTGTTAACTCAAATGCCCTGAAATAAATAGTGGACCATACCATAAGGGTCTCCAATATTCTAGACCTAGTCCTCACCAAGATGAGTCACCAATGCAATGCCTCAAGTGTAGTCCCTGCATAGATTAAATCCAACCATAAATCAATCATTTGTGAAGTAACAATAGCACCAGAACTCCTCAAAGGAGAATTCCAGTTAAAAAACTTCACCAAAGCTAACTATACCCTCCTAAGGGAAGGCATAATCAACTATTAAGCTCCTGTTTTCACAGATGCCATTGATGGCTATACAAAGCTATACGCTGATGCCCTGTATAAATGTCTATACAAATGTACAGACAGAGCAACGCCGGATAGGATTAAATCAAGATCCTCATGAAAAAACAAACCAACTTGGTGGATGTCTAGCATTAATAAATGACACAATAAGTGAAAGAAGCTGCTGTCTAAAAATACAAAAGTGAGATCCTAGAACTGTAACAGCACCCTCGTCAGTCTAAACAAGCAAAAAAGACAGCGTGTAAAATCTTCAAAGAGCAACTGTGAGAAAAATTTAGCAACCACAGCCAAGGATAACCATAAGGCTTTCTTCAGCTACATCTGCAAACAAAAAAGATGTGTGCTGAACTAATTGTGGGTGACATCACACACACACTGACCCTGCAGAAGTTGCAAACTTGCTAACAGATAATATTGGCAAAAAATTCACCCCTCCATCTTCCCCCAGCATATCACAAACAATGTCTTCATCATCTCCTTCTCCCTGCATCTCCAAAGAGCAAGTCAACAATGCTCTCTCCAAGGCTAAGAACACAGCCTCTATGGGACCAGATTGCATTCCAGGCAGATGGCATTCCAGGCTACACTCTTAATGTTCTAAAACAAGAGCTAGTTACTTCATTAGGCACTCTGTTCAACCACAGCACGAGTACTGACTTGGCCAAGGCCTTCAACATTCTCCCACATCCGGGAATCATTGACAAATTAACCCGGTTGAATATCAACCCCTATGTTGTCAGGTGGGTTGCAAACTGGCTCACAGATTGACAACATTCAGTTAAAGTGGGAGACTTTGCCTCTACCAGCAGACCTGTCACCAGTGGGCTCCCACATGAGTCAGTGCTGGGCCAACTTTTGTTTCGTATATACTTCTCAGAATTCGAGGCCAAAACAGAGGGGCTGGGGCTAACCAGGTTTGCGGATGACTGCAAATTAGGTGCTATATCACTAAACCCCCCAGTGATGCCAGCATACTTCAGGAGTGGCTTACACTGACAAATGATTGCTGCCAAAGCCATGATCTTAAACTAAATCCTAAAAAATGCATCATCATTCCCTTTGGTAAAAACAGTGTCCCTGCTGATTATAAAATAAACAATGATACCTTAAGTACCAATTCAGTAGTGAGAGACCTGGGAACAAAAGTTAATTATGACCTCAACTTTGCCCACCATGTGTCGACTGTGGTGAGGAAGGCCTTCTATGTCATTCACCTGATTAGCAAAGGCATCGGCTCAAGAGCAAAAAAGGTTATAACTCCTCTATACTTGTCCCTCATCAGGCCTATTATTGCATATAATGCTCCTGTTGGTATGTACCATACCTAACACCTGCAGCAGCTTGAGAGACCTTAGATTTCTAACTAAGAAAATTCAGGGTCTCCAGCACACATCTTATACAGACAGACTGAAGTTGCTGCCATTGTACTCAGCAGCATATGGACTACTTAGAGGCAACTTGTGTCTTGTTTACAGGGCTAGCTTTGACCCAAATGTAATGAAAATGCTGCACATCCATAAGTCAAATTGCACTAGAGTCATCAGTTCCAGGGACCTCAATCTAGCCTGCATCATAAACACCACCTGCTAGAGAGACAGATACATCTTTCAGGTGAATAAGCTTCCAGTCCATAGCAACGGAGCACCTCCATGACCCTGTTTAAGTGCAATCTAGATGCCTGGATGAGAAGCCATACATTTCTACCAAAGACTACCCTGGCTTCACTCCTGAACATGGGTAGCCCTTGCTAGAAAAACCCTGGGCATAGACAATATCTCTTATCTAGTATTATATTGTGATTTAAATGCTAAGCTTGTAAAGACACTTGGGTCAGTAGCCTAGTGCCATCCTATGAGCCTATGAACTTATAATGCTCTGTATCTTCACTGGAGGAGTATTTATTGCTACATGGATACAGTCAATTAAAACAATGACAGATGAGAATTTAGCAATAGCATAGAACCTTTCCACAGAAGCCTGGCACTTCCTGGATGTTCCTGGGAAGTGTAGGAATTCATCAACTTAGCGGCATATAACTGCCAGGAACTGTCTTAATATGTGACCAGCAGCTGTATGGAGCAACCATATGCCACTGGAATCTACCAGAAGCCAGTATACCCAGACTCAGACAAACCTTTGTTTCTACTGGGACTGGATTACCCTACAGATTTAGCAAGGACATGTGAGTTGCACACATCTTGGACTCAGCCTGCAAGGTGTCTTTTCTATAGCTATAAATAATTTCATAGTCAGAAAGCTGGCTTAACTGGAGCCTGGCTTGGTGCCACATTGGCTGCCTAATAGCACTCATTTGCAGATCATCCTGCAGTATAGCTTGTAACACCTCAGTCATCTGAAATGCATTTACTGCAGGTAGCATTTTTGTTATTTTCTTGTGGAATTTGTGGTATTATATAAAATAAAGTATAAATTTGAAACAATCCGAGAGTGTCAAAATGGCCCCTGCCACTTGTATGGAAGTACTGGCATACTGCTTTGTCACATTTTATTATTAGGTGTGTGACACTGCAAGCCCAGCTAGCTGGAATTTTGTAAATAATTCTATGTCATTTGTGAATATTGATATGATTTATACAGAACTGTATGTTAAATACTGAGCTTCAAAAATGTAACCACAGCATACCCTGCTAGAACATTAGAAGATTAACTTACAAATCTTCAAAAAGTTAAGATGAAATTAATTGATTTACGATTGTGCTATAAAAGTTAGTTTCAATGCAGCAAGGAGACAGGATGTCTAGAGCTAGACATTTTTTCTATTGTCTTGGAGAGAAGTAGATACTAGGTTTAAAATGTAAAAAGTGTTTTATTGCTTTATTACTTCCTAGAAACTACACAGTTTTTGAGCAATCATCTGAGAGATATGTTTTTTTAACACAGAGAAGTTAAAATTCTGTTAAGTTTCTATTTAGCCTGGGAACTGAAGTCAGGTGACAAAGAGTGATGTTACCCAAGCTAACCCAGCAGTAAAATGTGATATTAATTTAAGAGCTCTCTCAGAGAGAGACTATGCATTTTGTATTTTGTCTTTGACATGGAAACATCCACTCATCATCACCATCTGCACTTGTCTTGCTAATAGTAAGTAACTAGAGTACAGTAATTTCCTTAGCTATAGATAGGAAAATAGTAAAGATTAGTTTAGATGTTTTCTGTACTTATTCAAGACTGCCCTGCAATGTTGTTTTAAAATATGTCCTGTTATGTCAAACTCTGAAGTAACTTTGTTGATTGACTGAGTATTGTCTTGCTTTTGCATTATGTACTATTAAA
The DNA here is from genome assembly GCF_019279795.1 of Protopterus annectens. NCBI lineage: Eukaryota > Metazoa > Chordata > Ceratodontiformes > Protopteridae > Protopterus > Protopterus annectens. The sequence continues at coordinate 1,549,947,480 of NC_056735.1, forward strand.
TATATTTAAACCTATCTTTGTGACTGATATTTGTGAGACATATTTAAGCTCTGAGAGTACTTGCATATGTATTTGGTGACACTGCACAGTCCACTCCCAAATAAATTTGCTCTTGGTCAGGCTACCATTTGGATTATTAGTAATATTACACAGTAGGATTGGACACCTTTTGTTAAGGGCCTTATAGTAGCTGATAAAGAGTTGGCTGGTGGCAGCTGGAACTACCTTATAGTCTAGGAAAAAGGGATCATAGCTAGTAAACCTTTGCCAGCCTTCCCCAGGTGTGTGTGTTTGTATATCAATCAAATCTCAAAGTGTGTGTGGGGGGTGGTGGAGGTATTAGCTTGGCCACTCAGCTGAGATCTCAACCCTATAGTTGTGCCAGTGGGAAGTCTTACTGGGGATCGGGAGAAACCATCCCCAGACTGACTGCGATCTCTGTGTGCTCTTAAGGGAAATTGTACTTTACTGTGTGTGTACTTCTCATTCTCCCATTGTGTATGTCCACATCTGTTGGCAGTGGTGAGGACTGAGGCTCCTTGATTACAGGGCCAGTGTAGGGGCGTCACAGGGTGCATGCATTCTGCTTTGTAATCCTGCATTCATCCAAATATATTGCCATTTACACTTGTTGCCTGGTAATTCTTAGAACTGCAATTGCACTTAGTTCACTGAAGTCTTGCTTTGACACACTGCACTATGTGCAACTTTCTTTTGAAAACCAGCCCATTGTGCACCTCATGTGGAACATGCATGTTATTGTCTTTCCATTTAATATTATCAAAATGAATAAAGTCTGTCATGTGCATGTTATAAAAAAGGCATTTTAGAGATATTAAGATATAGTTGACAATATTGTTAAAGATCAAAGAACGGAAGAAAAAAAGATGAATTTTTAACTATTACTGAATGACTAGCTTAAGTTCAAGTAATATTTTCTGCTGTGAACTAAAGGAATGAGCAGCAACACAGATTGCCAGACATCAGGAAATATTTTAGATATTTAGTAAATGCATGTAGCAGCTTTTAAAGTAGTAGCTGTTTCCTTTCATTAAGCAATGGTTATACCATTAATCTGTCTGTTTACGACCAAGTACTCATTACATAAGAAAAACTGTATAAACCCAAGAAAAATCCACATGCCTAGTGATTATACAATCCTTGTGGCAATTACATTATTTTCAAGGAACTGCACTAGTAAAAAATAAATAAATAAATAAAGATCTAAGCTTTTAACATATGGAATTCAGGGAGGACATGGTATTTATATGTGTTGGCCTTACCGGAATCCATGGCGCTTGTCTCACATAAAAGAAGTCAGTCCAGGATATAGAAAAGCTACAGTAAGTAAAGTGTCATATATGTAAGTGAGACATGGCAGAGTTTCAGTTTTGTATTCATTTTGCAACTGAGAAAACTTAAACTGTTTGCAGCTTATCACTGCCAATGTAAACAGAGACAATTCAGCAACAAGCAAAATAGCTCCATGTTAAGCAATGATTTCCTTTTTATAAAATAAATATAACCCTCTGTTTAAAATAATAAGTGTATACATCTTTTTTCTGCTTATTTATGTAAGAAGGTTAATTTTCTGCAGTGACTGGATGAGAATTAAATCATCTCTTTGAATGTTTGCTAACATATTGTTTGAGGCATATCATTTGAGGCCATTCCATACCACAACTGCGTACTTAGTTTTTTGACATCAGTGACTATGTCAACATTATTTAAAAAAATGTTCACTCATTAAGAGTCACTCTCATGGTCACTGATAAACACACATTTGATAGTGCCAGCACAGTGCTGAGGAATAGTTATGTTGTATTATAAAGAAGTGTGTGAAAGAAATAATACTTTTCCTAGCAAATACAATATTGTCAAATCAAAGATATCCACTTAAGCAAGAAAAGAAAAGAAAAAATAAAATAAAATTAGAAAGTAAAAGATCTTAATCCCTTCTAGAACAAATTTCAGTTTACAACACATAAGGTCCCATGAAACATAACAGGACTTTAGAAATCAAAGTACTGTACATCCAAAAGTCTAACACATTGCATTAGATGATACACTGCCATAGAGAAAAAGTACCTCATGTCTTGCTGGTATGAAGATGGGGTACCAGCTGATAAACCTGGTGACTGGGATTCCGAATACATTCTGATTATCATAGCATCATCTACAAAGAATAGAGGGCAATGTGGAAGAAGGATACCCAGACAGTTCCAACAGTAGTAGGAGCAATGGGTCTTATAAAAAAGAATCTATAAGCATGCTTATATAGGTTACCGATACATGTAACTCCGTATGACTTGCAGAAGGAGTCATTACTGGGCACATTGTGGGTGCTGCGAAGGGCCCTTCTGGCTAGCACCAAACACTGAAATAATACTAATTTCATGACCTTTAATCATACTGTGACTTAGGAATAGGGTCCATTCCCATCATTGTATTAGAAACCCAAAAGATTTGAAGAAATTAAAAAAAAATGAATAGAGCATTATGGAAAGCCTTGCCTTCTTTGTAGAGAAATCTATAATGTGTAGCTCTCATCCCGATTCTAGATGAGAGAACCTAAGGATCCAGACTGGATGCAGTGGAATGTGATAAAATTTCAAAGGCAGATAAAATTATATATGCAACTCAGTGATATTATTGCATATATGTTCATAGGTTCATATATTCATAGGTGTTTACTAGGCTAATGATGACAAGGGCCTTTATAAGCCTAGATATGCATCCCAAATCTCTGATAGGTTGTGATACCCTTGATAAGTGTAAGCATGGGCCTGGAAGATGAACAACATAAAGGTTACCTGAGTCCATTAGAGACATAGGTGCCAAATCAGGCATGAATTTCCTGTTTCCCACCCAATTGTCCAAGTTGCACTTGAATTGGGTTAGGGAGGAACTCTGCTTAATCCAATTCAAGTGCACCTTGGACAATTGGATATGAAACCGGAACTTCAACCCTGGTTTGGCACCTATGTCTCTAACGGACACATGTAACCTGTGTTCAGTGAGGTAAGGAAACAACAAAGGGACAAAACAAAGTACAATGTTGCCGTTTTCCTAGAAGCACAGTAGAAAATGATGCCTCTTCCTCATTTAAAGCTCATCCCCAATATTTTTAAAGATAAAATTACACTTACATTTTCTTAGTTACATGATACAAAGTGTAGGATTTTCTTATCCACCTATTGCATGAGATTGTTTTATCATTTCATAGTATTTAAAATGTGTGTTACAGTCAAAAGAGACAATAAATGAAAAAAAATGAGACAAATAGTTCATAGATGTTGTCAAAGAGTGCTTTTGGAACAGGTGTTGAGTTTACCAAGTTAACTCAGTTAACAGTTTGGAAGGTACTTAATTTAATGTGTCTGCTAATCCTCTCAAGGCACTGTTTCTTATCATTTGGGTTTGTTTCCAGTTTTAATAATGAAAAGCTAGAAAGATGCAGCAGCTGAAGATTCTGACAAATATGGATGGACAATTTCCTATGGCTTCTCCTGCCAGCCTGGTTGATATGGGCATCCTGAGACAGTGTAGCAACTACCTCATGTACACGGACAACCATCTACTACTACCACCTAGGGACACAATTTGTAAGAGATGCAATTACATTAGGAATCTAGAGTCTAGGCTCTCTCCCTCACAAGCCAGTATATCTGGCACTGAGATGGTTGTCAACGCAATCACTACAGCTCAAACACCACCCACAAATACATAACACACTGACATATGTGGTGGTTCTTAACAAAAAACAAACCCAAACAAAGAAGACTTCAGAGGCAAAAACTCACGCAAACTCCACAACCCTCCACACCACATACCATGCATAGTCCACACACCTGTGTCTCACAACCAGTAAGGCCTAACCATAAACCCAACATATTAGTCATAGCAGACTCCATTGTGAGACACTCAGATGTGCCTCTCACCAGGCTGGATAAGAAGAAAGTCATGGTTAGTTGTTTGTCAGGTGCCAGAATCCACCATATCACACACACACTCAAGTCTCTCTACAACAGGTACTGTTATTACTCTGTCATAGTCCATGTTGGTGTGAACGACTTGTGATGTGCCTCCCTGGCCTACATGAAAAGAGACATGGAGGAGCTCTTAGATTATGTAGCCCAGGCGAATATAATCCTAGCCCTGAGCAACATCCTACCATCACCCAGAATAATACCACAGAACAAGCAGAAAATGATTGATTTCAACAACTGGCTAAGTTTCTGGTGTCATTGTAAGAGGATCTGTCTGCCTGGGATGACATGATTGACAAACCTTAATGCTTTGACAGAGATGGCTGCATCTTTCATCCCTGGGCTTCTGGATACTGGCCAAGGCTCTTGCCACCCTTATAATGCCTTTTTTAGGCGGTAGACCAAAGACCAAATTACCACCGTAACAGCTAAAAACAAATGCAATCTCAGGTTCATGCTACTCAATGCTAGAAGTCTAAATCTCAAAATGCACTCGCTCGAAGAACTCCTTAAAATGGAGAACATCGGCATTTGTGCTGTAACAGAGACCTGGTTCAAGGCAGCGGAAACCACCCCTACACTACCAGGCTATAACTCATTCCACATCTTTCAGCCCCAGAACTTGGACTGAAGTTCCAAAGGTGGTGATGTTTCCATATTCATAAAGGATGTGCACACCTCCAGACTGGTAGCCCAACATAACGCATCAGAGGTACGTCAGTTGCAGCTAACATTAGGTAAGACAGCGATTCAGGTTGTAGCCTGCTATAGGTCCCGAACCATGTCCCAAGATACACAGTCCATGTTCCTAAGCACCCTAGAGAATATTGGGGTCCAACCTAACACTCTCATACTGGGCGACTTCAACTACCCCTCCATTAACTGGGAAAACTACACATGTACCAATACACTTGCCCAACATTTCCTGGAATGCATTAATTCCAATGCCCTGGACCAGCTTGTTCTTACCCCCACTAGAGGTAGCAACATCCTTGACCTGGTCATTACTAACATGGGCAACTGTTGCTCTGCACCAATAGTCAACTCCTCCCTGGTTAGATCCGACCACAAACTAATCACCTTGGAAATCCATATCCCTCCAACCCCCCCCCCCCCCGCAAAGGTAACACCATGAAAAACTTCTTCAAAGCTAACTTTGGGCTCCTAAAAACAGGTGGCTACCTTCACGGCACCCATGCAGATGGTGAATAGTTGCATGAGCGCTGAATCATACACCAGTGCACTGTATGAACATGTACAGAAATGCATGGATCTCGCCATACCCAATAGAACTAGGACGTTCTCCTCCAAAAAAGGAAACCAATTTGGTGGTCACCTGCCATAAACAACCTCTACAGTAGAAGGAGTAAACTGATGCGGAATAAGGTGAAGTCCCAAGACAGGAAAAATGCCCTTATCAGCCTCAACAAAAAGTTGAGATCCCTCATCAAATCCTAGCTATGAAAACAGAATTGCAGCAGATAGTAAAGACAACTACAAGGCCTTCTACAGCTATGTAAAGAATTTCCACGGCAATACCCAGATTTGCTCTGAGCTACTGCACAATGGTACCTCCTATACCGAGCCAACATATATTGCCAATATGCTGGCTGACAGATTCAGTGCCAAGTTTAGCCCCCCCCCCCCCCCAAAGGACTTATCACATTAACAGTAGATTGCCAGGCACCCAGTATTACTGCTGCACAGGTTAAAACAGCACTGTCCAAGGCCAAGAATACAGCTTCTATGGGACCTGACAACATCCCTGGCTGTGTTCTACATGAACTACAGAGTGAATTGGCACCTCACCTATGTGCCCTGTTCAGTCACAGCCTCACCTCAGGCTTTGTCCCTACCAAATGGTGCACTGCTACAGTCATCCCTCTCCCCAAAAGAGGAGTGACTACAGACCCTGGGAACTATCGTCCCATTAGCCTGACATGTCTGATATGCAAAGCTATGGAACGCATCATCATGGACCTAATAAGCAAGGATATAGGGAATCTCCAAACTCTGGATCCCACACAGTTTGGTTTTCTGAAGGGTAGAGCATGCCTGCTCAACTTGGTCAACTTCTTTGAGTCAGTTACCAAAGCTGTGGATGAGGGCAAGGTGGTTCATATAGTCTGCCTTGATCTTACCAAGGCCTTTGATACCATACCCCACTCAGGAATCATAGCTAGGCATCAACCCGTATATCACTAGATGGGTTGCAAACTGGATAACAGACACAACCCACAGTGTGAAAGTAGCTGACTCCAAGTCAGACTGCTGACCAGTCATGAGACGAGTTCCATAGGGTTCGGTCCTGGGTCCTCTCCTGTTTGGTATCTACATCTCTGAAGTCCAGGCCAACACGAAGGGACTCTGGCTGACAAACTTTGCAGACAATTGCAAGTTGGGAGCTATTATTAACTCCCCAAGTGATATTGACATCCTACAGAATGGCCTCACTGAGACCAACGACTGGTGTCAGAACCATGGCCTTAAGCTCAATGCCAAAAAAGGTGTCATCATCCCCTTTGGGAAAAACCTCATTCTCATGAATTACCACATTGATGGTAGTCCACTGAACACAGAAGGTGTTATAAGAGATCTGGGAACACAGGTTGACAGCAACCTCTCTTTTGACTACGACATTGTCACTGTGGTCAGAAAGTCCTTTTATGTGGCACATCTCATTACTAAGGGTTTTGCATCCAGGAAGAAAGAGGTCATTGTCTCCCTCTACTCTTCCCTCATTAGGCCAGTCATCGAGTACAATGCCCCATTTGGCATGTACCTTACTAGACACCTGCAACAACTGGACAGGTCACAAAAGTACCTCACAAAGAGGATCCTAGGCCTTAAACACTTATCCTATATGGACAGACTCAAAAAACTCCAACTATTCTCTGTCTCATATCGTCTACCTAGAGGCAATCTCTTCTTGACTTACAAAGCCATGTCTAACCCAGCCCTGTTAAAAATGATATATCTAAAGAAATCCCAATCACTCCACACCACATGCTCCAAAGACCTCAACCTCATTACCACAATCAACAGAACATGCTGGAGGGACAGGTTCATAACCCAGAGACTGCCCATGCTATGGAACAGACTTCCCATACATGTCAAGCAGAGCACCTTACTGGCCCTCTTCATGAGAAATCTTGATGATTGGATTGGAAATAGAAAATTCACTCTGGGGATCACTCCAGTAGCTCTACTCGACAGAGGCACTGGGAACTAAGGTAGGGTGGCACAATGCCAGGGTAATCCTATGGACTAAGCTTGTAAAGGCTGAAGGGCCATTAGGCTAGTACACACCTATGAACCTGTGAACCTTTATGAAGAGTGATATGATTGAGCTCACTGAATATGTGTCCCAGGCAGGTATGTCCCTAGCCTTAAGCAGCATTCTACCGTCACCCAGAATGATGCCTCAATACAAACAGAAAATGATTGGCTTAGTTTCTGATGTCATTCCAGGGGAATCCAGTACATAACAGCCTGTGAATATATGATCGACAGACCATGATGCTTTGCTAGAGATGGCCTGTATCTGTCTCACTTGAGCTTCAGGCTTCTGGCTAAGGCCCTTATCTCCCCCACAGTGCCTATTTTAGGAAAGGTCATGAGGTTGATACTACCAACAAAATGCAAATTAAAGGTCATGCTGCTAAATGCTAGGAGTCTAAACATGAAACTGCACACATTGCAAGTATTCTTAACCCTGGAAGATGCTGACATTTGTGCCGTCACAGAAACCTGTTTCAAAGCCGCGGAGGGCACGCCAGCCTTGCCTGGTTTCTTATCCTATCGTACATTCAGACCCCAAACTGTGGTCAACAAAGTCAAAGGAGGTGGAGTTTCAATATATATTAAAGACACACACAGCTCCAGGCTGGTCAAACAGTATGATGCACAGCAGATACTCCAGGTGTAGTTAACTGTTGACAAGAACCCTATTCAAATTATATCTAGCTACAAACCCCCAAATTTGACTCAAGATGCCCACTCCACCTATCTGGACCTCTTTGAATCTATCAAGATTCTACCCTTTACCGTGATCCTGGGTGACTTTAACTACCCAACTATAGATTGGAAAAACTACTCATGCCACAACACAAATGCCCAGTGATTCCTCAATTTTATCAATTCAAATGCCTTGGAACAGCTAGTTGATCCTGCCACAAGAGGTGATAATATCTTGGACTCGGCATTAACCAACATGACTAACCACTGCAGCACCCATACAGTATCATCCTCCCTGATAAGATCCGAACATAAAGCAGTCACTTTCGAAGTCACCATCTCCTCTGACCTCCTCTAGCTAGGGTCAAACAAAAAAACTTCTCTAAAGCTGATTACCACCTCCTGCGGGATGGTATAAGCAACTTCACAGCCCCCTCCCCCTCTGTAAGAATGACAGCAATGTCCAAATCTACACCAAAGTACTATATGAGCATTTATATAAATGCATGGAATCAGGAATAACCAACAGGACAAAATCATCCTCCGCAAGCAAGAATAAACCTGTCTGGTGGACATCTGCAATAAATAAACTATATAACTAATGGAAATAATTGCTGTCCAGGACCAAGAAGGAGCAGATGCCCAAATGGAAGCAATCTCCTCTTAGCTTGAACAAGTAAAGAAGAGCACTAGTGAAATCCTCTAAAGCCATCTTCGAGTCCAAATTGGCCACATCTGCTAGAGACAATCATAAGGCCTTCTTCACATATGTTCACAGTCTCAAGGGAAGCACCCAGATCTAGTGGTCAAGGACACCAAATAAACAAATGCTGTCGATATAGACAACCTACTGATGGACAGATTCAGCGAAAACGTTACCCCTCTTCCCCCCATCAGTAAATCAGGACATCCCCAGTACCTGCTCCCCTCCCCTTATCTCTAGGGAACAGGTCATCACTGCCCTCTGAAAGGCAAAAAAATACAGTCTCCATGGAATACGATAACATCCCAGGCTGCATCCTACATGAACTCAGGCATGAACTTGCAGCACCATTAGGCACCTTATTCAACCTAAGCCTGAGTACTGACTTTTTCCCAGCTGAGTGGAGGACAGCCACTGTCATCCCTTTACACAAAGGTGGAGTGTCCATCGATCTAAGAAATTATAGACCCATCAACCTAACAGGCCTGATCTCCAAGACCATGGAATGGATTATCATGGACCTCATTAATAGGGACACTGGCAACCTCCAAACACTTGACCCTACACAGTTTGTCTTTGTCAAGGGGTGGTCATGTCTGTTAAACCTGGTTGACTTCTTTGAGACAGTCACAAAAGCCATGGATGAGGGGAAGATGGTACACACCACCTACCTTGACTTGACCAAAGCCTTTGACACTATTTCCCACTTGGGCATAATAGATAAACTCTCTCAACTAGACATTAATCCATATGTTACCAGATGGGTAGCAAACTGGCTCACTGATAGAACCCACCTAATCAAAACAGGGGAAGCCACCTCAAGCAGGAGACCTGTAACGAGTGGCGTACCCCAGGGATCGATCTTAGGGCCTCTGTTATTCAGGATATACTTCTCTGAGGTGCAGGCCAAAACCAGTGGACTATGGCTAACCAAGTTTGCAGATGACTGCAAGCTAGGCACGGTCATCAATTTCCAAATGATGTCAATGTCCTATAAGAGGGTTTCACCCAAACAAATGACTGGTGCCAGAAACATGGCCTCAAGCTGAATGCCAAAAAAGCATGATCATCACCCCCTTTGGGAAAAGTGACATCCCCACATATTATCACATTAATAACCATGTCCTAAGCATGCAATTAGTCGTGAGGGATTTGGGCACCCAGGTTGATAGCAACCTGACTTTTGACAACCATGTTGCTTCCGTTGTATGGAAAGCTTAATACATGGCCCACCTCATAATTAAGGGTATCTCATCCAGGGACAAGGAGGTCATAACATTCCTGTATTGTTCCTTTATAAGGCCAATTATAAAGTACAATGACCGCATTGGCATGCACCTCGCAAAGCACATGCAACAGCTGGAAAGACAACAGAGGTTACTCACCAGGAGAATCCATGGCATGAAACATCTACCCTGCACAGATAGGCTATAAGCCCTGTTCCTGTACTCAGTTTCATACAGACTCCTCAGAGGTGACCTCTGTCTGGCATACAAAGCAATCTCAGACCCTGCCTTGATGGGACTGCTGCATATCCACAAGTCAAGCTCCACTCGAGTAACCACACGCATGACCTCAGCCTGATCTGTGATATCAAAAGGACTTCTTGGCAGGACAGATTTATGTCCCAGAGACTCCACCATCTGTGGAACAGACTCCATCTCCTCCTCATCAAGCAGAGTACCTCATTATCCCTTTTTAAGAGCAACCTGGATAACTGGATGGGAAACAAAACATTCCCCCCTTGGATTCTACCTGTGTCCCTACTGGACAGGGGCTTTGGATGCTGACTTGTCTAAACATAGGCTAAACTCTTGGCTAGGCTTATAAGGGCCTCAGGGCCACTAGCCTAGTAACTTCCTATGATCCAATGATCCTATATACATAGAGGTTTCACTCAAAGCATGTTTTCTGGCTGTAATTTTATTTTCTACAACAGAATAACACAACCCATTCCTTCCTAGATCACACTGTGGTGATGTAAGAGTCAGACGGTAAATAGAAACTTCTGTCCGTGCCTTACCTTTTCTTTGCTCTCCTTCAAAAAGTTTATTTCTAGGCAGTTGGAAAACTGGAATGCAGCTCATTGCTTAGCATAGAGCACTGTGTGTTCCATGGTTTTAATATTGCTGGCTATTGGACAGGCTGGTTTTCATCTGAACAACAAAGTTTCTTTTGACTACCACTAGAGTTAGGTGGACTTTGTTAAAGTGCAACTTCTAGTAGATTTTATGTAACTGCTGCACCTCACAAGAATACCAACATAATGAACTCAAGTGAAGGTAAAGAATGTGCATGACACGGTGGAATATTTTTCTAGCTACAGTATTAGAGAAAGGGATATGGTATTGTCAGTTCCTTTGTTTCACATTCCTGTGAGTTTGTATCTGGCAGAGTCACATGATGGGGACAAGGCAGTCGTGGATGGAGATAATGGAACTTAAAATGACACCGAACTTTTAAACTGGGTGAAGAAGTACAGAACAAAAAAGTTTGATGAGACAGAAATAATAATATCATTCAGATTGTAGAACAGAGGACATGGAGAGAAGAAAAAACAGATTTAAACAGCTTGTATAACAAGCAAAATCAAATGGGATGTTGTTTGGGGCTAAATTTAATGCAAAACATATTCATGCAGTGCATTGGGAATAAGAAGAAATTCACATACAGAAAATGTGAATGAAGCACCATAACTATACACTCCAATATCAGGAAAAACACAAGCTTGATGTGCACCTTTCCGATATCAGACGTACTTAATAAGCTTTTGTTAACATCCCTAAACATTACTAATATCTCTCCTTGCACATGGGATTGAGAGTAGACAGTATTCACTGGTAAATAAAAGTGGAAAAAAGTATGCTCATTCTTTAAGTGAACACTTTGTTTCTGTCTGTTGTCTGTTTTTAAGTGCTAAGTGCCCATATCCCACAACTGCCAAAAAAAAAAAAGATATGAGACTCACAGTATGGAGTCTCTTATTTAAAAATGGAATCAAACATACTATTGTTTACTCATAATGCTAGTAAGCAGCTGATTAAGGAATTCAACATTTACTTTAATCGGCTGTCACATCAGGAGCTCTGATGGGGGATCCATTTAGAGAATATGATGGTTTTAGACTTAGCTAATTTGGAAATATTTCTGTGATATTGTTTTCTTGAAGAAGGATATATAAATCAGATACTGTAGATAACATATTTTTTTTTAATTCCAGCTGTTATTGTTTTCTTTTTAAAGCAGTAACATACATTTTACAAATGACATTCACGTATTTTCCTTTGTTAACCAGGCTAGTCCCATTTTAGGTTAGTGGTCTCTTTCAAGGAAGACACACAGTGGTATTTATACTACTAGAGGAAAACTGGCTGAGACATCACAGAACTTGTCCTATACTTTTTGGTGCATGTTGTGGGATTTTTTAAAACAAACTGAGCTGCCACCACCTTAAGCAGGTGAGATCTCAGGTTTAGCATCTCATCTGAAAGACAGCCCATTCAGGAGTACAGAAACCCACTACCACCAATCCAATCAAATGTGAGGTTGGATAGAACATACAGCCTATTGGTATTCTAGAACCAAAGGGCTAAAACAAGAGCCACTGACAGTGTCACAGTTTAATCATGAATTGTGTTTCTACCTACAGTAGCAGACATGGATGTTCTTCAGTCAGCTATGGTAATATGCTATGCATCATATAAATATTTTAGGTACAAAATAAAATGATATAAAGGCAAATGCAGTCTCATATCCAAAAAAAGCTGGTCACAGGATCTATTGTTATTGGTTTGGTATTTCCCACTATGTAGCCGTTTGTAGTCTATGGGTACTCATCATGTGAGTGGCTCCCACATCAACAAATCATGGTCTTGCTAATCTGCTTTTTCAAGATGGTATAGTAAACATCAAACTACAAAAACTGGAAAGCAAAGTATCTAAATAAACTGCACTATGCATGGCATGGCCGGCCTTAGGCATAGGCCTCAAAAGGGCGCAATTCTGCTGTGAAACGCTAACCGGGAAAGCTGAAAAGACAACAAGTACATTTATTTTCAAATGTCAAGTCACTGACGCGCGACGCCCATACAGGCTAGAAATGCGCCATCCCCCACTTCAACTTAAGCAGGAACTTGTTTTCCTATCCACAGTCACGGTGTAGGTTGGGAGAGAGAAAGAGGGGAAAAAAAGTCCTTGGCGTTCATTGTCAGGCCTGGGTTTTGTTGTTGCATCTAATTTATTGCATCAGGACAGCTCCATCTGCTTTGCTGCTATGGAAAGTACAGTACTGGTTATATAAAAAAAAAAAAATAGATGAGACCAGGGTATAGCTTTTGTTTCTTGTGGTTATGTTGTCTTGTGGTCAGTTGTTGAGTTCCATCGGCTCATGTGGGTCTTGAGTGGCTTTCCTAGTTGCTGAGTAATTCTGTGGTAGTTTGGGGGGTAAAGGAAGCCAAGATGGCCATTTTGCGAGCTGTGAGTTCCGCATGGGGGACAGAGGTGATACTGTGCATGTGAGGTAGCGTCGACAACTTTCAGGTTAAATCAGAGCTGTTTACAGCTTGCATGCAAGGTTTGCTCATTAATAGTTACGATGGCACTTGTAGCCTGCCCATGGACTTTTAAAATTTCAAGTTTTAGTTTATTAGTCTTATGTCGTAAACACGCTATATATTGTTAGTGTGCTTAATTTCATAATCTGTATACAGACTCATTATTTCAGTGGTTAGTTGTGTTTGTGACCAGGTTCTAAAACAGCTGAAGTGAATGTTTAGGTCTGTTTTGATCAGAATTACTATTATGTAAAATTTCAAGTTTTAGTTTATTAGTCTTATGTCGTAAACACGCTATATATTGTTAGTGTGCTTAATTTCATAATCTGTATACAGACTCATTATTTCAGTGGTTAGTTGTGTTTGCAGCCAGGTTCTAAAACAGCTGAAGTGAATGTTTAGGTCTGTTTTGATCAGAATTACTATTATGTAAAATTTCAAGTTTTAGTCTTATGTCGTAAACACGCTATATATTGTTAGTGTACTTAATTTTATCATCTGTATACAGACTCATTATTTCGGTGGTTAGTTGTGTTTGCGACCAGGTTCTAAAACAGCTGAAGTGAATGTTTACGTCTGTTTTGATCAGAATTACTATTATGTGCTGACTGGTAAATACATTGTCAGTTTGGTAAATCACCGAATGGATTCTTTCAATGTATGCCATACACAGCTAGAGCACTTTCATTATTACAAGCCTACTGTCTGAGTCACCTTGCCCATTCCCAGATCAGCACTGATTAGGCTATCATTTCCTTACTGCTGTCCATTTTGTGTGGGTACAGTCTGCTGCTCTAACCATGCTATTATTAATTTAATATTACAGGGTTCCTTAAGTTTTGTTCCACCCTCAGTACACAGTTTAGTTAAAGCAGGACACACAAGGTGCATTACAGATGGCCAGCACATTTTTGTATGAGCAATGAAGCACCTATACTTTGAAATACTGAGATAAGGTCATTACTTAAGATATGGCAAATGTAGCTTTTGCTTGTGTTGCCTTCTGTTATTGAGATGCATTCTGTTACTTGTGATTCCTGAATAAACTGGTACTAAATTCCCATCCTGATTCCTCCAGTAGATAACCAAGACTAATTTTTAAGGTAATTGCTTTTAATGTTGCTTTACCTTTTATAAGCATACCTGATTTACATAGCAGGGAGAGGAAGTGTATGTGAACAAATCGTAATCTCAGTGTTGAATGGGGACAGATTTAAGAGGTCTGTCAACACTTACTGCAGTTTCTTTGGATATTTGTGATGCATTGTTTAGAGTAAAGGCCTTTGCCTATTTGCAAATAGTAACTGATTCATGGGGGCTGGTGAATGGGGACAGATTTAAGAGGTCTGTCAACACTTACTGCAGTTTCTTTGGATTCTGCTCTAGTATCTCCTTCTCTATAACATTTTAGAAATTACAATTAATCGACTTAGGAACTGTTTGGTGAGGAACAAGTTAATGACCAGTTGGTATTGTCTTTCATAAAGGACATTCTACAAATTCAGCTTTTATAACAACCTTTCTAGATCTTAGAGCTTACAAGGATTCCACACAAGGTTTAGGCATGTTTTGCAACTTATCAAATGTGTTTGTTTCTGGAGAAGAATTAAGAGTTCATATAGGTTCATAGGTGTTTACTAGGCTATTGACCAAAAGGGCCTTTTTAAGCCTAGCCATGAATCCCAAATCTCTGACGACTTCTGATACACTTGATAAGTGTAAGCATGATCCTGGGAGATGAACCATTTACTGGTTACCTGTTTGCATCAGAGACATAGATGCCAAACCAGGAATGAATTTCCAGTTTCCCATCCAATTATCCAAGTTGTACTTGGATTGCGTTAGGGAGGAACTCTGCTTTACATGGATGGGGAGCCTGTTCCATAGACAGGATGGTCTCTGGGATACATACCTATCTCTCCAGCAAGCCCTATTTATATCACAAGCAAGGTTTAAGTGTTGAGAGTA
This sequence comes from Protopterus annectens, assembly GCF_019279795.1. Taxonomy (NCBI): domain Eukaryota; kingdom Metazoa; phylum Chordata; order Ceratodontiformes; family Protopteridae; genus Protopterus; species Protopterus annectens. The sequence goes on from NC_056735.1 coordinate 1,549,962,650, forward strand.
GTACTGTTTGTTCTGTGGATATGCAGATCTCTTTAATGTAGAAGTATTCGGATGAATTTTACTTCTGCAGAGATTGTGCTTATTGATTGATACTCTCTCGCCTTTTCATAGTTAGGGATCACCACAGCAGATCACCTGTATGCTCACGATTGGTAGTGAAGTTTTATGGTGTCGAGTTGCCAGCCCGGCGCCCAACCTACCATGGAAGGCATGCACACTCAGACCTAAGGTCAATTTAGCATGTCCAATCCACTTACAGCATGTCTTTGGGATGTGGAAGGAAACCGGAGCACCTGGAGGAAACCCACATGACCACAGGGAGGACATGCAGACTCCGCACAGAAGGTACCCCAGCTGACCCGAGGATCAAACTGGAGAACCTCTTGCTGTGAGGCGACAATGCTAACTGCTGCACCACTGTGGTTGGCCTTCCATACTGATTGATACTGGTGGATTGTAATGACAACTTTGAGTGGCCTTTTATGGTTAAAATGTTCTGAAATGGGCAGTTTTATCATTATTGGGTCATGCATTTTTTCACTGTTTGCTGGAAAAATGTTCAAAATTACAAATTTAATACATACTAGCAAATGGTACTGTATTATACAAGGAATATAATTTATTACAATCTGGCAGGTGAATCAAATAACATGTACATGAATGCATGGCCATAAAAAATGTGTTCAAGGAACTTGTAATTTGAAAATAGCCCAAAGGTAAACTTAATTCTCCACTTTCCAGATGCATTTCATTTGAATGTAGGTTTTAATTCTGTTTCAATGGCAGAAAATACTTAATTGTATACACACTGAGGTTTGAACATTGTTTATAGTAACGAGAGAGAAATAGCCAAGTAACGAAACACTGGTATGGCTGGGAAGGGGGGCTGCTCGGGAGGCCCCAATCTATTAGCAGAGAAAATCACAGTCAAATGGGACCCTAGGCAGGGTACTAGAGTATGAGAGTAGCTTACATGGCCTCTTTAAATCCCGGAAAAACACTACTTTTACAGTAAAATGTGTGAAGGAGCAACAGATAAAGCAGGCTTATTAAAAAAAATCCACTTCACTTGCAGTTTAACTATATTACAAAGTATCTTTTCTTCCTGTGCATTTAAATAATTGAAGGAAATGACTGGAGTGGCTTTCTTGGGAAGTGACCTTCATGTGGCTGTAGCTTATAGAGGTGGTTCAGGAGTATGGTGTGGGTGGGGCTTAAGGGGCACTGGTGTGGGTGGGGCTTAAGGGGCGCTGGAGTACTACTTCGCCTAGGGCGCCATTTCAGCTAAGGCCGGCCCTGATGCATGGTCAAGCAGAGTAGCACTCCCCACTCCCTTCGCTATTATGCTTATTCTATGGTCATATTATATCAAAGATAGAATGAATAGTTACTTTACCAGAAATAAATCCACTAGTGCCTTTACTCCAAAATAGTAAGAGATTGGATTTAGAATGTTAAATATGTGGGATGAGTGGGAGAAAAGCCCAAACATATAGTGAGAAAGCCTCTTTTCAAATATTGTGAAATTAATTTTTGCTAGTGACTAAAGAAGTAGCAAAAAATCTTTGATGCTGGATTATCACAAGGCTCAATTTCTGCTGAGCTATCTGTTATTCCCTTCCATAGTTAAATCAGAACATTTAACCGTCGACTTCTGCCTCAGTACCCACATCCCTAGTTCTAGTAATCCATCAACAGTCAGGGGAATTCATTAAAACCGGTCTTTTAGAATTTATTGATGTTTTCAGAAAACATAAATGGTACAATCCGGGAACACTGCCCCATAGTGCTAATCAAGAAATTCTATAACCTACTAAATCATTGTATAGAGAAAACTGCCCATTTTCTACCTAATTAAAAAAAATAAATACATCACATGTCCATTCTTTTGGGATAACACAGTTAGCAAATTGTGGAATAAGAAACATAAACTCCTTGCCTTGTATACATTTAATTCCCTCCCAAAACATAGAACAAAACTAAAGCAAATTAGTAAGTAACTCAAGAATAAAGTGGGCCAACGAGCACAAAATAACCACCAACACCAATGACAACCATAAGGTTAGATATGAATAAGGCATAATACTCTGCCATGCTCTGAACTTATTGAAAATATTACTAACATTACTGACCACTAACCTATAATCTTAACATCTTTGATAATAAATGCAGCTCTAATTTCACTTCAACTAGTAAACCATTGTTCCTCCCATACCAATTCAGGCCATAACATTGTCTTCAATACTAACTAAAAATCAGCCACACTCTCCAAAGAAAAAGCAAAACATTATGAAACCATATAACATACCCAGATGCATAATGGAAATTTAAAGTGTCACCTAGGCAAATCTCTCCTAAATATCGTCATGTTGTTATCTTTAAAGCCTTGGACTGAATCGCTATATAACTAATCAATAACAACATACAAGATGTGAAGTCTCTAGTCTAGACCCCTCACAGTTCTGCTTTATCTAGGGTAGATCATGCCTTCTTAATCTTGTTAGCTGCTTCTTAAAAAAAAAAAATCACCAAAATCCTGGATGAAGGACTTCCCAGTCACACTGCTTATAAGAAATTAATTAAAGTATTTGACATTATTCCACAATCTAGCATCAACATACACTAACCTAACTAAACAATAACACCTTTGTAGTTTTCTGAATTGTTGACTATCAAACAGAACACACCCAATCAGAACAAAGGATGGCTTACGTGACAAGCAAACTGTAACTAGTGGCACCTCTCAAAATTCTATCCTGCACTCTCTCCTGTTTGAAATCTATTTCTCTTAACTTCAAGTAAATGACAGTAACCTTTAGCTATTTGAGTTTGCAGATGATTATAAGTTAGAAAGAATAACAACTTTCTTCTTTGATTCACTAATACAACAATGAGATGTTGATCACACTAATAACTAGAACTTTAATCATGATCGCATCCTAGAAAATGAAGGATAGTAACCTTTCATAAAATTAATGAATTTCACAGCATCACATCAATAGAATTCACCTGAAGTATGACATCATAATCTAAAATTTGGGAAATTGCATATATAATGAATTGTATTAAATCAGAATATCTGCAATATTATCAGGAAATTAAAAAATATATTGCATTTCTTACATTATGGGTTCTTGTGCAGATCAAAATTCATCCCAATTCATCTTTTTATGGACCTCATTTGCCCCATCATAGAACATAATATTTCATTTGGCATGTTTAGCTCTAAATAACTCTTCCAACTAGAAAAAAATTTTTTATAACAAATGGATTCCATGATTTAATGAATCATTCTTGTCTGGATAGTCAGAAAACTATGCCCTATTGACTGTGGAAAATAGACTCCTGAATGGTGATTATTTATTGCCTTCTGAGGTATGTCAAAACCTACTTTCTGACATCACCATTTCCTTACCCAGCATCTCCCTTACCTAGAGAACAACATTCTCCTACATGTGAGAAAGCATAAAATTGAAACAACATTCAAATATAATTTAAATGAGTAGGAGGGATCCCATAATTTCATCCCAGTAGACACTGTCTATACCAAAGTAAACATCTATAACATCCTGCCATGTCTTTCTGAACTATTAGCTGACCTTCAAGGGTTTTTTTTTTCAGCACTGCTGACTGAGCTTACAATGGTAGATATACTGCTGGCTTAGTATAAATCTATGAATCTATGAATTTTTAAGTATACTTAAGTATATTTTAAGTATGTCTTACAATGTGCAACATGTCTTTGGTTATAATAACACACAGAATAAGATTATTTGCTGCTATTATTGCTTAAACTTCACAACACACTGCTAGAATTATGTGTGCATTTTCACATCTGTATTTTAATAAAAAATATACCACCAGTCCATTTCTGTACAACTTATACATGTGTTTAACACTGTTTGAAAATCATTCTTTAGTAGTATATCATTTTTAGCTGATCATCTGAGGTAAGTGAATGTTCAGCAATTTACTAAGAAAAGTTACAAATATGAAATACCTATCAAATTCCCAGAATAACACTGATGTTTATCACTATTTAACTTGCTATAATCATAATGATAATATAAAAGATCACTTAACCCAAATACCAAAAACTTTATTAATACAATTTTGCACTTTTCATCTCTGCATGTTTAGGACCGCTTCAGAATAATTCCACTATTACAGAGATTACTGTATAGCATCAGCCTTATAGAAAAGTTTTCATTGTTAGAACCAACATTAGCACCACTTCCTACATTGAGAGATCATCACAGTTGGCTGCACATGTGTTGAGCACTCTTTTAAAAGGTGTAAACCTGACATGGGTCCAAACAAACCAAGGCAGCAGTTTAAACACATAGACCTGTCTTGCAATCTGGGATCAAAGTCTGGTGAATTACTGACAGATAAATGATCCTGTGGATTCAGCAAGCTCTTCATGGAGTGCAGGAATAGTGCAAGAGCTGCTGCATGCAATATGGCCGACGTGCAATCCAGTAACGAGCTCCCGGGACGTGCATGAGCGCTCCTACACTATTCCTGCACGGACACCACTGCTATATGCTAATTACCCCATTTGCTGGTATAAACCAAGCAAATGAGGTGAATTAGCAATACAGGAAGCAGGGAGGCGTTTGTGCACGAATAGTGTAACTTGAAGAAATGTATTTGGTTACTACCCGAATACATTTCTGCAAATTACAAAACAGAGGCATGACAGCTCCAAAGAAAGCATGTATTCAATGTAGTAGGCATACCAATGGCCAAATATATGGCCATTGGCATGAGAAATAATTGCAAAATTATAAAAATATAACTTTCTTGTTTTGGCCGATTTTGGCCGTTTAAGCATAGGGCACCAGTGTGCAAACGGGATCGGCCCGAAAATAAGAAAAAAAAGTTGAAAATAAGCTTTTAAACCCAAATAAGCATTTTTCCATGATAGTCAATGGCATGCATAAGGCAACAATACCAGGGAATAGTGGTTGCTAAGGGGGAAGGCACAGTGTGAGTGTGGTAGCTATGAATTAGTATTCTGTTTTATGCAAATGAGGGGATTGATACCAAGTCACAGATTTCCTCTCAGAGTTAGCTTGCACCCGACTGTGTAGGTGCAGCAACACCATGGTACAAGTTTAAGAGGTAGATGACCTCATAAGGGGGAGTGGCATGCATGCTGTAAGCTTATTGGAGCTCTGTGGCCTGTGTTTGCCCTTAGCTAAGCACAGCTAAAGAAGGGGGTGTGTCTGAGGCTGCCCAGCAGTGTTTACATTGCCTAAATGGGTGTGCGCCCCATGCATCGGGTTTTAAACAAAAAAACAAAAAAAAAACAGGAATTAGCAGCTCTGTTCACATCTGAGCCCTGGGTATGCGTGCAGCAGCTCGGTGCTTGAACGGGAAGGCAATGGGAAGGGAAAAGAGCAGTAAGAAGACAACCAAGGAGAGCTAGCATAGCTGCCAGGTGAAATGTATCAGAATCAGCCAATTACACATGGAACAGCCTAGCACACTACTATAAACTATGCAAACACCTTCCAGTCTGTTTTTTCCCACAAACTCTACACCACCGGTGTACACAGATGGGGAAAGTTTACCTGACAAACTAACAAAATGTTAGAGGCTGCTGTTGCTCTCATACATCAATATGTGCAACAGGCTGAGGATGGTGAGGATGTGAATGCTGACAACCAACCCACAATGAGGTGAAGGAGAAGGGGCTACATGAGCTGGAGATAGTGAAGCTCTATAGAGTGGACAGGGGCATTCTACAGCAAATTGTTGAGCTGTGTCGGCCAAGCCTCACACACAGAGCCAACAGAGGGGAACCCATCCCAGTGGATACCAAGGTATGTGTAAGCTTAAGAATACTAGCCACAGGTACCTTTCAAAGAGCAACTGGAGATATCATGGTTATCTCACAGGCATCAGCATCCAGAGTACTCCATCAGTTCCTGGATGCCATCTTAGCACATGCTGGTGAGCACATATATTTCCTCAACACCCGTGAGGTGTTGACCAGCAATATACATCTCTTCCACCAAATAGCAGAATACACAGAGGTAGTGGGTGCTATGGACTGCATGTACATACACATCAAAGCACCACCCGGCGAGCAGGGTAGTGTTTACAAAAACTGCAAGGTCTTCCCCTCCATCAACTGGCAGGTCCTGTGCAATGCCAAGGGCATTATCTTTAATGTGTGTGCTGCCAGCCCTGGAAGCTATCACAACTCCCACATCTGGCATATGATACAGCTGTACAAGTTATTTGCCTGTGGGGGACATCCCATATGGCCACCTAGTGGGGGATGCTAGTTACGCACTGGAGCCGTGGCTGATGACACCCATCAGAAATGCACACACACCTGAACAAGAACTCCATAATGAGTCACACACACAAACTGGAATCATAATAGATTGTGTGTTTGGGATGCTCAAGTCACGGTTCCGCTGCCTGGACATAACCGGTGGAGCCTTGCACTCCTCTACAGCTACATATAGACAAAATGTTCATAGTATGTGCCATGCTACACAATATGATCCTGTGAAAGCAGCTGCAGCAGGAACAGTACGGGGCAAGGCCACACAGCCCTCCACCATTGCCAAAGCCATCACAGGCACAGAGGAATTCGGAGAAGGAACAACCTGAGCCTGCCCATGTAAGCAGAAGGAGGCATACCCAGTCTTCCCAGGCTTTGGCAAGGAGGCAATGCATAGCACATACACTGACACAGTTGCGACCCAGGAAATGACACCACTCTCTGACTCGCACATACAGTAAAAGGGATGCCAAACATGTCACTACCTGTGCTGTACCATGTATAAGGAGTGTACCATGTGCATCCGACATAGTAAGCCCTCCAGCACCGTCCTCAATACTGGCACAGCCACAAGGTAAGTCACTCTACTTGTCAATTGCTGAATGGAGTAGTATGTTCTGATAGTTGTATCTATGGTATGGACATAAATTTGCAAGGGAATAGGGTGGCTGAATGGGATGGCAGCAGATAGTGGACACCTATATGAGCAGCATGAAATCCATAAAAAATACTGGTGTCTACAAACTAGGCAGTTCTAGACAAGATGACAAATCCAACTGCAGTACATGTGGTGGCCCAAATGTGTGTCCATAGGACACACACATGCATGCCAGTCAGGGTCACATACCCAACACCAGCCTCAGCCAGCAGGATAGGTGTAGATGACCATAAAAAAAGGCTGGGCTAAGGCCTCAAAGTGATGGCAATGGTAAACAGCCCCCCCCCTCCAGACCTACACAGACAGACTACAACAGGTCTGTCAGTTGGTATGTTAGTTCTGAAGGGTAAGAAGTCTGAAACTGAAATGTAGGTTGATAAAACCTAAGATCTGTACTCTACTGATATGCATCCAGTCTGCATGATGGGTCAGAATACAAAATGAAATGGAAGCCAACTGAGTACTTAAAATACCAGTACAGTCATAGCAAATGGTTAAAGTCATCAGGTACGCCCCCCCCCCCCTACAATCCTATGTAGAAATGGGGTCTATATCAGTTCATAGAAACATCTGAAGTTTGAACACCATAAGTTCGAACTTCAAACCACAAACTGCAAAAACATTGAAGTCTTAGAACAGCGATTTTTTTTCCCAGGGAAAAAAACGCTGTTCCAAGAAACACACACAACACAAGCACACCAAAAAAAACATCTATCCACACACATACACTCAAAATCCTACATCTAACCCTACACTAAACTGTACATACACTACTATCTATTCACTTACCTTAACCCAAACCCTAACCCTAAGGTCCGTCACTATCGCACACTCACCTGACCCATGCCCTAACCCTTACTCATCTATCCCACCCTAACCCTAAAGTCTTTCACTATCGCACACCCATCTCACCTGCGCCCTAACCCTAACTCACCTAACCCATGCCCTAACTCTATCGTCCACACAATCACACACTTACCTGACTCGACCCGTAACTTCCCACCAAAGTCCTGTTAATCATGAAGCCACTGAAACGGACCATGGAATTCTTTCCCTGGGAAAGAATTTAGTGTTCTGCAGCTTTGCGATTACCAGTGTTCAAACGTTACTGTTTGAACATCTGGTATTCGATAATCAGCCATTTCGATGGACTGATATAGACCTGTAGAAATGCAGTACCATATACGTGTGGGTTTAATAACAGTGGAGCACAGATTACCAGAGATCACTCAATCTACAAGATAGATTGTTGCATGTGTACAATATGCAGGGGTCCATGTGTTAGGTTGTTGTGTGTTTAAAATTGTCTGGAAGTGGTCAACATATAGGCATGGAGGGTTCTGTCTTGGTGACCTATGGCTAGTACTATTGGCCATGTTCCGACAACTTCAGTGCCAACCACAATGCTTCTCAGCAATATCCATGTCAGCAGTCATCTATACTCACTGTCCAGATATCAATATCTGTCACCATCTAAAAGATGGACATGCCATGATTGTGGGCCCAGTCATACACACAGAATACAGGTGGAAGTACCCTAGATAGAGTACATAAAATGTAACTGTCACCTGCACACACCTTTGGAATTGTACATACAGGTTAGCAGCACATTAGTTGTCTGTGTAGTGTGGAATATTGATGTAGTCTAGCCAATCAGTGGCAGACCACAAAAGGCACAGTGATGAAGTAATGAGGGAATGCCAATGTCCCCGCACAAGGCAGCATAATGGGAATGCCCCAGGTGTACCTGTGAGTCAGCTGCAAAAAGCTTCCATATCACACATGCACTCAGCTCACTCCAACATCAGCCACATGTTTATCACAGATCATATCCTTGCTGTTGGGACTGAGTAGAGTATGACCCCCCACTTCTGTTTGGGAATACCCACAGAATGCAGCATGCTGAAGAGGTGTCACATGAAGGTGTGTCCCTAGCTGTAAGCAGCACCCTGCCAGCATCTAGACCAATAGATTAATATGGACAGGAGCTATTGCCATTAACACCTCACACACTTACCCCGTCACCCCAGCGGAATCCAGTGGCTCACAGCCTGGGACTGTAGGAATGAGAGAATGCACTGGGCTGCTACAGATGACTTGCATTACTACCAAATGGCCTACTGTCCTCTGTAAAATGCCTGTGCCTTACCCATAATGCCAATGTATGTTATCTTATGGGGTCCCAACTAACAACATAACACAGTCAACAGAATATAAATGCAAGGCCATGTTGACAAATCCCAGTAGCATGCCCACCATGTCCTACTGCATGAACTGTGGACCAATCCATAAATGCTACTGGGATAAAGGGACAACTATAGGGAATCAGTATTCATCTGGCATTTGTTTACCCAGTCCTGTCAAATGTAAAGTTGTGTGTGACTGAGTGTGTGTGTTTCCAGAGGAATGGTTTATGGCACATTCTCACACACTGCACTACCCATTGCCCATGTTAGTACTCCTGCTGATATCAGTCACCTTGAAATAACACTTTGGACAAGAGCTAGCCCAATAAGCTTCATGACACCTGTGATAACTGTGCAATCCTATAGTGTAGCATGCGATTTAGGTAGGAATTCTAATCTCAGGCATGGCAACTGTGAAACTGCAAGTATTTGTCTGAGAGAATGTGTGTGTCTTTGATGATACCAGATTTTTATGGACATTGATACTTACTACTCTCCCCTTACCCCTCCATTAGCACTGCTGCTGATTTTAGTCATCTTCAAAGATACCTGTGAAGAGATCACCAAAATATAAGCTCCGTGGCACTTGCGATAACTGCGTTATACTATAGTGTAGTATACTAGTAAGATAGAAGCTCTAATCCTAACCATGGAAACTGTGTGTTTGTGTGAGAGAGAGCGTGTGTCTTTGATGATACCTGATTTTATGGACATTGACACTTACTAGTCTTACCTTATCCCACCTTTAGCACTGCTGCTGATGTTAGTCACCTTCAAAGATACCTTTGGAGAGCTCTGAAACATATAAGCTCTGAGGCACTTGAGATAACTGCGTAATGCTACAGTGTAGCATATCAGTTAGGTAGGAGTTCTAATCCCAGACATAGAAACTGTGTGTGTTTGCGTGACAGAGTGTGTGTGTCATTGATGATACCTGCTTTTTAAGTGCATTGACACTTACTACACTCATCTTACCCTTCCTTTAGCACTGCTGCTGATGTTAGTCACCTTCAAAGCTCTCCAACATGTAAGCTCCCTGGCGCATGTCATGTATGTGGACTGATATAGTAGCAGTAACTACATAGGTATGGGTTTGAAACTCATCCATGGAAAGTGTTTGTATGTGGACATATGTATGTCTGTACCTCAAAGATTTTGGCCCCATTTACACCCAGTACACATATCAGAGCCTGACTTTAGCAGTCCTGCAGATATCATCCACCTTAGAGGTACCTGTTGCTAACCCTAAACCATGTAACGTCAGTGGTGCATGCGGTAAATGCGTAACATCATGGTCTGTAAAGATTGTTAGATAGAGTTTTGAACCTCACTCCTAGCAAATGTAAATGTGTGTGTAGGGTAAAATTATTTTTGGGATCTCTCACCCACTACATCACCCAATGCCAGTATTTACAAGGGCTGGTGATGTTCTTCACCTTAGAAGTACCTTGGGACAACATCCATCATATACGCTCTGTGGCTCCTGTGATAAATATGGTACACTATAGTAACAATAACATAGCTAGGTAGGGGTTTGACTCTCAACACTGGCATGTGTGTGTAGGTGCGCGTGTGTGTGTGTGTGTGTGTGTGTGTGTGTGTGTGTGTGTGTGTGTGTGTGTGTGTGTGTGTGTGTGTGTGTGTGTGTGTGTGAGTGTGTGTGCGATCAGTATTCTGTGGGGAGGTTGCTGTGATTGTGTAATAACAGGATCCACTGTGGGGCAGGTTTTGCTAAATTATTATGTTGAGGACCTAGTATATGTCACAATGTCCACCTTTCAAGGAGAACAGATGTCAAACACTGGAGAGTTGGGATAGACAATCCATAGCCCTACATGTGACATTATGGATTGGTGAACAATATAGGCAACCCTTCTATTACTCAGAGAGCACTCTACACCCATGTCCCATACACAAACACACTTGGCTAGGCAACAACCACTATATTGGTAGTTCCCTGCATATTGCCTCACAAATAGTAACCATGGTGTGATTGCAGTGGACTACATGCCTGTTGACCACAACAGTGCCACTGACATCAGAAAGTACTTTGCTTTGTTACATCCCCTGACTGAGTGTTTTATCCAGCAAGTAAAAGGACTGGCACCCTGTTCCATCCCCGCAGTAGGCAAATAAATGTGTACAGTGGCCTTTTTGCTATGTTGCCCACTGGATGCCTGCAACAACTGTAGAGTCTGCAGACGTAACCCACAAAGGGAATACCATGCCTTATACACATGCCCTGTATGGACAGATGCCACTAACTCCAATGAATACCTGTATCATGCTTTCAATATAGGTGCAAGCACGACCTCAGTTACATAACCAGGTCTCACCAAATGAGGTCAGAAATGCTACATCAGAAGATAACAGTCTGTCCATACAACATGCCCCAGAGACCTCAAGTACACTTCCACACATCAAACAACATGTGTGTGTGTGGGACATGTGCACAACCCAGATGCTGCCCATGTTATGGAATATAGTTCACATATATGGGAAGCAGTGCACATCACTGACCACCCACAGTAGTAACCCAGATGAGGGGATGGTGAATACAATACCCACCCCTGGAGACCACTCCAGGGACTACACACCTGAGCCACACTGGGGACTATTGTCATGTGGCCTGATGCCAAGGTATTCCCTTAGCCTAGCCTTATAGAGCCTTCAAGCCCATTCACCTACTAAATACTTTTGAAGCAATGAACCTATGGATCTCAGTACTGGCAAGTGTATGTGTTTGTGTGTGCGTGTGTGCGTGTGCGTGTGTGTGTTTGCGTGTGTGTATGTGTGTGTGTGTGTGTGTGTGTGTGTGTGTGTGTGTGTGCGTGAGGAGATGAAGGATTTTGAGGCCATTCACAATCACTACACCCCCCTTCCCTACATTAGCATGCCTGCTAATGTCAGTCACCTTGAAATAACCCTTTGTCCATGTCTCAGCCCTATAAGCTCTGTGGCGCTTGCGATAACTTCCTAATACTGTAGTGTAGCAAACTAGTTAGACAGGAGTTCTAATCATGATCCTGCCAACTCTGATAATGTGTGTTTCTGTGTGAGAGTGTGTGTGTGTCTTTGTTGACACCTGATTTTGATGACATTCGCAATTGCTACACTTCCCTTACCCTTCCTTTAGCACTGCTGCTAATGTCACTCACCTTCAAAGATACCTTTGGACAACTCTCTAATATGTAAGCTCCATGGCACATGCAATAACTGCGTAACACTGTAATAGCAGCACATAGTCAGGTAGGAGTTTGAAACTCAGTACTGGTAAGTGTGTGTTTTTGTGTATTTTATTAGTATCTTGTTGGGGTGATTGTGTAATGACAGGATCCATTACAGTGTGGGTTTTTCTACATATATATCCCAATGTCCACATTACAAGGCCAAAAGTTTTCAAACACTGTAGAGGTTGTTGTACACAATCCACAGCCATAAATGTGTACTACCATGTGCAATTGCTATGTGACAGTATGGATTAGTAAACAATTTAGGTAACTGTTATAATACCAAGATACCACACTCCATACATGGATCATACATAAACATGCTTGGCACTTACTCCCTTCCTTTATTACTTTCTCTCTGTCTCTGTCTCTGTCTCTCTCTCTCTCTCTCTCTCTCTCTCTCTCTCCCCCTCTCTGGTGGATGTGGAAAAGTACCTCTGTTTTGCATAGGCAGCAGCTTGACATTTGTAGGTAATGCTCATGATCAGCTGATGGCCTGTATAAATTGCAGTCCCCCACTTGTTAATTGCATGTGAAACAGCCGTGGTATCATTCCTATAGCCAATTGCATGGAAACACACTCCTATAACTAAATACTTCATGTGGGTGTTGGCCCTGTTCCATCACTGTGAGCAGGACTTCATGTGGGTGTCTGACAAACAGCATCACAGAGGGTAGTTGTAAATACCTCATACAACATACATTGTGTAGACAGGCCAACAAACAGGAGGGGGATGTTTCAGACATGGGGACAGAATAGAAGTATTGCTGTTCTACATTTGAAGTAATGTTGGTTTAACAGGGTTTGCATGGATATGGTGGTTGTACATGATTTAAAGTCTGGCATGACAGTGTTATGTGGTTGAGGAAAGTCTCAGCTGTAGGGTTATATGCAGACTGGCCAGAGTTTTGAATCTAAGATGTGGTGTGTTACTCACACCTTTCCTATCTTTAGAAATGCAGTAGCATACTCTGATGATTGCAGTCAGTACATGCTGACATCAATGTGTGTTACTGACTCCATATCCCTCAGAAGAAATATGTCACAACAAACCCTGTTAAACCAGGAATTTTCTCAGTTTATCACAGCAATATGTCAATATTGGCCCTGTGTTTGTGCCTCTATCCCCCAAGTCTGTAACCCTTTGTCTATATGACATGCAGTAAGAGGTGCATATGTACAGTATATCATTATTTACTGACATCATTTCTGATAACAAGCCAGTGATGTATCAGACTGCTAAACATGTTATGTATAGTAGGCCTTATATTTGAGGACAAAACCTGGACATTCTGTTGCAGTCGGTACAGTAGTGAGGTCTGTGTACTTATGCTGATTGTTGACAGAGTGTCAGTATTGTGTAGCACTGTATTGTGAATATGTTACTTGGCCTGTGTACAGACTGTGGTAGATGTCAGTGTTCTTGGTCCTGTTCTATCTGATGTTGCCTAGTTCTCCAGTTTCTGGTACCCTATCAGTGTAAATGTTTGTAGGGCCAGACTGAGACATGTCCCATACAACAGTCAGGCATCAGACTACACTGTGAAGTGGGCCAGTATATGTAGGGTTAGTGTGTGAGTGGCAAATATGAGGATGGTTTTCTTCACACAGTCCATATACTGTACTATTAATTAGGCTTACCGTAATGTGACTGTGACTGTGTTGAGATTGGTTGTGGGTATGAACTTTCACACTGGTGTCTGTTACTCCATGCTGTTACATGCCTGTAGTGCCTGCTATGTCTGCAAGTACATGTGTATTCCCCCATAGGAAACTTGGGCCAGTGTTGTGGCAGTCTGCCTGTAGTTTGCACAGTGCTTTGTGACATGCCTAGCAGCTTAGTGTATTTACCTAGTGTGATGTTATGTCCAGCTATTTGTCAGATGTACTGTTGCCTGGCCACCATACGTGTTTTGTATTTCTGAAAAAGTAGTGGGATGCCGTAAAGATGTATTTCACTAACTAGTGGGAAGTATGTGGGTTTGGGACCTCTGCTCCTCTGGTTAATATGTGTTAGGACAGACAAGAGGGTGTGAATGCATCAACTGTGTGAGCTTATCTGTTCCAGTATTTGTGTGATATTCCCATTTTCATGGCTGTAAACATCCCCTTTGACAGGCTTGGTCCACACATCGTGCAATAATGGGTTCTGTGTATACCTCTGGACTGACCAAACTGTTTCAGACTGTCCACATTTACTGGTCATATCTCTGCTGTATTCCACAGGATCATTACTGAGATTCATGTGGTACTTCACTGTGATGATTTTATGATGTCTGTCAGTAACACTGAAGTTTACCACTATTTAACTTGCGATAATCATATTGATAATATAAAAGATCACTTAACCCAAATACCAAGAACTTTATTAATACAATTTTGCTCTTTTCATCTCTTCATGTTTAGGACCGCTTCAGAATAATTCCACTATTATAGAGATTACTGTATAGAATCAAATAATAGGAAAGTTTTCATTGTTAGAACGAACATTAGAACCACTTCCTACATTGAGAGATCATCACGGTTTGCTGCACATGTGATGAGCACTCTTTTAAAAGGTGTAAACCTGACAGGGGTCCAAATAAACCAAGGCAGCAGTTTAAAACAGTAGGTAAGACTGAACACATAGACATGTCTTGCAATTTGGGATCAAAGTCTGGTGAATTACTGACAGATAAATGATCCCCTGGATTCAGCAAGCTCTGCACAGAGTGCAGGAATAGTGCAAGAGTTGCTGCATGCAATATGGCCGATGAGCGATCCAGGAACAAGCTCCCAGGACATGCACAAGCGCTCCTACATTATTCCTGCATGGACACCACTGCTATATGCTAATTACCCCACTTGCTGGTAAAAATCATGCAAATGAGGTGAATTAGCAATCCAGGAAGCAGGCAGGATTCTGTGCAGAAGTAGTGTAACCTGCAGAAATGTATTCGGTTGTTAACAGAATACATTTCTGCAAATTACAAAACAGAGGCATGACAGCGCCAAAGAAAGCATGTATTCAATGTGGTAGGCATGTCAATGGTAAAATATATGGCCATTGGCATGAGAAATAGTTGCAAAATTATAAAAAAAATTTGGCCGTTTAAGCATAGGACAGTGGTGCACAAAAGGGATCAGCTCGAAAATAAGAAAAAAAGTTGGAAATAAGCTTTTAAACCCAAATCAGCATTTTGCCATAATAGTCAATGGCATGCATAAGACAACAATACCAGGGATGAGTGGTTGCTAAGGGGGAAGGCACAGTGTGAGTGTGGTAGCTATGAATTAGCATTCTGTTTTATGCAATGAGGGGATTGAGACCAAGTCACAGATTTCCTCTCAGAGTTAGCTTGCACCCGACTGTGTAGGTGCAGCAACACCATGGTACAAGTATAAGAGGTAGATGACCTCATAAGGGGGAGTGTCATGCATGCTGTAAGCTTATTGGAGTTCTGTGGCCTGTGTTTGCCCTTAGCTAAGCACAGCTATGGAAGGGGGTGTGTCTGAGGCTGCCTAGCAGTGTTTACATTGCCTAATCGGGTGTGTGCGCTGTGCACCGGGTTTTAAACAAACAAAAAAAAAATAGCAGCTCTGTTCACATCTGAGCACTGGGTATGCATGCAGCATCTTGGGGCTTAAACGGGAAGGCAATGGGAAGGGGAAAAGAGCAGTAGGAAGGCAATCAAGGAAAACTAGCATAGCTGGCAACTGAACTGTATCAGAATCAGCCAATTACACATGGAACAGCCTAGCACACTACTATAAACTATGCAAACACCTTCCAGTGTGTTTTTTCCCACAAACTCTACACCACCGGTGTACACAGATAGGGAAATTTTACCTGACAAGCTAACAAAATGTTAGGGGCTGCTGTTGCTCTCATACATCAATATGTGCAAGAGTCTGAGGATGGTGAGTGCTGACAACCAACCCACAGTGAGGAGAAGGAGAAGGGGCTACATGAGTTGGAGATAGTGAAGCACTATAGAGTGGACAGGGACATTCTATAGCAAATTGTTGAGCTCTGCTAGCCACGCCTCACACACAGAACCAACAGAGGGGACCCCATCCCAGTGGATACCAAGGTATGTGTAGGCTTAAGAATACTAGCCACAGGTGCCATCCAACGAGCAACTGGGGATATCATGGGGATTTCACAGGCATCAGCATCCAGAATACTCCATCAGTTCCTGGATGCCATGTCAGCACATGATGGTGAGCACATATATTTCCTCAATACCCGGGAAGCATTGTCCAGCAATATGCATCTCTTCCACCAAATAGAAGAATACCCATAGCTAGTGGGTGCTATAGAATGCACGCACATACACATCAAAGCACCACCCGGCAAGCAGGGCAGTGTCTATATAAACCGCAAGAGCTTCCCCTCCATCAACTGCCAGGTTGGGTGCGATGCCCAGGGCATTATCCTGAATGTGTGTGCTGCCAGCCCTGGAAGCTATCACAACTCCCACATCTGGCATATGAAACAGCTTTACAAGTTATTTGCCAGTGGGGACATCCCATATGGCCACCTAGTGACGGATGCTGGTTATGCACTGGAGCTGTGGATGATGACACCCATCAGAAAAGCACACACACCTGAACAAGAACTCCATAATGAGGCACACACACAAACCAGAATCATAATAGATTGTATGTTTGGGATGCTCAAGTCATGGTTCTGCTGCCTGGACATATCCGGTGGAGCTTTGCAGTACTCTCCAGCTACATGTAGACAAATATTCATAGTATGTTCCATGCTACACAGTATGATCTTGTGGAAGCAGCTGCAGCAGGAACAGCACGGGGCAAGACCACACAGCCCCCCACCATTGCCAAGGCAATCACAGGTACAGAGAAACTTGGAGGAGGAAAACCTGAACCTGCCCAAGTAGGCAGAAGGAGGCATACCCAGTATGCCCAGGCTTTGGCAAAGGGGCAATGCATAACACATACACTGACGCGGTAGGGACCCAGGAAATGACACTTCTCTCTGACTCACACATACATTAAAAGGGATGCCAAACATGACACTACCTGTGCCTTACCATGTATAGGGAGTGTACTATGTGCATCCGACATAGTAAGCCCTCCAGCACCGTCCTCAATACTGGCACAGCCAAAAGGTAAGTCACTCTTCTTATCAATTTCTGAATGGAGTAGTATGTTCTGATAGTTGTATCTATGGTATGGACGTGAGCATGCAAGGGAATTGGGTGGCTGAATGGGATGGCAGCAGATAGTGGACATCTATATGGGCAGCATGAAATCCATAACAAATACTGGTGTCAACACACTAGGCAGTACTAGACAAGGTGACAAATTCCACTGCAGTACATGTGGTGGCCCAAATGTGTGCCCATAGGACACACACATGCATGTCAGTGAGGTTCACATACCCAGCACAAGCTTCAGCCAGCAGGACAGGTGTAGATGACCATAAAGAAAGGCTGGGCTAAGGCCTCCAAGTGATAGCAATGGTGAACAGTCCCCCTTCAGACCTACACAGACAGACAACAATAGGTCTGTCAGTTGTATGTTAGTTCTGAAGGGTAAGAAGTCTGAAACTGAAATGTAGGTCAAAAAAACCTAAGATCTGTACTCTACTGATATGCCTCCAGTCTGCATGATAGGTCAGAATACAAAATGAAATGGAAGCCAAGAGAGTACCTGAAATCCCAGTATAGTCATAGCAAATGTTTAAAGTCATCAGGTGTGCCCCTCCCCCACATTCCTATGTAGCAATGCAGTAACATATGCATGTGGGTTTAATAACAGTGGAGCTCAGATTACCTGAGCTGGCCCAGTCTACAGGAAATATTGTTGCATGTGTACAATATGCAGGGGTCCATGTGCTAGGTTGTTGTATGTTCAATATTGTCTGGAAGTGGTCAGCATGTAGGCATGGAGGGTTGTGTCTTGGTGGCCTATGGCCAGTACTGCTGATGACAGGGCCATGTTCCGACAACTTCAGTGCCAACTGCAATGCTTCTCAGCAATATCCATCTCAGCAGTCCTCCATACTCACTGTCCAAGTGTCAATATCTGTCACTGTCTGAAAGATGGACATGCCATGAATGTGGGCCCAGACATACACACAGCACACAGATGGAAGTACCCTAGACAGAGTAAATAAAATGTAACTGTCAACTGTACACACCTTTGGAATTGTACATACAGGTTAGCAGCACATTAGTTGTCTGTGTAATATGGAATACTGCTGTAGTCTGGCCAGTCACTGGCAGACCACAAAAGGCACAGTTATGAAGTAATGAGAGAATGCCAATGTCATCGCACAAGGAAGCATAAGGGAAATGTCCCAGGTATACCTGTGAGACAGCTGCAAGTAGCTTCCATATCACACATGCACTCAGCTCACCACACCATCAGCCACAGGTTTATCACAGGTCATATCCATGCTGTTGGGACTGAGTACAGTATGACCCCACTTCTGTATGGGAATACCCACAGAATGCAGCATGAGGAAGAGGTGTCCCATGAAGGTGTGTCCCTAGCTGTAAGCAATACCCTGCCAGCATCCAGACCAATGAATTAATATGGACAGTAATTATTGCCATTAACACCTCACACACTTACCCTGTAACCCCAGGGGAATCCAATGGCTGGCAGCCTGGGAATGTAGGAGTGACAGAATGCACTGGCCTTCTACAGATGGCCTGCATCACTACCAAATGGCCTACAGTCCTCTGTCAAATGTCTGTGCCTCACCCTTAATACCAATGTATGTTATCTTAAACGGTCCCAACTAACAACATAATACAGTCAACAGAATATAAATGCAAGGTCATGTTGACAAATGCCAGTAGCATGCCCACCATGTCCGACTGCATGAACTGTGGACCAAACTATAAATACCACTGGGATGAAGGGACAACTATAGGGATATTTCCCAGATATTGCTTGCATAATGTTAGGAAGAGGATAGAATAACAAAGTGTAGGGTGTAGAAGCATGGACGTCATGGAGTGTGTGAAGTCTGAAACTTTGATGTGTGCCCATACTACCCCTGCTTGCAAACCCAGTAATGGGTGGCAACAAACCTGCTCGTAAGCCACAATGTGAAAGGGAACTGACCAGATATATGAGTCCTGCCTCTGGGTAACCTGGGGGAATCTGTACAGCTGAGTGGCATGGCCACAGCAGGATATGGCCATTCTGTTATGTTGATATATGTACAAGAAGGGAATCCTCAGCCTCCATAGCACCAAGGTGCTGGATCATTTACACAGACCCATCAGCAAGTGTCTGCAGCTACCCCTCCAGAATGGCATGAGTGTGCAAGAATATATAGGCTGCAGACCACAATACTGGGCACAGCTTCATTCATCTTGTATTTCCCAGGAAATAATTGTGAGCAAATAAGTATATCTGTCAGTAGCTGATGACATAATACATCACAGTGTAAAACAGTACATATGTCTGAATATTTCTGCTAACACCAACCATATAGCACAAGCAGCACAGACAGAATAGTTACAGTATCCCACTATCTGTCACCCATTGTGACTCCATATTGTCAACCTATCTACAGATATCCTGCAGCAACAGGTTGTTAGCTGTAGGTGTAGAACAACAAACCCTGGACTGGAGTACAACCTACCTGGATTGGATTCACACACTCAATACAAAAGGTCATACTGGGCATGCTCCTACACTTAAAGAAATGAAACCCATGTCTGACAACACAGTGGACTATACATATATGCCAATCGCAGATGTCTGTGCACACAAACCACACTGTACAATATTCATGCTTTGCATGCACATTGGATAGGAATACTCACACATACCCAAGGCCAACACACTATAATATGTCAAACATACACACACAGAGATGTGGGGAAAAGAGAAACAGTGACAGAGAAATTTCCATCATGAGGCCTGTCCCACCCACCACACATCCGATTGGCCAGTATCACATGATGTGCTCATGTCAATCACTGTAGACATTGCTTTTGTTAGCCCTCAGCACTATAGTGTCTGTGGTGCTTGTGATAACTGTGTAACACAATAGTACAAATCAGTATTCATCTGGCATTTCTATACCCAGTCCTCTCAAATGTAAAGTTGTGTGTGACTGAGTGTGTGTGTTTCCAGAGGAATGGTTTATGTTCAATTCACACACACTGCACTTCCCATTGTCCATGTTAGCACCCCTGCTAATGTCAGTTACCTTGAAATAACCCTTTGGACAAGTGCTAGCCTAATAAGCTCCATGGCACTTGCAATAACTGCATAATCCTATAGTGTAGCATGCTATTTAGGTAGGAATTCTAATCCCAGACATGGCAACTGTGAAACTGCATGTATTTATGTGAGAGAGTGTGTGTCTCTTTGATGATACCAGATTTTATGGACACTAACACTTATTACTCTCCCCTTCCTCTCCATTAGCACTGCTGCTCATGTTATTCACCTTCAATGATACATGTGGAGAGCTCTACAACATATAAGCTTCACGGTGCTTGCAATACCTGCATAATACTATAGTGTAGCATACTAGTTAGGTAGCAGTTCTAATCACAGACATGGTAACTGTCAAACTGTGTGTGTTTGTGTGAGACAGTGTGCGTGTGTCTTTGATGATACCTGATTTTATGGACATTGACACTTACTACTCTCCCCTTACCCCTCATTTAGCACTGCTGCTGATGTTAGTCACCTTCAAAATAACCTGTGGAGAGCTCTCCAAAATATATGCTCCATGGCACTTGCGATAGCTGCATAATATTATCATGTAGCATACTAGTAATATATGAGTTCTAATCCCAAATATGGAAACTGTGTGTTTTTGTGTGAGAGAGTGTGTGTGTCATTGATGATACCTGATTTTATGGACATTGACACTTACTATTCTCCCCTTACTCCTCGTTTAGCACTGCTTCTGATGTTAGTCACCTTCAAAGATACCTTTGGAGAGCTCTCCAACATGTAAGCTCCATGGTGCTTCTGATAACTGTGTAATGCTATAGTGTAGCATAAGAGGTAGGTAGGAGTTCTAATCCTAGACATGGAATTTGTGTGTATTTGTGTGAGATAATGTGTGTGTCTTTGATGACACCTGCTTTTTAATTACATTTACAACTCTCCCCTTACCCCTCCTTTAGCACTGTTGCTGATGTTAGTCACCTTCAAAGATGGCACAGCTCTCCAACATGTAAGCTCCATGGCACGTGTCATGAATGTGGAATGATGTAGTAGCAGTAACTACATAGGTATGGGTTTGAATCTCATCCATGGAAATGGTTTGTGTGTGTGTGTACGTATGTCTGTACTTAAAATATTTTGGCCCCATTTACACCCAGTACACATCTTAGAGCCTGACCTTAGCAGTCCTGCAGATATCATTCACCTTAGAAGTAGCTGTTGCCAACCCCAAACCGTGTAATGTCAGTGGTGCATGTTGGAAATGCATAACATAATGGTCTGTAAAGATTGTTAGATAGAGTTTTGAAACTCACCCCTGGCAAATGTAAATGTGTGTGTAGGGTAAAATTATTTTTGGGATCTCTGACCCACTACATCACCCAATGCCAGTATTTACAAGGGCTGGTGATGTTCCTCACCTTAGAAGTACCTTGGGACAAGAGCCATCCTATAAGCTCTGTGGAGCATGTGATAAAGATGGAACACTACAGTAGCAATATATAGCTAAGTAGGGGTTTGAATCTCAATACTGGCAAGTGTGTGTGTGTGTGTGTGTGTGTGTGTGTGTGTGTGTGTGTGTGTGTGTGTGATCAGTATCCTGTGGGGAGGTTGATGCGATTGTGTAATAACAGGATCCATTGTGGGATGGGTTTTGCTAAGTTATTATGTTGAGAACCTAGTATATGTCACAATGTCCACCTTACAAGGAGAACAAATGTCAAACGCCGGAGAGGTTTGTGTAGACAATCCGTAGCCCTACATGTGGCATTATGGATTGGTGAATAATATAGGCAACCCTTCTATTACTCAGAGAAAACTCTCTGCCCACATATCATACACAAACACACTTGGCTAGGCAACAACCACTATATTGGTAGTTCCCTGCATATTGCCACACAGATAATAACCATGGTGTGATTGCAGTGAACTACATGCATGTTGACCGCAACAGTCCTACTGACATCAGAAAGTACTTTGATGTGTTACATCTCCTCTCCTGACCAAGTGTGTTATCCAGCAAGTAAAAGGACATGGCACCTTGTTTCATCCCCTCAGTAGGCAAATGTGTGCAGTGGCCCTTTTGCTATGTTGCCCACTGGATGCCTGTAACAATGGTAGAGTCTGCAAATGTAACCCACAAAGGGAATACCATGACTTATACACATGCCCTTTATGGACAGACACCACTAACTCCATGAATACCCATATCATGCTGTCAATGTAGGTGCAGGCACGACCTCAGTTACATAGCCAGGTCTCACCAAATTAGTTCAGGAATGCTACATCAGAAGATAACAGTCTGTCCACACAACATGCCCCAGAGACCTCAAATACACTTCCACATGTCAAAGAACATGCATGTGGGACATGTGCACAACGCAGATACTGTCCATGTTATATAGATCACATATATAGAAAGTAGTGCAAATCACTGGCTAACCCAGAATAGTAACCTAGATGAGTGGATGGTGAATACAATACCCCCCTGGGGATCACTCCAGGGACTACTCCCCAGAACCACACTTGGGACTATTGTCATGTGACCTGATGCCAAGGTATTCCCATAGCCTAGCCTCGTAGAGCCTTCAGGTCCATTCAACTACTACATACCTGTGAAGCAATGAACCTATGGATATCAGTACTGGTAAGTATGTGTGTGTGTGTGTGTGTGTGTGTGTGTGTGTGTGTGTGTGTGTGTGTGTGTGTGTGTGTGTGTGTGTGTGTGTTTGTGTGGAGATGAATTATTTTGAGGCCATTCACACTCACTAAACCTTCCATTGCCCTACTTTAGCACACCTGCTGATGTCAGTCACCTTGAAATAACCCTTTGTCCATGTTTCAGCCCTATAAGCTCTGTGGTGCTTGCAATAACTGCCTAATACTGTAGTTTAGCAAACTAGTTAGAAAGGAGTTCTAATCCTGATCCTGTGAACTGTGATAATGTGTGTTTCTGTGCAAGAGTGTATGTGTGTCTTTGTTGCCATCTGATTTTGTAGACATTCACACTTACTACACTTCCTTTACTCCTCCTTTAGCACTGCTGCTGATGTCACTCACCTTCAAAGATACCTTTGGACAACTGTATAATATGTAAGCTCCATGGTGCATGCAATAACTGTGTAACACTGTACTAGCAATACATAGGTAGGGGGTTGAAACTCAGTACTGGTGAGTGTGTGTATGTTATTAGTATCCTGTTGGGGTGATTGTGTAATGACAGGATCCATTGCAGTGTGGGCTTTGTACATCATTATATTGAGGACCTATATGTCCCAATGTCCACATTACAAGACCAACAGTTTTCAAACACTGTAGAGGTTGTTGTAGACAATCCATAGCCATAAATGTGTACTGCCATGTGCAATTGCTATGTGACAGTATGGATTAGTAAACAATATAGGCAACTGTTATAATACACATATACCACTCTCCACCCACGGATAATACACAAAGACACTTGGCTCTTATTCCCTTACTTTCTCTCTGTTTGTCTCTCTCTCTCTCTCTCTTTCTGTATCTCTCTCCCTCTCTGGTGAATGTGAAAAAATGCATCTGTTTTACATAGGCAGCAGCTTGAATTTTGTAGGTAATGCTCATGATCAGCTGATGGCCTGTGCACGAATTGGAGTCCCGCACTTGTTAATTGTAAGTGGAACAGCTGTGGTATCATTCCTGTAGCCAATTGCATGGAAACACACTTATATAACTGAGCACTTCATGTAGGTGTTGGCCCTTTTCCTTCACTGTGAGCAGGACTTCATGTGGGTGTCAGACAAACAGCATCACAGAGGGGAATTTGGAAATACCTCTTACAACATACACTGTGGAGACAGGCCAACAAACAGGAGGGGGATGTTCCAGACATGGTGACAGAATGTAAGTATTGCTGTTCTACATTTGAAATAATGTTGGTTTAACCGGGTTGGTGTGTATATGGCTGTTCTACATGATTTAAAGTCTGGCATGACAGTGTTATGTGATTGAGGAAACTCTCACCTGTAGGGCTATCTGCAAACTGGCCAGAGTTTTGAGTCTTAGATGTGTTGTGTTACTCACACATTTTCTATATTTAGAAATGCAGTAGCATACTCCGATGATTGCAGTCAGTACATGGTGACATCCATGTGTGTTACTGACTTCATATCCCTCAGAAGGGATATATCACAACAAACTCTGTTACACAAGGAATTTTCTCAGTTTATCACAGCAATATGTCAATATTGGCCCTGTGTTTGTGCCTCTGTCCCCCAAGTCTGTCACCCTTTGTCCATATGTCATGCAGTAATAGGTGCATATGAACACTATATCAATATTTACTGACATCATTCCTGATAACATGCCAGTGATATATCAGACTGCTAGACACGTTATGTATAGTAGGCCGTATATTTGAGGACAAAACCTGGACATTCTCTTGTAGTCTGTACAGTAGTGAGGTCTTTGTACTTATGGTGAATATTGACAGAGTGTCAGTATTGTGTACCAGTGTATTGTGAATATGTTACTTAGCCTGTGTACTGACTGTGGTAGATGTCAGCGTATTGGTTCTGTTCTATCTGATGTTGCATGGTTCTCTAGTTTCTGGTACCCTATCAGTGTAAATGTTTGTAGGGCCAAACTGAGACATCTCCCATACCATAGTCAGGCATCAGACTACACTGTGAAGTGGGCCAGTATATGTAGGGTTAGTGTGTGAGTGGCAAATATGAGGATGGTTTTCTTCACACAGTCTATATACCGTACTATTAATTAGGCTT
The DNA here is from genome assembly GCF_019279795.1 of Protopterus annectens. Taxonomy (NCBI): domain Eukaryota; kingdom Metazoa; phylum Chordata; order Ceratodontiformes; family Protopteridae; genus Protopterus; species Protopterus annectens. The sequence continues at coordinate 1,549,987,946 of NC_056735.1, forward strand.
ACCATAATGTGACTGTGATTGTGTTGAGATTGATTGTGGGTATGCACTTTCACACTGGTGTCTGTTACTCTATGCTGTTACATGCCTGCAGTGCCTGCTATATTTGCAAGCACATATGTATTCCCCCATAGGAAACTTGGGTAAGTTTTGCAGTGATTTGTTTTCTGTGCTTGCAATAAAGTGTGTTTGGTCATCGCTGGTGAACTGCTTCCGTGGTTATTGGATTTATTAAACTTGGGTAAGTGTTGCGGCAGTCTTCCTGTAGATTGCACAGTGCTTTGTGCCATGCTTAGCAGCTCAGTGTATTTACCTAGTTTGATGTTATGTTCAGATATTTGTCAGATGTACTGTTGCCTGGTCACCATACATGTTGTGTATTTTTTGAAAAAGCAGTGGGATGCTGTAAAGATGCATGTCACTAACTAGTGGAAAGTATGTGGGCTTGGGACCTCTGGTTAATATGTGTTAGGACAGATAAAGGGTGTGAATGCATCAACTGTGTGTGCTTATGTGTTCCAGTATTTGTGTGATATCCCCATTTTCCTGGCTGTAAACATCCCCTTTGTCAGGCTTGGTCCACACATCTTGCACTAAGGAGTTCTGTGTATACCTCTAGGCTGACCAGATTATTTCAGACTGTCCATGTTTATTGGTCATATATCTGATGTATTCCACAGGATCATTACTGTGATTTGTGTGGTACTTCATTATGATGATTTTATGATATCTGTCAGTAATTGATGGCGAACATGTCCATAGCAGAAGTGACTTCCTACACAACGTCTGTTGACACAACGACTGTTACTGTAGCAACATTCTACAATTATAACTACAATACTTACATTACTTTCCCTTGCACTAAGAGATTGTGACTTATGGTGCTGAGGTATGACTCCAATTACATGTTGTGGGTGTATGTTTTATATATATATATATATATATATATATATATATATACATATATATATATATATATATATATATATATATATATATATATATATATATATATATATATATATGTGTGTGTGTATATATATATATATATATATATATATATATATATATATATATATATATAAATATATATGTGTGTATGTACATGTATACATATATCTACATATGTATCTATATCCATATCCTTATTATGCGTAAACATGAGTGTTGTATATACCTTCTCAGATGTATCTCACCATATTAATATGATATGTGTATGTTTAGATATAAAAACATGACTGATTCAACACTATTTTCACTAACATGTAGTAAACAATTGTAGTAGTCAAAGCAGTTCATTACTATTCAGTACATGTGCTGAATGATATATTTGAACAAGCAACATACATTTGTGCAGCTCAGATGGCTTAGTGGTTAAGTGCTGTGATTGTAATATAGAGGGTCTTGGGTGCAAGGGCTGTTTATTTTTTTGCTAGGCAAAACAAAGACTGTTGGATACAGTGTGGTTAAGGCAGTTTTGAGCAGCTTTAAGTGGGTTGCATGGGTTTATGTGACAGTAAGCGGTGCTAATGTACGGTTAAATGAAAAGGTGCTTACACTGTGTAGGCTTCGCTTACCAGTGTGCTAATCTGCTTAGCATTTACAGTTAAGCAATACTTACACCTGCTAAGCATAGCTCAGCCCTGATAACCAGTGATCACATTCCAGTCTGATAAAATAGCAGGGCAATGACATCTTTAATAAGTGTTTTTAATTCCATGTACATAATATGCTTCTCTGTGTTGCCATTATAGTAGCAAAGGGTGTGAGTATACTGTATGGAACACCTGAGTGTACATGGCTAGTACCACAATCTTTCATCTTTGTGTGTGTTTCATACATGGGTAGTATCCCAGGTTATATGCAATTACACTTGCATGTTACACCAGCTACAGTGTACTGGATGACAGAAATAGTTAAACACATATTGTATCATTACGTTAGTACTTCTGCCAGTGATTTTTCAAGTTAGAGTAGATTGCAGATTGTAGTACTGGAACCATACACCCCTGCATGCAAAGCTGGGCTCTGAGTACTGAGTATCTTGTTCTTGGTGTTTGAGCTGTATGTTTATATGTATCTCCTATTGGATATTGATCTGATATGTTGATATTAACTGTAGACTACTATGTTTTTTGGACATGTCATTGAGGACTGCTGCCATGTAGTAATGGCATACCTTTCAGTTTCAGACATGTATCTTGTAAAACATTCATCCTAAAGCATAACCTGTTAGCTATCTACTTACTCTCTGTCCTCTGTAGAGATGTGCAGATATCAGGTGTTGCTATGGCCATACCATTATGTAGGTGCCTGCATTGTACTGTGCTGTGGGCCTGGACACTGCTGCTAGTTCTGACATATGGAACATTCCTTAATGTGGGCCGTGCCCCATTTAATTGACTGTGTGAGGGACATTACAGAGGTGGTGGCCTACAGATTTACATACAGTGGGTGGCAATATGTCACAGAACTGGACATGTGGAGACAGCCAACCAACATGGGGGTCATATCCACAGATTTGTGAACAGGTTCTATGTCATCAGTGCTGTTATTCACATGGTGAATTGATAGATTGACAGGGTTTATGTGGACATGCATTTAGTGTGTGATGTCATGACTTACAGTGATATGTCTCCGACATATCTCTCCACTAGCACGCTGTCCACAGACTGGCCATATGTCTGCCTGTTATGTTTTGTGTGTTCACAAGACAGTTGGTGTCCTTAGTAAATCAGTTGTGGACTCTGGGGAATGTAGTCAGTAAATACACACATCTATGGGTATTACTGATGTCATATTCCTCATAAAGGAAGTTACAACAAACCCAGTGACATCTGCAAATGTCTCAGTGTATGAAACCAATCTACCCCTGTGTTTGTGCCTCTATTACCACCTAGTTAGTGAGAGGGGAAATGTTATCAAAGGTTTTGGCCAGATCAATGTAGGCTGTATCTGTCACCTTGCTTCATCCACAGCTCAGGTGACTGACACCAAGAAGTTGACTAGGTGAAATGAGCAGGTATGACCTACCCTTCACAAAGGTAAACTGTGTGTGATCCTGAGTCTGCAGATTCCCATATCCCTGTTTATTAGGTGCATGATGATGCTTTCCATAGGTTCGCATAACAGACTTCTCAGGCAGTTGGGGCGGTATTTCCCAGGGTCTGTAGTTACATCTTATTTGTGGAGAGGGTTGACTGTAGCAGTATACAATTCAGTAGGGACAAAGCCTGAGATGAGGCTGTGCTTGAACAGGGCACACAGGTAAGGTGCCAGGTCACTCTATAGTTCATGTAGAACACAGACAGGGATATTCTCAGGTCCCATATTCTTGGCCTTGGACAGTGGTGTTTTAACCTGTGTTGCAGTAATACTGGGTGCCTGGTGGTGTACTGGTATTGTGATTGATCCTTTGGGGGGGGGTGAGGGGTAATGTTTTCATTCAAGATGCCAGACAATATATTGGCAGTATTTTATGGCTCAGTCTGGGAGGTTCCATTGTCTAGTAGCTTCAGATCAAATCTTGCTATTGCCATGGATTCTTAACATAACTGTATGAGACTTTGTGGTTGTGTTCACTGTGTGCACCAATTCTGTTCTTACATCTAACTTTGTAGTATTTGATGAGTGATCCTAACTTTCAATTGAGGCTGATAAGTGTTGATTTCTAGTCTTGGGACTTCACGTTATTCCATACTGGTTCCCTCCTTCTGTTGTACAGTGTCTGCATGGCAGGGAACCATCAGATCAGCTTCCTTTTATTAGAGGTGAGGATCCTGTTTGTAGTGGGTATGCTAGTAGCCATGCATTCGTGTACATGTTCATAGTGCATTGTTGTTTGATTCAGCTGCCTTGCACCTAGTCTCCATTTGCATGGCTGCCATGAGGTTAGCCACCTCTGTTGTTATGAGGCCATATTCAGCATTGGAAAGGCTTTTCATGGTGGTTACCTGTGCAGGGGGGCATGTAAGGGCCATGGATTTCCAAAGGTGATTAATTTGTGTTCAGATATAACAACAGGAAGTTGTCTACTGGTGTCGAGCAACCGTTGCCCATGTTAGGAAGGACCAGGTCGATGTGATGGGCATGTACATTGGTACATGAGTAGCTTTCCCAGTTAATGGTGGGGTAGTTGAAGTCAACCAGTATGTGAGTGTTAGGCTGGACAATATCAGCCTCCAAGGTGTCTAGGGACATGGGGTGTGATTGCTGGGACATGTTTGGGGATCTATAGCCGGCTACAACCTGAACCACTGTCCTACCCAATGTTAGCTATGCCTACAGGATCTGTAATGCCTAAGTTGGTCAACTCTCTGGAGGTGTGTGCCTCCTTAATGAGTATGGAAACACCACCACCTTTGGAACTTCAGTCACAGTTCAGCAGCCAAGAGATGTGGAATGGGTAACAGGCTGGTAGTGCAGGGGTGCTTCCTGCCGCCTTTAACCAGGTCTCTGTTACAGCACAGATTTCATAGTTCCCCATTTTAAGGAATACATCCAGTGAATGCATTTTCAGATGTAGATGTCTGGTATGCAGCAGCATGACCCTCAGATTTTATGTGTTTGTAGCTGTCATATATTTATGTATATTTATGTATACATATACATATATATATATATATATATATATATATATATATATATATATATATATATATGTGTGTGTGTGTGTGTGTGTGTGTGTGCGTGTATGTATGTATGTATTCACCTTTCTATATATATGTATGCATGCATATTTGTGGATATACATGTGGATGTAGCTCTCTCTCTCTAACTCTCTCTCTCTCTCTATATATATATATATATATATATATAAATGTATTATGTATAGATTTGTCCACATATATGCATCTCCATACATATATATATACATGTTGGCAAGGAGCTCCTCCATTGCTGTAAGTGGGGCCTATCTGGCTGGCCCCCCACCAGTAGCAGAATGGTCCCTTGCCACCGCAGCAGCCCATTGCTATTCACGCTGAATCTGGTCAGTTGCTCTGTGCCTGACCTGTTCGTACATGTGGCTACGGTCCCCCGAGGTGTTCACTCTCTATGTGAGGTTTTCCCAGAATACTGTCCTCTCCCACTGGTGTTGGTGATCCCCACTGAAGATGATGTGGTAGTGTTCCATGATGGCCTCAGTTATAGGTGCTGTCTCCTGGACATCATAAGCTGGAAGCCTCTGCATCACACCTGAAAGACATAAACAGGGAAAACACATCACAGGACATCAGACATTGTTCATAGTTCTTTACAGAGACATCTCACTAGTAATGAGTATCAGTAGCCACAACATTACATCAAATAATACTCCAGTACCTAGCAGAGTTATATGGGCATGCATGGCATTATGTGTAAGTAGGTAGTTTGCACCTGATTAATGGTGAGGGTCAGGGTCCATTTGGTGTGCATATCCTTCTATACTGATGTTGAGCCAGGGGGACGATGTTTGTCCTAAACATGTCCAAAGCTGGTTGTCTGTAGTTAGAGGTATGTGCTGTGGCTGACCTCCATTACAGGGTGGGTTAGATAGTTGCCTGTGAGACCACAGACATATGTGGGTATGGCCTACTGATTGCCCTCTGTGAATGTGCCCAATTTGTACTCATACTCAGCATTATATTAATGGACTTGTGACCTGCTATGCTCAATCAGACACAGGTTGACATGCTGCCCAGATGGTGTCTGCTCCTACACACATGGTGGTGGAATGAAGACATACAGGGGAGCATGGAGAGAAAGGTGTTGGCAAAGGAAAAGTGTGATTGACAGACATATGTAGAGAGTAGACATGAGTATAAAGAGATGGAGTGCATGGCATAGAGTGTGTTGCACATGGCTATGGATGTAGAGTCTGATATACAGATGTGGAGTCTGGTGTTGTATGTAATGTAGGACAGCACAGATGGTGTATAGGGCCTGTAGCTATTGGCCCGACAAAGGCACATAGCTAGGGATGACGTGCAGCACAAAAAGGTGGTAAAGGAATATGGGTGAAACATACAAGCTAGGAGTGTGTTTAGAGCATATGGAAACATCACTTCGATGGCCTATTCAAGGAGGAAAATAGGGGAGGAAGGGTAAGTTGGCTGAGGTGGGTATAGTTAATCAGGAGTTGCAACAGATTATCAAGGAGAATGTAAGGATAGCTATGAAGGGGTTTAACAGTGGAAAGGCTGCTGTTCCAGGTGACATACCTGTGGATGCCTGTTGGAGTTTCTGAGACCTGCAAGTGGTATTTTTAACTGGATTGTTTACTGTAATCTTGGAAAGTAAAAGGATGTGTGAGATGCTGGTGAATATGTATGGGTACTGCTTATCTGAACAAGGGTGGTCTGCAGAGCTGTAGTAACAAGTGAGGGATAACACTGATCGGTCACAGAATGAGGTAATAGTAAAGGGTGGTGGCAGCTACGTTGAGAACATGGTGATGATTTGCAGTATGGTTTCATGCCAGATAAGAGTGTTAGAGATGCAAATGTTGATCCACAAGTTTTGATGGAGCTCTGCACTGAGGCAGAGATGCAGCTGCATTGAGTCTATGTGCACCTACAGAGAGCATATGACATGCTGCCTGGTGAGCAGTTGTGGTATTTTATGTGGAGGTCAGGGGTGCCAGAGGAGTCTATTAGACACCACAGAATATGTAGGAGGCTAGTGTGACATTTCTGGTTTTGACATGACAGGTGGATTTAACGTGGAGGTGGGAGTACATCAGGGGCCAGCTGTGTGTCCATTCACATTTGCAGTGGTGAGTGACAGGTTGACAGACATGATCAGACAGGGGCCCCTGTTGACTGTGCAGTTTGCAGATGGCATTGTGGTCTGTAGTGAGATTAGGGGACAGGTTGGGTGGACCCTGGGGAGGTGGGGTTATGTTGTAGAGCAGGAATGAATGATGGTCAGCAAGACTAAGTAAGAATATATGTGTGTGGATGGGGTGGGGGATAGAGGAATGGTGACAATGCTGGGCATACAGTTTGGAAGGTGGGTAGGTCTAACTACTTGGGAGCACCAGTTCAGAGTCATGGGAGTGTGGGCGAGAGGTGTAGGAGAGAGTACAGGCAGGTTGTGTATGGTGGGAAGGGGAGTCAGGAGTTATTTGTGACAGACAAGTACCATTAAGAGTGATATGTAAAGTCTACAGGAGGGTAGTGTGACTGGCTACATTATATTGTTTGCAGACAGTGGGATTGTACAGACAGGCAGGATTCAGGGCTGGACACAGCATGGTGTGGGATGTTCACATTTCCACTGTGTATAACGGGGATAGGATTAAACCTATGCCAGCCAATTGCTCAGTTTATAACAGCAATCTCCATCTTGGACCTGTGTTTAGGACTTTGTCCACTAATATGTCAAGTTTTGTCCATATATCTTGCAGTCAGAAACATAGAGATATGTTATATCATTACTTAGTGAAGTAATTTGTAATATCACCCCAGTTAGGTATCAGACTGCCAGACATTTTATGTGTAAGAGGCCTTATATATGATGACAAGTCCTGGACATTCTTTGGGAGTGTGTACAGTTGGAAGGTCTTTGTATTTCTGGCTATTGTTGACAGACCATCAGGATTGTGTAGCAGTGTATTGTGAATATGTTATTTCTTGGAGGGGGGTAGATGTAAGTATTATGTTTTCTTTTCTATCCACCTTTGCATGTGGATCCAGTTTCTGGTGCTCTATCAATTGTTACATTTTTGTAGGGTAGGACTGTGACATGCCCCATAATACAGTCAGGCATCATACTACACTGTGTATTGGGCCATTATATGTAGGGGTAGTGTGTGAGTATCAAACATGCTGACAGTTTGGTTCACACACTGCTTATACTGTATGCACTTTCACACAGGTGTCTGTTTCTCGGTGTTGCTACATCCCTGGAGTGCCTGGTATATTTGCAATTACATGTGTATTCCCCCATAGCAAGATTGCTTTTTTGTTGTGTCAGTCTGCCTGTAGTTTGGATATTGCTTGTTGACATGGCTAGCAGCTCAGTGTATTTTCCCTAATGTGATGTCATGTCCAGATATTGGCAGATGTGTAGTGTTGCCTGGCCCACATAAGCATTGTGTATGTCTGACACATCAGTGGGGGGATGTGAAGATTTAAATGACTAACTCCTAGGAATTCACAGGGATTATACTTCTGCCATTCAACTCAGTAGAAGTTGAAACAGACAGGAGGGTGTTACCGCATCACATGTTTCAGCTCATCTACACCTGTATGTCAGATATGTCCACATTTTCAGCCCCCCCCCCTTCCCAGGTTTGGTTATGCTTTCTTTCACTCAGCTGTTCTGAGCATACCTGTCACCGGCCATATTGTTACAAACTGTCCACGTTTATTGCCCACATTTCAGGTCTGTTGAACAGTATAATTGTATTCCTTCCTATGGTGAATCACTGTCATCATGTGGGGATGTCTGTCAGTATATGATGACATACATTACAGTCTCATAATTGACATCCTTCTGAACATGTATGCTGACACACACCCTGTTTCTGTAGTGACATTCTACATTTATACATGCAGAATGTACATTGTGTCTGCAGTGTTGTTCCACTGCCCCCCATTTTGCAGCCTTTGTCATGTTGTCCTCCACTTAGGTGTGGGGAGGTATGGCACTGGGTATAACTGCAGTACATGTTATGCACATATATATATATATATATATATATATATATATATATATATATATATATATATATATATATATATATATCTGTATATGTATGTTGTCTGTTTGTATATATATATATATATATATATATATATATATATGTATATACGTAGATATATATATTTATATATATATATATATATATATATATATATATATATATATATTATGTTAATATATATATTTGTCCTTGCATATATATATATTTCTATATATATATATATATATATATATATTTTTTTTTTATATATGCCTATTGAGATATGAGTATATTTCTTGTTTGATATCTACACATTATATTATTTTATGATATATATGTACATATTCTATATGTGTAATTTCATATATGCAGCTACATATATCTGATGTATACTCTTTTCATAAGTGTCTATCACCATACACATCTATATTTGTTTATTTATAAATTATAAACATACTGGTTCCACAGTGTTAGTTCCAAAGTATTCTATACCTGTATTGAATAATATATTGAAAAAAAAAAAAAACATTCAGGAGTACATCTCTGGTGGAGTAGTGGTACATTGCTCTGACTATAGTGTGCAGGGTCCTAGATTCATGACTGGGCAGGGCTGATTATTTTTTAGCTGGGAAGAACAAGGGCTGTTGAATACAGAGTGATTAAGGCACTTTTAAGCAGTTGTAAGTGGGTTTGCGCGGCAGTAAGCAATACTAACTGCCAGTTAAATATGCTTACAGACAGCCTTAAAAGTGCTTAATCTGTGTAGTCTTTGCTTAGTGTCACACAAGCAGGCTTAGTCCTGCTTACTACTGCTTAAAAGAGCTTACTCCTGCTTACCCCATGCTAATATCCTTAAAAGAAATGAAAAAAGGGGTGATAGGAAAGTCGTGAAAAAGGGGGCACAAAAAGGGAAAGACAATAGTGGAAGTAGCTAGGGATGTGCAGGATGGGTGCAGGGAAGGTCCATAGCTGTCCATTTCTTCGACAGCAACAGCTGTGCATTTATACTGAAATTGGAGGTATATTTGGACACTCAGACCCCTGAGAGAAGGGTGAAGGCAACAATAATGGGTTGTGAAGCCAATGAGACCAGATTACGTGCCCAGTGGAGATGTGTGTGAAATGGACAGCTATGTATGGGGCAAATGTTTTTGGGGGGAACAGATTGCCCTTTTTTTAAGGTGAGGGTGGGATGTTGGGGAAGGATAGCAGGTATATTTGGGGAAGTACTTTGGGTAGGAAGACAGACAAGACAGCATACAGGGGCAGTATATGACACATATGGGGGTAAACACCTTGGACAGGGAGGGGTGAATGGATATCGGAAGCCTATGAGCCCCCAAATGGAAACAGTGGGACTGAGGTCCCCATCCCTGGGCAGTCACCACTACATCTTCATGGCCCTGAAGGTGGCTGTGTTGGGGGCTGAGCAGGAGAGGCAGCCTGACCCTCTAATTCCACCAAGTGTCCCTCAAGCTGGTGTAGCAGATTTCCAAACTCCCTTCGGAGCTTGCTATGCATCAATCCCCAGACCTGGCTTAAGGTGACAGGATCCTGTCCACGCCCGCTCCCTCCCCTGAGGCAGTTTCACCCAAGGGTGGTGCAGGACCAGCGGACGAGGAGGTCCCAGGGAGCATCCCAGATGTGCTGGTGCCACGGCCAGATGAGGTGGGAGTGGTGAGTCCACTGGGACTGGCCTTCCCAATCTTGCTATGGTGTTGCAGTTTTAGAACATATGTGGGTTAGTAATAGTCAACACAATGCAGGATTAGTTATAACAGCATGCATAGATATTCCTATTAACCAAAAACACCAGATTTGGAACAGTTGCATAGCAAACAGAACACATGCATATATGAAACCACAGTGGCCATTACAACAGCATGCAGGTTACACTGAAAGCAACAGGCCACCAATGATAGTATTTCAACATGGAACATTAATAGAAACACGTTTCAATATTTGTTGAACAATAGGACATATGTCCCAACAGTAGGTTTGGTGTAAACATGCCCATTGATTTATGTGTTTAGAGGATTGTTGCAGATATGGTGGGGGAGAGAGACAGATGCCAATTAATAAGTTATATATCCTTGCAGTACTCACAACTTTAATGATCACTGCTCTAATCATTACTCTACAGGTATTATTACAATACCCTGTGGCCTTGGTTTGGGCTGTGGTTTGTTTGTACACAGTGTATACTTCAACTGTCTTATAACTAAATTCTACCTCTCATACCTTCTAGACATGTGGAGGGAATGTTTGTTAACACTACCTGACTGTTTCTACACATATTCCCAGATTCCTAGTTGTAATTATGCACATACCTCTCAATCTCTTAATGCACAACATCTGGGCAAAGCATGACAACATGGGGGTGGGGGGGTACAAATAGGGACATATTTTGAATATTGTTCTTATAAACTTTTAGACAGTTGCTGGAGTAACAGGGTTTGTTTTAATATACATTTTCTGAGGGATTTGAAGTCTGACACTCAAATGTATGTCATTATTTGGTGACTACAATCCTGAGATCATCCCACTGATTTGCCAGAAAAAAAGAGAAACAGGCCAAAAATGTGAGCCAAATATCTGGACATTCTGGGAAAATCTGTACATTTGAGAGATATGATTATGCATACAACTTACTACCACTCCCAGGATTCAAACCATGGCTGTGTCTGCTAAAATACAATTTCTGTTTCATCAGAGTGAGTTATTTAGACACTGCTATCTGTTCCTTCAGTGTTTTCTTTGTAAGTCTCTCTTGGTTGTACAGTCTGACCTTGTAATTACAGCAGTCTTATACAGACATTCCCAGACATATTTTATGTAGCACAGTGTTAGAAACAGTGGTTGACACAACAAAACTAGACTGATATCAGATGCTGGTGAATGCTACATGTCAGGCCATACAATGCCATATTAAACACTACCCGTCCAGGATTTAAAACCTTATTGCCAGGCAGTTACAGTTTTCTTATCTGAAAGACCTGTGGGGAGAATGTTTGTTAACACTACCTGACTGTTTCTACACATATTCCCAGATTCCTAGTTGTAATTGTGTACATATCTCTCAATCTATTAATGCACACACTCTGGACAAAGCTTGACAACATGGGGGTACAAATAGGGACATATTTTGAATATTGCTCTTATAAATTTGGAGAGTTGCTAGAGTAACAGGATTTGCTTTAATATACATTTTCTGAAGGATTTGAGGTCTGAAAATCAAATGTATGTCATTATTTAGTGACTACAATTCTGAGATCATCCTAGTGATTTGCCAGGGAGACAGAAGAACAGGCCAAAAATATGAGCCAATTATCTGGACATTCTGCAAAAGTCTGTACATTTGGGAGGTTTGATTATGCATACAGCTTACTACCACTCCCAGGATTTGAACTATGGTTGTGTGTTTCATCAGAGTGAGCCATTTAGAAACTGCTGTCTGTTTTTTCAGTGTTTTCTATCTAATTCTCTCTTGGTTGTACAATCAGATTTTGTACTTAGAACAGTCCTATACAGACATTCCTAGACATATTTTTTATGTAGCACAGTGTGGGTAACAGTGGTTAACAACATTACTATTCAGAGACTGCAACACTAAATGCCATACAATACCAGAGTAAACACAACCAGTCCAGGATTTAGAACTTTATTGCCAGGTAGTTACAGTTTTATTGAAATGTCACCTATATGGGATTATTACTGTCATATTGTCTGGTTTATTCAGTACAACCCATACACAGTTTTTATACTTCCAGGTGACTTTCTACTACTTTATATTTATTTGGTATGACTACTATAAGCAGGATTGTTACTCACCAGCCTCGCGATCCAGCCTTTGCAGCCTACTGACATGGGCTTCCTGATTCCCAACCCACTCAGCTGCAGCTGAAAGGGAATAGAGAAATATTTAGCCATACCTATCCATCACATACACAGGCTGGACTTTGGTAAACAGTTACTGATATGAATACTTACACACTGCTGGGACATTACCATTCTGCCTTGCTTCTTGGACTGACTCATCAAAGAGTTCCCTCTTCCTCCGCTTCAAGTCAGCATAGTGGTGCCGGACCTCCTCACCAGTCTGAGAGATACCAGTAGCACTGGTAAGATCATGGGTGAGAAGGTCCCAGGCTTCTGCTTTATATTGCGACCCCCTGGTACTGGCCCTGCAGCAGTCTCTCATCATGGTTATTTACCAGGAGTCCTACCATGACCTTGGACTCCTTTATGCCCCAGCACTGCACCCACCAACACCTGTCATACTTCCTATAGTGGGAAGATGCAACCAGTTAAGAGTTGTATTCCCACCTGCGCAGTTTAAATACAGCCAATTTCCCACCCTTTGCAGTGATTGGATGGTTTTGAATATGCTGAGCTAAGCTAAGCTACAGGCAAACCTGCTTAGCTAAGGTTGGCAGTGCTTAAAGGGACAGGTTCAGCACTGCTCACCAATGGGCAAATCCACTTAGCTGGGCTACTCATTGCTTAGCAGTCATATTTATACAATGCTTACACCAGGTTAGCAGAGTTGTGCAATGCTTAGCATTGCTTATTTTTTATTTTATAGACTATCTGCTGTACAGGATTGATTCATCATTCATTACATATTATAAATTTGTTTACTGTCCCTGACATTTTCCAATGTGCTTTCATTACATTTATTCATGTGTGACTATACTGTATGGGGCACTTGTGTTTATATGAGGGTTTCACAACTGTATTAAACTGACACCATACATCTGGACCTACTACAGTAATCTGGTTAACAAATATATATTATTTAGTAGCTAATTATAAACAAAAATGTTTATGTACTGCTTTCACATGTAAAATGTAAATTGGTAAGAGTGGGGATTGAACCAGGAATGGCTGCTTGCAAAGTATATTCTCTAACCACTGCACTCTTGCAGTACTGCTTATATTGGATGTCTCTTGCTATTTAACTTCTTGTGCTGTTTAAGCTGGACTAAGCATAGCTAAGCAACGGGCACACCAGCACAGCTACACTTAAACTTTATTGCATGTTTAAAAAATATATATTTGTTGTGTTTTTTTATTTGTATCCTTCAGAATATCCTTGCTAATGCTGAACCTGTTATTCTATCAACTTTCTGCTTTGTGGGACAATTGTCCCTTTTGGCTTTGTCCACATTCCTTACTCTGACGGGTTGGGAGGTGTGCACTATGTGCTTATGCTAAATGTTATTCTATCCACTTTTGCCTTGGTAGGGACGGTTGTCTCTTATGGCTTTGACCAGATTTCTCATCCTGACGGGCTGTGGTGTTAAGAGAATTCTCACTCATTTTAAATTGCTGAAAGGCAATTCTGGAGTGCAGGGGGCATGTGTATTGTGAGAGTTCTGCTCTCAGACAAACCCCTGTGCTCGTACATGGAACTGTGTCCAGTTTAGAGCATGGCAGCATGCCTTCATACATATGCATGGCTCACTGTTGTGCTGAAAGGAACGGACCCTGCTATGCAGGAATAACATTTTCCTGCACGGCTGCTTGCTGAATGTTCAAAGTATTGAATTATAGTGATTAAAATTTAAGTGAACCACAGATAAGTCCGTGGAAAAAGGCTAGTACATTGTCCCCTTAGACAGGTCTTAACTAAAAAATATTTTATTTGAATTGAAATTTTTGTGAGTTAGCTCAAATTACTATTATCATTATTATTATAATTAATATTATTATTATTGTTATTATTATTATTATTATTATTTACTTAGTGATTCTGCTGCCAGATAATCCTTGCCTTGAGGTATGTTAATTAAGAAAATACTTTTAACCTTGCCCTTAAAAATATGCCTGCTACTTTTGAATTTATGAGTGAGATTTTATATGTATACTTTCATTTAACCCTGGGAACTTGTCTGCATTAAGCCTGACTAATTTTTATAGCATCCTTCTCTTCTGTCAAAAGGGACTTGCATTACAGAAATTTTTTTTTTTATATATTTAGTACAAACCATAGTATGTTTAAACAAAGGATTTTTGGTATCTTTCACCTTCCTAGGGTTAACTGAAAGTATAAATATAAAATGTTTCTAAAAAGATAGAAGGATAACATTTAATAAAATATGCGCATAAAAGTTTTTTTATATACCTATATATGTTATTATAGTCTTGTTTTACTATTATATAGTTGCATTTTTGTATTTTTGTAATTTCCAGAAGTACAGGCAGATACAGTGTTTCAAAAATGTTGTTGGACTAGGAATGTGGGCAGATTTTGATCGGCATTACCACCTTCGAAAATAGGAGAGGGAGATTCCTTGACCATTCCTGATAGCAGGCATTGGCCTATAAACAGAAGAGGCAGCATATTTGTGGGGGGGGGGTGCACTACCTGAAGTGTCATTACTTCACTCACTGTAGCTAGGGTAACATTTTCGTCCTCTCCTTCCCATACCAATCAGGTACTGTTTCTTAATTTCAAAAATAGTTATGCCATGACATGCATGCAGTGATGATAAATTACATTTCAAACTATAGCTCAGAAGTCTTGCCATGACACCAAAGGCAGTGTTATCACACTGCTTCTGAAACAAGTTAAAGAAAGCATTAGGAAAGCTAGCAGGGATGGCTGAGATGAAAGGTTCAATAGGTGATGAGTAGTTGTCTTTTTCTTGATTGAGTGGAAATATTGCTACAACGATGATGAAAGTAAACAAATGTTGTGTGGCGAACAGGGCATGTACATATAAATGGATCACTATCATATGATAAAAACTTCATTTGACTGAAACTCATTTGACCATAAGACTGAAATTTCAAAAGACGGAAAAGTCACTTGACTGAAACCCATAAGACTGAAACCCATAATACTTAATTTCAACATACTCAATTTTAAACTGAACTATATAAAACCAGACTAGGTGGGGGGCTGCACCCCCCAACCCCAATGTGGGTCGCTGTTCCCCCACACACCTCTAACTATATATACTAACTACAGTATCTCACTACAGTGGGGAAAAGGGCATAGTAGTGGCAACATGTAGACTACTGTAAGGTAAGTGAAAAGTACATGCCCTTTTCTCCCACTGTAGTTAGTATATATAGTTAGGGAGGGTGTGGGAGGGGGCTGTGGGAGGCATAGCCCCCCACCTAGTCTGGTTTTATATGGTCCAGTTTACAATTTAGTATGTTGAAATTGCCTATTATGGGTTTCAGTCTTATGGGTTTCAGTCAAGTGACTTTTCAGTCTTTTGAAAATTCGGTCTTATGGTCTCAGTCAAATGAGTTTCAGTCAAATGAGTGTTCTTTCATAGGATAGGGCTTTATCTCTCTCTCTCTCTCTATATATATATATATATATATATATATATATATATATATTAATGGCATATGCAGATGTGCGTACCCTTCTGCTGTGGTGCAGACACATGCAGAGCATGTGAATCATGTGAATCATCACATCAAGTTCAGAGTCAATATTGAAAACACCTCCAAAATAATTACAGATGCTGTGTAAGCATAATCAGAGCACTGAATAACTAACTGGCAAGTTCAACATAAGACCCAGGTCTTGATGTTCTCTTTCAGTTAAGTAAGCATGTGGGGGTGAAGAATTATTAGACATGAGGTTAGTATGTACATGTTTGGGAGAATATTGTGATCTTCTCTCAAAATAAAAAATTGATAATAGCCTTTGGAAAAGACAGATACCCAAATCGGAAGTTGCTGGACACATTCAAAACTTTAAGCAAATAGCTTATTAATAATGAATTTAATAACAAATAATTTGGTCTTAGAGACTTCCAGGGTTCAGTTCCATTTTATAGATGCACATTAGATGATGGCTGCATTCTGAGACTGTGCTGCTGCATATGTAATCTGGCTCATAAATAAAGCTCTGTCAATGGGAGGTGTCTCCTTCCTGCAAATATGTCATGTTATTGCATAGATTTTAAATGCTTCGGCCAAGACACCCTTTAACTCTCTTACACAGAATGGATATGTTCTATACTTTTGAGGCATGCTGAAGCAAAATAGTGAAATTCCAAAAACATGCAATTTAAATAAATTGCACTACTGTGGAAGGCACTTTATCCCAACGGTCCACGGTAGCAAGACAGATGTGGGAGTATGGACTAGAAAAGGGGTTGTTATGAACAAGATATCTGATGTATAATGTAACTGCCTTGGAGCTCTGTACACCTTGTCAAAGAAGATATGTATTGAGGGAAGGGACTCTGAAATCTGTAGGTAATAACCCATCCATCAATGACCGTGTCATAAGTGACTCTAGGCCCAAAGAAGCAGCATATATGACAAAATCTTCTCTTACCTGGAGTGCGGAAATGACAGTGCAGAATCATAATAGGGATAAGCACCTGAAAAGGGCATGTGACAAACTACGACTAGCCTAGCTTAATAGTTATGCTGGTAGGAGATATAGTCCATATTGTAGGACAGCATTGCTAAGACATATGTCAGGCAGGGTAGCAACAATCAATTCACATATGTTATATTGTGCATATGTGAGGCAGGATGGTGAGTGATTTATTCATTACAAATCCTTGCAAACATGAAGCTTACATTACACTTGTCTGGACAAAATAGCTCACAAATTACATTCTCAAAATGTATATACTAGAGTTACTCTATTCTCAAGTAGGTATAGCCAACACAATAAATGATTTCTGTAGAGGATTGAGACCTACTTCCTCTTTATATGGAGGGCATGCTCACAGTCCACAAAACGTATTATTCTCACTCTGAGGTCGTGGTGCCTCTGAGAAAGTTCCTCAGTAACACCTCTCTTACTCTTTTCTCTGAGGTGGACTAACTTTGGACCACCTCAAACTGACCAATAAATGAAAATATAAAGCATACTATATAAAGACATCAGCAATAAAACTCCCAGAAAATAGCGGTTCGAAGCGCCAAGTTTGCAAGATCAAGTAAGTAAAAATTAACAAAGAGCAGCAGTATGGCAGCATAGCTTTAATTCACATACAGACACCATGGCTGCATCTGTGGCACTCACTGAACATGAAGCCTTACTGCATGCCAGAAAACACAATTGTATGTATAAATTACATGCTGGACTGACTTATATTATCATCTGAATACATTTTTCGGGTTGCGCAACTTACACAAATTGGCATTATGATTATAAAACTATAATCCGATATGGGGGGTTATCTGAGCATAGTGCTTTTGAAAAATCCATAGGTAGAAGTCATAACAGATTTGCAAAATGTGTGTGTGTACACAATAATGAAATACCTTGTAGTTTCACTTGAACAACACCTTTATCCAAACCACACAAGCGGTTACAGTTTCTTACTGCTGGATTAGTAATGCCGCAGTGGTGCAGCTGTAGCGTTGTTGCCTCACAGCAAGAGGTTCTCCCGTTCGATTCTCGGCTGGATTCCAGGGAGTGCCTTCTGTGTGGAGTCTGCATGTCCTCCACGCGGTTGGGTGGGCGTTTGAATGATATGCGTAAATGGGCGTGCCTTTGTTGAAGGTTGAACGTCGAGCTGGTGCCTCGGCATTCGTCAAAATCTACTGCCAATCATTAGCGGACCAGAGTTCTGCTGTGGTGACCCCTAACCAGGAAAAGCCGAAAGACAACGACAACATCATATAATTACTGCTGGATTCTGATGATGTCCATGTATCTTTACCCTATTGGTTGCAATTTATATTGCACCACATGGGTGATCGTACAGTACACTCCTGGATTTCAAGCTTGCACCACATGGTACATCTACCATGAAAATGACTGGTTTTCTGATTCCTTATCTTGGAAATAAGATTTGAGACTAAGGTGAACAGAGGAGTCTTGCAGGTCTTCATTTGCATAAAATGTGTGCAAGCCCTCATTTAGAATTGTGGCCATCTTGTTTCATTTAGCTCAAGCATAAATCATTCTGGGATCTGATTAGTGATTTTCCTGTATGGTCAGAAATGTTAGCATAGAAACATATTTGTTATTTAGGTAATAAACTGGTATATGCCTGCAATTGTCTATATGGAATTGAAAATAAAACATTTTGAAGAATTTCTCTTCCTAGCATCTGTACATATTCTTATCAAATTTCAGGATTTGGAATTTCTTTCTTTAAAATCCACTTGCAGTCCAAGAGAAAAAAAAATGTACTACCGCATGTGGGAGAAAGTTAGAAACATAGAAAATGGGAGATTACACTGAGAAGGCTGTATAAAGACTAAAGTCCAGTAAAATCTGAAGCATTACAATAACAGTGTGTTTAAAAAAATATTTCTTAATTGCTTTTGCTTTGGGCAAATAAAGTACCAGAAATGAGCTGTATAGGAATGCAGCAAAAACAATGTTTTTAATCAACATAATAGTTGTGGTTTATAAGGAAACACATTCACTCACTTAACTAAATGTGAGAACTCAATCATCTTTTAGCTGGGGATTTCCAGAGTTGAAAAGATACTAAACAGAGTTGCAACCCTACTGAGCTTTGATAGAAGCAGATGGAATTTACCAAAAAGATGCATGTAACACCATTGCGACCTACCAGGAATTAATTATGCATGCATCTGAAAGAAATAAGAGCTTAATATAACCTTATTCTGAGAAGCTGAATTGTTGAGTAATGTCAGTGGCTTGACAAATTGCACCTCAGTTTGCTGCAGATAGAATAATGAATGCATTGCTTTCAAGGCTTAAAAGAATTCAAAATGCAGTTTACCTTAGTTGTAGCCCATGTCTGCTTCACTGTCATTATGAAATCAGCATTGTTTCCTCTTGATTAAATTTCTGTTTTGTTCTCTAATGTATTAAATGAAATTGGTTCGAACATATAAGTAAAGTGCAGCAGCAAAAACATCAAATAATAACCTTTGTAATGATAAACAAAACTTCTCCAAACACAAACTCCACCTCACTCGAACACCAAAGCCAACAGACACTATTGATGCAATTGTTCTTATAGTTTAAAAATACTGGAAACTGTCCGTAAAAGAATTTTTAATACACTTGAAGTGTGCAACTTTTCATACACTTTTCATCAGGGCTCCTGCCCCAACTTCATCAGAAACAACAACCCCTTCAAATAATGTGTCTTTATATAGTTAATCTAAACATCATTAACCAATGTAATTACTTTCAATGACCTAAAATACATCAATGAAACTAACTAATTAATAAAAGTCAATGCGTAATGGGAAACAGTACGTAATGGGAAACAATACAAAACAAACAGCGCTGGGGACACAGCGTGAACCTCGCTACCAGTATGTTTTTGTTCAACAGAATTTAAAACCTCAACAAATTACATGTATAAAATATGTATAAAAATGTATAAAAATGTATATTAAAAATGTTTAAACATTCAAACATAGCCCTAGAATATTACGTGAACACCCTTATGCAAACTGAACATTTAAAATACACCATTTATAATGACCAAATCGTTTAAAACCTACAGGCAATACAATTCAAAAGTAATAATAAAAAGCCTTTAGGTTGTTATACTGTACACCTATACCAGTAAAAAATATATGGAGTATTGAGTATACTTCATGAATCCTGCTTAAACAATGACATACATAAAATTATAATGTATAATACATAATGTATGCATGTTATTTAATAATTTGAACAATAATCTTGATTTATGATGTTAAATATTTAATGATTCGTTTAAGCATAACTTATAAATAAATCATAATCAACATTAATAAATATTAATGAATAATAATATTAATAATAATAATAATAATCAAAAAGTGTCAATAGATGTTACTGATAAATATTACTAAATTGATTATAACTAAAAAGTAATAAATTATTATAATAATGCAATATGATATGTGTTATATAAAAAATGTGTTATATAAAAATTATTGTAAAATTACTTCACCTCTCTAAATTTTTCAATCTTAAAATACATTTAAGGGAACACATCTCGTTTAACCCCAGAAACCTAACAGCATTGGTTCTAAGTTGCCAAAGCAATTCTATTTTTTCTAGAACTAAACTCTCATTTCCTCCTCTACCATCTGAGTTGACTTGGTCTATGGCTCTAAATTTAAAAATGTGAGTTGGAAACGCATCAATATGTCTAGCCAAGGCGTTCTCCATTCTCTTAGCATTAATGTTGTATATATGTTCTTTAATTCTGTCTGCCAACTTCCTATCTGTCTTTCCTATGTAGAACGCCTGGCATAATCGACATTTGGCTAAATAAACCACTTGTTTGCTGTTGCAACTGTACTTAGATGTTGATCTATACTCTCTGTTATTTATTAAAAATTTACTTCCCTCTACTATATGCTTACAGCAACTACACATAGAGCATTTAAACATGCCTCTTTTAGTTTTTGAGGTCACACTTTTCTTTTGTAAAATTTCTTTTAAATTCATCCCACGTTTAAACACCATTTTGGGTTTATTAGGCAACAATTCACTAAATAATTTATCATTAATCAAATAATCCCAAGTTTTTATTAATATGTTCAATATTAATCCTGAATCCAAATTATATGTACAAATAAAATTACAACCAATTGAATCGTCCAGTTTTACAATTCTGGTCGTATTGGATTCTACTATAGCAACATCACTTTCTTGTCTCATTACCGTTTCTGCCCTCAAAATAGGAACATATAAACCCTCCGTTCTTTTATATTTCACTTCTGTAAGTATCTCCCTTAAGAAGTCAAATGGGTATCTCATCAGTGTGAAGAAATTAAATATCAATTCACACTCTTCATTAAATTCTTCTTCCGATGATGTCATACGGGCTGCTCTTACTAGTTGCCCTTTGACAACAGATTTCTTTTGATGCCTCAGATGACAACTAGTAAAATGGAGATACATATTCGAGTGTGTTTCTTTTCTATGAATTTTAGACAAGTAAGTTTTCCTCTCATAGTCCTTCCTCAGTGAAACGTCCAAATACTCTATCTTATTATTGTCGTACTTAAAAGTGAAACACAAAAAACTTGTTGTATTATTAAAACCTGTTAAACAATCCTCCATTTGCTGCTCAGTCCCTTGGAACAATATAAAGATGTCGTCCAAGAAACGTGTATAATATATAATGTTGTCTTTAAATTCATCATTGTTTAAGACATAAGTCCTCTCCCAATAAGCCATAACTAAGTTAGCTATGGCCCCACCACATGGTGAGCCCATCGCTACACCGATTTTTTGATGGTAAATGTCCTTATTAAACATCACATAGTTATATGACAACACAGTGTCTATTAATTCCATCACCAGACTAATCTCATTCTCTGGAGCTTCTAATAAACGTAACATTTCAGCTACCCATTCAATTCCTATTTGATGTGGGATACTCGAATATAAATCTTTCACATCTACTGTTACAAAAAAAGAATGAGGAAAAAATTCTAATTCACTAATAGATTTCAAGAAAGACCACGAATCTTTGGAAATTTGCTTTTCATTTGTTATGTATTTTTTCAAAATATTATCCAAAAGTTTTGCACAAGTATATGTAGGGCTCTTTCTCCCATCGACTAAAGGTCTCATTGGCGGGTTCTCGAGCCCCTTATGAATCTTTGGTATCCCAAATAAATAGGGTGTCCTTGGGAAAGACTGCTGCAAATATAAATAAATGTCCCTGTCTATTCTTGCTTCGATATATAATTCCTCTATGAAAGCTGTAATCTTTCTGTAAGCCCCATTCATTTAATTAATTGAGGCCTTACTGTAAGTTTCGCTGTCAAGAATGGCATACATTCTGGAATTATAATCTTCAATGGACATAATCAGCAAGCCTCCTCCCTTATCGGGTTTCATAATACAAATGGGGGCTTGGTTTAAATATTCTAGTAGCTCTTTTTCTTCTTTGCTAATATTAAATTTATAATTTTTCTTGTAAATGTTAGATTTTTCTAAATTCCTTAAATCTAATTCTGTAGCATTTTCAAAAAGGGCTACTAGGGGATGCGAAGGAGGATTATACACACTACATACATATAATTCAGATTTCTCACTAGTGTTGTTACCCATAAGTGCTGTAAGATTGATTTTCCTACAAAATAGTTTCAAATCTAAAAGTATGTTTAAACATTTTTAATATAAATTTTTATACATTTTTATACATATTTTATACATGTAATTTTTTGAGGTTTTAAATTCTGTTAAACAAAAACATACTGGTAGCGAGGTTCACGCTGTGTCCCCAGCGCTGTTTGTTTTGTATTGTTTCCCATTACGTACTGTTTCCCATTACGCATTGACTTTTATTAATTAGTTAGTTTTATTGATGTATTTTAGGTCATTGAAGGTAATTACATTGGTTAATGATGTTTAGATTAACTATATAAAGACACATTATTTGAAGGGGTTGTTGTTTCTGATGAAGTTGGGGCAGGAGCCCTGACGAAAAGTGTATGAAAAGTTGCACACTTCAAGTGTATTAAAAATTCTTTTACGGACAGTTTCCAGTATTTTTAAACTATAAGAACAATTGCATCAATAGTGTCTGTTGGCTTTGGTGTTGGAGTGAGGTGGAGTTTGTGTTTGGAGAAGTTTCGTTTATCATTACAAAGTGTGTTTTTTGTGAGCATGGAGTCTTCACCTTCGAGCAGCCCACTGCCT
Source organism: Protopterus annectens (assembly GCF_019279795.1). NCBI lineage: Eukaryota > Metazoa > Chordata > Ceratodontiformes > Protopteridae > Protopterus > Protopterus annectens. Next base: position 1,550,011,189 of record NC_056735.1, read on the forward strand.
TCATGTGAGAGTTCCAATGAGGATGGGAACTTGACCTTACTCATTAATTTACTGACTCAAAAGGTAGAAGCGCTATCTCAAAAAGTGGAAGCAGCATCTACCTTTCAGGCATGTTCTCAGCATGCTAGTGGAGTGAACGCCAATATTGCAGCAACCCCAGGAGTGAGCAGATGTGTTATTTCCATCAACCGACACAAGAAGACAACAAGGCTTAGAAGGGGTAGCCTCTGAGGATGCACAAATGGCTTCCGACAGTCGAAGCTCTAATTTGAGCAGTTCAGGAGGATCTAATGACGGCGCGAACCATTTAGAAGCACTTAGAACATCAGTTCCTATAGCTAGCCTTAATATTTGGATTAGCAGACCGTTTGTGTTTGAAAACAGTCTGCAAAATGCAACAAGTACAGCGTCTAATGAGGTAAGCGTGGACCTTTCAGTTAAACTGAATACTTTTGACGAAAAATTGTTTAAAGTACGCAAGTTGCAATTAGAGTCAGCGTACTTTCAGGAATGCATTAATTTAAAAATTGTGCCAAAGGGCTTAAGGCAGTGGCAATTCCCCTCAGGGTTGAGGGAGGGGACACCTTTTTATGAAGCTTTGCTAAGCCTTTTTGATAGGCATGGTTTTGAATTATTACAACTGATGAGCACCCATTACAACCTATTAATAGACACTTTGTTGCTAGAACTTGAAGAACTTGATAAAAACATAAAAGAAGATGTCAACTTTTTAAGATACCGTTTTGAATATGAACGGTGTTTCACAAGCATAGACGAGCATATGTCTAAAATCAAAAACACTAAGGCTAAGAAAATAGCATGAGACGTTAGAGATTATAGGGAAGGGAAGGCCTATCCCAAACCCCCCACCAACCAAGGAATTTTAACAGTTTCACCAAGAGACACAGGTGAGAGACTGGGAGAGAGGGTGGACAGTAACTACCCAAGTCTATCTGATGATATTACTTCACCAAATGAGGGAGACCAAAGTATTAACAATGGGTTAAGAAGAAGTGAAAGACTTAATCAAACAAATAATACCCGTAATAACCCTAACACTATGAGAAATCAGGAAACTGTTGAAGGTAACACACAAAGTCACCAACAACAAAATTTTCAGAATGAGAACTTTCAACAATCGAAACGGAACAGAGTGGTGAGGAACAAGAGGAAGAAATGGTAACTGTATCGGACTCATTACCCAGCGAACTATGTTGTTGTGAAATTTTGACTAATTCTAGTGTTGATTTTAAAATTTATAACTATTCAAATGTTTTTATTTGCCCTGAAATTGTTGATTTACTATCCAGAGGATATACTTTTGTTCCTTCTCGTTCTATTGATTTAGCTGGAACACTTTTAGATTTGAAACTATTTTGTAGGAAAATCAATCTTACAGCACTTATGGGTAACAACACTAGTGAGAAATCTAAATTATATGTATGCAGTGTGTATAATCCTCCTTTGCATCCCCTAGTAGCCCTTTTTGAAAATGCTACAGAATTAGATTTAAGGAATTTAGAAAAATCTAACATTTACAAGAAAAATTATAAATTTAATATTAGCAAAGAAGAAAAAGAGCTACTAGAATATTTAAACCAAGCCCCCATTCGTATTATGAAACCCGATAAGGGAGGAGGCTTGGTGATTATGTCCATTGAAGATTATAATTCCAGAATGTATGCCATTCTTGACAACGAAACTTACAGTAAGGCCTCAATTAATGAAATGAATGGGGCTTACAGAAAGATTACAGCTTTCATAGAGGAATTATATATCGAAGCAAGAATAGACAGGGACATTTATTTATATTTGCAGCAGTCTTTCCCAAGGACACCCTATTTATTTGGGATACCAAAGATTCATAAGGGGCTCGAGAACCCGCCAATGAGACCTTTAGTCGATGGGAGAAAGAGCCCCACATATACTTGTGCAAAACTTTTGAATAATATTTTGAAAAAATACATAACAAATGAAAAGCAAATTTCCAAAGATTTGTGGTCTTTCTTGAAATCTATTAGTGAATTAGAATTTTTTCCTCATTCTTTTTTTGTAACAGTAGATGTGAAAGATTTATATTCGAGTATCCCACATCAAATAGGAATTGAATGGGTAGCTGAAATGTTACGTTTATTAGAAGATCCAGAGAATGAGATTAGTCTGGTGATGGAATTAATAGACACTGTGTTGTCATATAACTATGTGATGTTTAATAAGGACATTTACCATCAAAAAATCGGTGTAGCGATGGGCTCACCATGTGGTGGGGCCATAGCTAACTTAGTTATGGCTTATTGGGAGAGGACTTATGTCTTAAACAATGATGAATTTAAAGACAACATTATATATTATACACGTTTCTTGGACGACATCTTTATATTGTTCCAAGGGACTGAGCAGCAAATGGAGGATTGTTTAACAGGTTTTAATAATACAACAAGTTTTTTGTGTTTCACTTTTAAGTACGACAATAATAAGATAGAGTATTTGGACGTTTCACTGAGGAAGGACTATGAGAGGAAAACTTACTTATCTAAAATTCATAGAAAAGAAACACACTCGAATATGTATCTCCATTTTACTAGTTGCCATCCGAGGCATCAGAAGAAATCTGTTGTCAAAGGGCAGCTAGTAAGAGCAGCCCGTATGACATCATTGGAAGAAGAATTTAATGAAGGGTGTGAATTGATATTTAATTTCTTCACACTGAGGAGATACCCATTTGACTTCTTAAGGGAGATACTTACAGAAGTGAAATATAAAAGAACGGAGGGTTTATATGTCCCCATTTTGAGGGCAGAAACAGTAATGAGACAAGAAAGTGATGTTGCTATAGTAGAATCCAATATGACCAGAATTGTAAAACTGGACGATTCAATTGGTTGTAATTTTATTTGTACATATAATTTGGATTCAGGATCAATATTGAACATGTTAATAAAAAATTGGGATTATTTGATTAATGATAAATTATTTAGTGAATTGTTGCCTAATAAACCCCAAATGGTGTTTAAACGTGAGATGAATTGAAAAGAAATTTTACAAAAGAAGAGTGTGACCTCAAAAACTAAAAGAGGCATGTTTAAATGCTCTATGTGTAGTTGCTGTAAGCATATAGAAGAGGGAAGTAAATTTTTAATAAATAACAGAGAGTATAGATCAACATCTAAGTACAGTTGCAACAGCAAACAAGTGGTTTATTTAGCCAAATGTCGATTATGCCAGGCGTTCTACATAGGAAAGACAGATAGGAAGTTGGCAGACAGAATTAAAGAACATATATACAACATTAATGCTAAGAGAAGGGAGAACGCCTTGGCTAGACATATTGATGCGTTTCCAACTCACATTTTTAAATTTAGAGCCATAGACCAAGTCAACTCAGATGGTAGAGGAGGAAATGAGAGTTTAGTTCTAGAAAAAATAGAATTGCTTTGGCAACTTAGAACCAATGCTGTTAGGTTTCTGGGGTTAAACGAGATGTGTTCCCTTAAATGTATTTTAAGATTGAAAAATTTAGAGAGGTGAAGTAATTTTACAATAATTTTTATATAACACATTTTTTATATAACACATATCATATCGCATTATTATAATAATTTATTACTTTTTAGTTATAATCAATTTAGTAATATTTATCAGTAACATCTATTGACACTTTTTGATTATTATTATTATTATTATTAATAATATTATTATTCATTAATATTTATTAATGTTGATTATGATTTATTTATAAGTTATGCTTAAACGAATCATTAAATATTTAACATCATAAATCAAGATTATTGTTCAAATTATTAAATAACATGCATACATTATATATTATAAATTATAATTTTATGTATGTCATTGTTTAAGCAGGATTCATGAAGTATACTCAATACTTTATATATTATTTACTGGTATAGGTGTACAGTATAACAACCTAAAGGCTTTTTATTATTACTTTTGAATTGTATTGCCTGTAGGTTTTAAACGATTTGGTCATTATAAATGGTGTATTTTAAATGTTCAGTTTGCATAAGGGTGTTCACGTAATATTCTAGGGCTATGTTTGAATGTTTAAACATTTTTAATATACATTTTTATACATTTTTATACATATTTTATACATGTAATTTGTTGAGGTTTTAAATTCTGTTGAACAAAAACATACTGGTAGCGAGGTTCACGCTGTGTCCCCAGCGCTGTTTGTTTTGTATTGTTTCCCATTACGTACTGTTTCCCATTACGCATTGACTTTTATTAATTAGTTAGTTTCATTGATGTATTTTAGGTCATTGAAGGTAATTACATTGGTTAATGATGTTTAGATTAACTATATAAAGACACATTATTTGAAGGGGTTGTTGTTTCTGATGAAGTTGGGGCAGGAGCCCTGACGAAAAGTGTATGAAAAGTTGCACACTTCAAGTGTATTAAAAATTCTTTTACGGACAGTTTCCAGTATTTTTAAACTATAAGAACAATTGCATCAATAGTGTCTGTTGGCTTTGGTGTTCGAGTGAGGTGGAGATCATATAATAAACTATAATACTGTTAATGAGAAAATGTTAATTTAAAGAGACCATGTTTATCCTTAAAAAATATTCCATGCTTCACATTGCTACTTAAAAATCAAAACTCCTACCCAACTCAAAGGACTCATTTTCTATGTTACTTTAAACATTATATCAAAATGGTCTTCGTAATGTAGTTCATCTTTCTCTCTAACCATAAATTTGTTTCATGTATAATGGAAGGTGTTAGCATATCAGACTGTTGGAGAAATGACAACATTGTAATTTTTTAATAAAAATAAAAAATGGTTACAACTAGCTGTTTGCACCATTAATAATATCCATATTAATATTTGGATAAAATATAATTTAATATGCCATACAGTCTGTTACTGAGCTGTTCATCTAATCTGCCATTTAAATCATGCTGTCATTCTCAAACTGCCCAAGAAATCTTTAGTTCACGTTAATGATGCAACTATGAAGACAAGTTACAGCTAATAGCCTTGAACATTAATGATAAATGTACTGTTCCATACCATTTGCACAAGGGGCATTTGGTGGGTGCATATTGCAAATGCCAGGGATCTTTTAGTTAAAATATCATTTATTTTACAGTACTTTTAAATAATATTATTGCAGGGCATGTCACCTCCTGGACGTCTGAGTGTAGCCCCTCTCTCTCTCTCTCTCTCTCTCTCTATATATATATATATATATGTATATATTTATGGATCTACTTCACTTACCCGAATGGCCACATCACCAACTTTCACTTTGCTGAGATGAAATGACTGACAAACCGGAAGACTGACATCCGTAACACCGACTTTCGACTCGAGGTAAGTAACCACTTGGCCATCCACAAAAAACTAAAAAATGAACAAAAGTAAACCCACCCATGTGGGGAGCTTCACCTCGCCCCCACCCCTCACAACTAAATATGCCAACTCTGAGATCGCACTACCACGGGGATAAGATGCAAAGTTCAACAGGATGTCCAAGGGGTTACTTACCTCGAGTGAAAGGTTTCTGGATGTCAGTCTTCTGGTCTGCCGGTCCTTTTGTCTCAGTGAAGTGAAATTCGGTGATGTGGCTATTTGGGTAAGTGAAGTAGAACCATATATATATATATATATATATATATATATATATATATATATATATATATATATATATATAGTAGTGTGACTGAGAGTAGATTAGGTTAGTTAGGGTTAGGGCACAGGTTAGGTATGTGTGCGATTGTGTGGATGTGAGGGTTAGGGCAGGTTAAGTGAGTTAGGGTTAGGGCGCGGGTCAGGTAAGTGTGTGATTGTGTGGACGTGAGGGTTAAGGCAGGGTAGGTGAGTTAGGATTAGGGCGCGAGTGAGGTGAGTGTGCGATAGTGACGGACCTTAGGGTTATTGTTTGGGTTAAGGTAAGTGGATAGTTAGTGGTGTGTGAATAGTTTAGTGTAGGTTTAGGCGTAAGATTTTAGGTGTATGTGTGTGGAGTGCTGTTAGGTTTGGCTTGTGTTGTATGTATGTGTTTTGGAACAGCAAATTTTTTCCCTAGGAAAAAATTAGCTGTTCTGTACATTCGATGTTTTCAGCTTTCGCTGAACAGGGGTCGATATTAGAACATTCAAAGTTTTGAAACTTTGATGTTCTGATATAGACCCTCATTCACATAAAAGTTATAAAGTCCTTTCTTTAATTACGGTTGTATAGGTACAGCAGGAAAATTGTGGCTTTGTAGTTGTCAGTTTACCTAAAAAGGAAATTAAATATGTACAAAACAGTAATCTGCTGTCACTTATAAGAAGAACATTTCAAAATATTCTTAAACCTCAGAAAACTGCAGGGTTGAAGACAGGCGACACATCAGCTTGAACATTCTATGAAAAAGGAGTGTAATTAGTGATGCAGATATAGAATATAACCATGCAGTTTCAGGTATTTAAATCACAACCATCTTGCTTGAAACAGTAAATCTATTAGTTTCTGAGACTCAAAAATATCTGAAATTAGATTCAGCTCTTTGACAAAAGTGGCAACATAAAAATAAACAACCTCTGGATCAGTATTGCATTTTAATGCAACCAAACATCATGAGATAACTTGAAAACTAGGCCTATGGAGCTTAGTGGAATAAAGTGCTAGTTTATGAATAATCTTTGAATGAAGGCAGCATTAATCCCACATCCTTTTTCACAAAAATTATTCCACAAGTGTTAATGTTAACCAATCCTACTTCATATGATCTTGAGCGATTTGACAGAGGTCTTGGCCCAGACCCCACACAAAACATACAAAACTGCAAGCACATATAATACAATTTATCTTTCCTGCTGACAAAACATACTATAATAACAATGTGAAAATGAGAAAATGTTATTCCTTAGAATGCTTTTATAAAAAGGAATGAGTTCTGGCACTTAAATATCTAAAATCAAAATTAATGAGATAATTTAGGTTTTACCCATCAGAAGTGTCTTTGAGCATAGGGTAGGAGTTTTTTGTCATTATAGACAGTACAACTTTTCATATGCAAAAACAATATATGTTCTAAGAAAGAAGGGAAATTATGGCATTTTTTATTTAAAGATTGAGACGAAAAGAAATGTGCTAAACAGTATTCCCTTGGAAGTAGAGGAAATCCTACTCATTAGAATTGAAATACAGCAGGACGTTTAAAGGAAAAGTGCAATCATTTTGAAGAAAAGTAAAGAGAATCTTGAGAAAAGAGCAGAAGAGAAGGTAAAGACAATTGAAGGTTAAAAATACTATTACTGAAAAATAGCTTTACTTTTTTTTTTTTTTTTTTTTTTGTGAAAAACTGTAGTTGAACTAAACAAAGAATCACAGACTACTAAAACACTGATAGTTTCCTACGGCATGAATGCACTAACATGTTAAAAACCCAAAAAGAAAGCTTGTATCCAAAACATGGCATCCATGACTCAGCATAACCACATAAAGGAGAATGAAGCATCAAGTTAACATACTGTGACATCTTTTTTATTTATTTATTTTATTCCATTTGGTATCCAGGATGATCTCAGTGGCCATACAAGACCCATTTTTAGTAGAAGTACAGGTAGAAAAAGCTCTTCAGCTGTGATCTGAAAATCATTTCCTGTCCCATCTGAAGGTATGTTACAGAATGCAGCCTTGATTCTACACATAATGAACTTGAAATAAACAGGAATCAGGGATGCTCCTATAAGAAAGTCAGCAAGTGTGGAGATAGTATCAAATGATCGTTAACAGGTACTAAGGATATATATTCCAGAATGACAGTGCTGAAGAAACATTTCCAACACTTATTGAACTGCTATGAGCCTTTGTTTGCAGTCACTTACCAGATGTTGTTTCTCAGTTGAATTGTTGAGGATGAATAAAAAAAAATTTAGGCTATCTTAGCGAGGACAAGGGTCACTGGGTCTTTTAATTCTTTTCAATAGATTATTTCCCCTCACTTTGAAGATGATTCAGTGTGAAATATCCCTGAAATTGTAACAAAACCAAGTGATATCAATAACCTGGAATATTGTGCTATTATTCTCGGTAGAGATCTCACAGTATCATTTACCTGCAGAGCTTTGACACAGAGGATGCTACTAAATTTTTGGCTTGAAAAGAGATGAGATGGCAATATATGAGAAGCTGATATCAGAGGACAATGTTTTGTGGCCTGGTACTGATGACTCATAACTGACAGTACCCTAGTATGGTAAAGCTTTCAGGAGAAAGTGCTTCATTTATGAGGCTATGCACTAGAAGGCTTATCCAGCTGTAGGGACATGCTTCTTCAATGTCTAAAGAACATTCTTGTAAAACATTACACTTCCCCCTAGGAGTCAGAGTGGGAATGACGAAACTTATCCTAGGATCATAGAAGGTTACTAGGCTAATGGCTCTGGGGCCCTTACAAGCCTAGCCAAGAGTTTATCCCCAAAAAAGCAACCTCAGTCAGCACCTGTCACCCCTGTCATTAAGGGACACAGGTGGAACCCCTGGGTCAAATTTGTGGTTTACCATCTGCTCATTAAGGTTGCACTTGAAGACAGTCAGCAAGCTACTCTGTTTGACATGTATGGGAAGTCTGTTCCAGAGATGGGGCAGCCTCTGTGAGACAAACCTGCCTTTCCAGCAGGTTTTGTTGATGTCGCATACTAGAGTTAGTCCTTTTGTGTGGGTAATGTGTGAGGAGTTAGACTTATGGATATGGAGCATCTCTAGTAGGGCAGGGTCTGATATTGCCTTGTAGGTGAGACACAGATCATCTCTGAGCAATGTATATGATATCGAGTAGAGTGATAGTGATTTGAGCTTGTCCACATAGGACAGGTGTTGGAGACCATGGATTTTCTTTGTGAGGTATTTCTCTGGCCTTTCTATTTGGTACAAGTGTTTGGAGAGGTACATACCAAACAGGGCATTATACTCAATTATTGGCCTAATGACAGAGGAGTACAGAGAGGTAATAACCTTTTTTTTAATGCAATCCCTTCACTTATGAGATGAACTAAGTAAAGGCTTTTCTGACCACTGCTGCTAGATGATGGTCGAATGTGAGATTGTTATCAACCTGAGTAACCAGGTCTCTCACCACAGCTTGTGTGCTTAGGAGGTTGCCATTGATGTGGTAATCAGTAGGGGCCATGTTTTTGCTGAATGTTATGATAAAACATTTTTTTGCATTTAACTTAAAGCTGTAACTTTGGCACCAGTCATTTCTTGCTTGAGACGCTCTTGCAGTATGTTAACATCATTTGTGGAGTCAGTGACAGCACCCACCTTACAGTCATCCACAAACTTGATCAGCCACAGGCCCTTTGTCTTTGCCTGGTCCTCTGAGAAGTAGATGCCAAACAGTAGGGGTCCCAGGACAGATCCCTGAGGAACACCACTAGTGACGGGTCTGCTGTCAGAGGTGGAGGCACCTATTTTGACCTTGTGGGTCCTATCACTGAGCCACTTGGCAGCCTACCTAATGAGACAGGGAGTTACACCAAATTGTGTTAGCTTTTTGATGATGCCTGAGTGGGTGATTGTGTCAATGGCCTTGGCCAAGTCAAGGTAATCTGCATGTACTGACTTTCCCTCCTCCAGGGCCATGGTGACATCCTCAAGGAAGTCAACCAGGTTCAACAGGCAAGATCTGCCCTTGATGAACCTGAACTGGGTGGGGTCAAGTGCTTGAAGATTGCCTTTGATCTTGTTTATGAGAGCCATGATAATACGGCCCATGGTTTTACAGATCAGACTTGTCAAGCTAATGGGGTGATAGTTTCCTGGGTCAGTAGTAGCACCAACTTTATGCAAGGGGATGACAATGACAGTTCTCCACTCTGCTGGAATGAAGCCTGTACTTAGGCTGTGGTTGAATAAGGTGCTCAATGATGAAGGTAGTTTTTGCTGGTGATGGTGCAGAATACAGCATGGAATACTATCAAGTCTTATGGAAGCTGTGTTCTTTCCCTTGGATAGGGCCTTTAACACTTGATTTATGGAGATGTGAGGTGTGGGACAAGTATCATGGATGCTGAATGGGCATTTGGGGGGATGGCAATGAAGAATGAGGTGGAATACTATAAGGAACAAGACGAGACACAAACCACTTCACAGAGCAAGGAGAGAGAACAATGACTCAAAAGGCAGATTTGTAAATCTTCTCATAGTATTATTACATTAAGGAAGGAGAGAGAGAGAACAGACCAAACCTTTGAAAATGGCAATGCTGATGCTAACCTTAAAAGTAAGATTTTTATGCTCTTTGTCCTCTAGGAATGACATTTTAGATGCTAATTCTTCATATTTACCTCAGTGATCCCTATTGTTTCTCATATCTCCCAGATGTTAGATAAAACTCAATTTTAATAATCTCAGTGATTTTTTTTCTTTATGCTGAGTGGAAAAAGGGGGAAGGATTCAGCCACATCTTCTTATTTAAGCAAAGGTGTGAAGGCTGCCAGCCTAGCCAGATATAATTTTGTAGATAAGTCTATGTTATTGTAAACATTAATATAATCCACAGGATTCTTTTTACAAATGTAAAGAAACCTAAATGTAAGAAAACTGTGTCATATGCTGAACTTCAAAATGTAATCACAGTGCACCCTGCTGGAAGAAAGCTGTTAAGTAAAGAATTACAACTGTGTTTGATCTCAAGCTCGGAGACAGGATGTCTGGGCTAGCAAATTATTTCTATTGTTATTAAGAAAAAGATAATTACTATAGTTTACATTTAAAAGTGTATTTTATTGCTGTGCTTCCTGGCCATGTGCAGCTTACAAAAAAATGTAGATTCTGAGTTTCTGTTAGCCAGGGAACTAAAGGAGAAGTGATAAAAATTATGTAATGTGAAATGACTCAGCAGTACTGGGTATCATCAATTTGAAACTTTCTCAGAGAGAAAGACTGAGCATTTTGTATCTTGATCTAGGCATGACAACAACTCACCAGACACTTGCCTTGCTCTGTATGTAAGTAAAGTTATTTAGAACTTAGTATTTCTCTTAGAGATAGATAGAATTTAGCCATATTAGTCTAGCTGTGTTCTATATTTATGTCAGACTATCCTACAATATTGTTTTAAAGTTCCTATGATTTCTGAACTCTTGATTAGCACTGTGTTGAATTGATGAGATTTGTCTTGTGTTTTTATTATTTATTATTAAATATTTTAAACCTTTCAACTGTGGCAGTTTTGTGTAGAAATAATTTATTTAAGCTCTTAGAATACGTTGCATGTATTTGGTGATACTGTCCAAGCCTCTCTAATAGTCTTGCTGTTCGATACACTTATTATTTGGATAACAGTAATATTACACAGTGAAACTGTTCACCCTTTGGGAAGGGCCTTATAATAGCTGATAACAGTGGTTGTTGGCAGTCGGTACTACCTTATAGTCTGGGCCAAAAGGGGGCTTTGTTGGAGAACCTGTGCCAGCCTTCCCCAGGAGTGCTGAGTGTTTGTATATTAATTAAATCTTAATGTGTGTGTGTGTGTGTCAGCTACTTAGGCAGGGACACGAATTACTGGTTGGACAGAGAGGGTACCTGAGGTTTAAGCTTGACCACTAGGCTGAGATCTGGACCGTATAGCTGCACCAGTGGGGAGTCTTATTGGGGACCTGGAGAAAAAGGCAGAAACCAGCCCCAGACTGACTGTGATCTCTGTGTGCTCTTAAGGGAAATCATACTTTACTTTGTGTGAACTTGTTATCCTCCTAATGTGCACGCCCCAAACTCATGCTAGTGGAGAGGATTCAGGCTCCTTGATTACTGGGCCAGTGCACAGGCGTCAAAAAAGGAACAACCCCTTCTCCCACAATAGTCAGGACATAAAAGGCTACAACCAGAGCCAAATCCAGCACTAGATGAATAAGGCAGCTGCCTAGAGCCCATGTTGACATGGGGGCCCAATGAAAAACAAAATCATTGGTAAGAAGACCTTTGTAAATACAGCTGGACTTTAAGAGCTTGTAGAAGACTATCTGTAAAGAACAGCAAACCCCAGAAACATCAGCATTATGACCATAAACTATGGTAGATTTGATTTAGGACTTCAAAGCAGCCATGAAATGGAGCTGTCCAGCAAACAGAGCATGTGCACAGGTGAAGAGCTGAAGCTGTGTGTCTGAAATGCCCCAATTAGGAGGCTGTCTAGTTAAATGATTTTGCTCAGAGTCAAACCCTAAGCCTTGATTATTAGCAAGCACATGCCTTAAACCTTCAGGCCAACTACCTGGTCTCCTTTAATTATTATTTTTTTATTATTTTTGTTTTTGTAAAATCACTGAGGATTGCAGCCTTCTTAGTGTCAGTCACAGAGCTTTATAGTTTATTGTTCAGTGTCTGTGGTGCAACAGTTAGCATAATAGCCTTTGGTGCAACTGACTGTGGGTTCTCCTCCCATACCAGGTACATTGACTGCTGACACTATTATGCAGGATGTTGGGTTTGGATGAGATGCTTAGTAACTATGAACATGTTGCTGGTTTGGCAGCCATTCCCTATTGCATATCACCAGTACACCATTTTTTTCTTTTTTATGTAATAAAAGCAATTTATTTTTTAAGGGTAGCAGGCATCGAATTTGTAGATGAAGCACTAAAATGTAATGCTGTTTACAAACATCAGCCTCTTCATTACCTACAGATCTCTTCAAAGTGGAACTATTCCGATGAGTTTTACTTCTGCAGAGATCATGCATGTTGACTGATACTTATAGCAGTTACTTTTTGTAATTACTTGTCTGATGAAGTTTGTGTTATTTAAACAAATGAAAAGCACTTTACATTAATAAATAACTATTTTACTTTTTGAATCGCCTTTAAGTATCGCCCACTTGCACTGTTTCGTTTTTGGTTTTATATGTTGACTGATACTGTTGGATTATATGGCAATCAGAACTTGTCTGTGTGTAGTGTAAAGGTTACTTTGAGTCATGTTTCATTTTCAGTATATTTCAGTGTATCTGCATAGGACAGTGCCTGGGGTTTCTAGACAAGTTATTTAGTATACAGATCCCAATTATATAGAAAATGGTTGTGCCCAGGCAGATAACGATTCATAGATATATGTTGTGCTACAGTGCAGGCAGCAGGGATGTACTGCCAAAGCTATGTGATAATAACTGCATAATGACATGAAAATAAAAATGGGTAGGGAAGCAAGGTCATGATATTAAGTGGAAATATATGAGGTGAACATAACTGAACATAACTGAAATTCACAGATGTCTGTTTTGGAAATTGCACACAAGTATGAAAAATGCTAAAGTGCAATGAAAATACTGGTGTTGCAGAGAGCCATCATGCTTGAGGTAGCAGCATTTGTCATGCAGTACACCTTAGTGATCCAAGACACTACTTTCTGCTAGTATGTAACAGGTAGCATTCTTAGCCAAGGCAGATGGTAATTTCACTTATCTGCTTCCCACTCACATCTACAGTTCTCCCTTGGTTACCAATCGGCTATCCTCCCTAAAAACTAAACTCAAAGCATGTTACTTTACAATGGCTTCACTAATCAGGATTAAACTTGGAGATTATACAAGCCTTGGTTCACCTATGTGACCAACACATGACACATGGCTACTAGAGGAAAATCATCATATATGATTTCCCAGAATAACGCAAAAGACAGTAGACACTAAGCATGCCTTTTATGACATCATTAGCCTACCTGAGGGACTGGATGATATTGTTTGGATTTGTAGCCTTAAAGACTGCATCTGGCCAAATTTTTATAATGCTGTTGAAGAGGAAGGACTACCATACCATTATCTACCAGGTAGTATGTTATGCATGTAGGATCATAAGCATTTTGCCTTTACAGGACCCAGGCAGGTTGCATGATTCAAATATATGACACAAGGGTCAATTATATTGCTCTTTTCTGCATGGTGACATTCCACAGAACCATCTAGACACTGTGGTTAAGCTTAACATATGGCTACATGTATAGTTTATCCAAATATGTTAACACTTTTATTGATTTATTTATTTATTTATTTATTTATTTATTTATTTATTATTATTATTTAGGTACAATTCCAGAGAGCAGAGAGGTGTTCACACAAGGAGTTTTGAAAAAAAAAAACATCACTCTGAATGGTACAATTTGCTAATGAACACAAGAGTAAAGTAGTTGGTCTGCAAGTAGGTTGGGCTTGTGGACTTGCAAAAGGTGCTGTTTCTAAGCTCTAAGAGACCTACTAGGAAGATAATGAGTAAATAAAGAGCTTAGAGCAGGGCAATCTGAAGGGTTGAGAATTATTTTGCAAGCTGTAGTTAATTGCAAATAGGTAAGATAGTGTGGGAGTTCAAGCCAATTTAGTCAGTGTGGGGCTCTGCAGTGATAGGTGAAGTATCTAGAATTTGTTTTGAACTTGGTAATCTTGTTATAACATGCTTTGAGTTTAGTTTTTAGGGAGGATAGCAGATTGGTAAGCAAGGGAGCACCGTAGGTGAGAGAAGGATGCAGATAATTGGTTGCAAGTACTTGTTTAGCAGAGAATGAAGGGAAATGTTTATATCTGGGCAGAATACCAAGTTTTTATTGTGTTTTGTTGATGTTTTATTGTATGTGCAGGTCGAATTTTAGGTTTTCATCAATTATTACTCTCAGTAGTTTAGTGTGACTAGTTACCTCAAGTATTGTGAACTGGGATTTGTTTATGAGAGTATTTTTCTTGGGGATGAATAACATAAATTTGTTTTTGTTGGGATTAAGAAACAAATGGTTATTGTATAACCATGTCTCTATGGTCCCTGCGATGGTGGTGCTGTGGTAGCGTTGCTGCCTCACAGTAAGATGCTGTCTGGTTCGATTCTCAGCTAGAGCATCTTCTGCATGGAGACATGTGTGAATGGGCATACCTTCGTTGAAGGTTGTGCATCAGGGCTGGTAACTTGGCACATAAAAATCAACTACCAGTCATTAGCAGACTGGAGTTCCGCTGTGGCAACCCCTAACTGGGAAAATCCAAAAGACACAACAACAACATAACCATGTCTCTGTGGTAGTAAATGCTGATTGAGTGATTTGTTGTAATCTGGTGTAGTGTCAGCAGAGCATATAATAGTAGAGTCATCCAGGGACGTCGGGAGGCATACGCACTGTACTGATTTCAGTACAAATTATTTAGAAGGGGGTAGCTTTTTAAAGCTTCACTTTTTCTGCACGATGACGTCAGCAGCTCACTGCGCATGTATTTCCGGCCGCTTTCAAGCGTTATGTACACGAGCGGGAGATCGAAGCAGCTTCACCTTCAAGGACTTTATTGAGAACCGAAGGTTGGATTCAAGCATGTGGATGCAAGCATTACATTTGGATGTACTAGCGGGTCAAGGACATTAGTTAGAAGAACCGATGGTCGGTGATTAATATGAAGAGAGAGAGAGCGTGAGTAATATGAAGAGAGAGAGTGTGTGTGTGAAAATGCCCCAGGTGGGATGTACTGGTGATTACTCATGATGGTGTGGTAGGGAATACTCAGGCTTGAACCCTGTACCTTGTATGCAGGTGTTAAAGACCTGAATTCCCTATCCACCACCATTTTAAAAAAAAATTGCAGATTTTTGCCTCATATTTGATCTGATCAATATATGTATCTTATATGTGTTTTTTAAATATTGCAATGCTTGAAATTTGATGGTGCAGTGGTAGCAACGTAGCATTGAAGCCTCACAGCTATAGGTTCTTGGGTTTGGTTCTTGGCTGGGGTGCCTTCTTTGTGTGTGGGGGGGTCTGTATCTTCTCCATGTGTTTGTGTGGGTTTGCTTTTGTGTCCTCCCATGTTATACAAAGACATGTCTGCATTATTTTTTCCTGGGCCTCTGCTGAAAATTGTTTTTTTTTTTTTTGTTCCAAGTCAGACTGTCCTGATTAACAAATTGACAGGCATTTAAATTTCAGACTTCAGGTTTCTGAATGTTTACTTCCTTACATATTTTATGGTGCAGTGGCAGTATTGTTGCCTCACAGCTATAGGTTTTCTGGTTTGATTCTTGGCTGGGGTGCCTTCTGTGTGGAGTCTGCATCTTATCCCTGTGTTTGTGACATAGTAAAACAACTTTTTGTTCTAGCAATAAATATATACTAACACAACCTTTTTTATAGCAATTTTTTTAAGTTTATGACTATTTGAAATTTGTCCTTATTTTTGGGACTGTAATACCCTGTTATTGGCTTTGTCCAGGTTTTTTGTGCTAAGGTTGACAGCTATGGCAAGAACTGAATTCACTGAATATGTTTGAGGGCTGTATTCCCTCATTACTGGGTTTGTCCAGGTGTTTTGTACTAAGAGGTTGACAGCTATGGTGAGAAGTGAATTCATTAAATGATAGCCATTTAAGTTTCAGTCTTCCTCTCTTTCACAAAGCAGGTGATTTGGCATAGTGGCATGTTGTTCTGACTATTTTGCACAGTGACCTTGGCAGTAAAATGTATGATGGTAACACAGCATTTTATTCTAGCATCTTTCCAAGATTATACAAGCAATGTTTAATGTGTTCCTGTTTTTTGCCCTTTTGACCCACCCCAATAAATTTGGCTTTTTCCAGACTTCTTGTGCTGCGAAGTTGAGATGTAGTTGAGTATTGCGTAGATTTTACAAGGAGCTGAGAGCTGCAGGGGAAGAGAAGTTTAGTGCTGATTATGCTAAATCAGCTCACATTGCTAGTAGCACAAAATGTTGTGTACTTGCTTTTAATGCAGAAGGTTGTTGGTTCTACTCCCATAAGGGGTGAATGCTGCTGTACTGAAAGTTAAGACACTAACTATGAGCCTGTTATCAGTTTGCCATCCATTTCCTATTGCAATATTACTAGCTTATTATTAATGTAATTTAGGCAATTTATTCCTCAGGGGCATCAGACACTTTATTTTTCGGTGAAGTCATGAAATATAAAGGTGATTGCTAGCAGCAACCTCTTCATTACTTAGATTTATTTAACGTGGAATTATTTAGATGACTTTTTTTACTACTTCAGAGATTGTGCATATTATTTACTGATAATGGTGGACTGTAAAAGTTTGACTAGACTTTTATGATGGAAATGTTCTGAATTGGGCAGTTTTGTTTCATTGTTTACTGGAAAAATGTTCAAAGCAATAGGAAGGTGTATCAAAGAGCACATGTATGTTTCATATGCAAGGGGCCTATGATTTAAAAGCAGCCCAGAATTAATTTTTATCTGCCACGGGTAAAACGTATTTTTCTTTGAATGTGGGTTTTAATGTTGTTTCAATGAATGTGAGTTTCAAGGGCAGAGAAGTTTTAATGCAAAGTTTGTTTAGCAGATGTCTTCGTGTTTGTGCTGTAAAATGCAAAATAAAACTTTCAAATGAAGTTCAAATCATCATAGAAGTAAATCAGTATGTACATTAGTGTTTATGGTAAATGGAGTGAAATAGCAAAGTAATGGATCATTGGAATGGCTGCAGGGGGAGGCTCCATTCGACCATGGTTTTGTGAGGGGGAAGGGCGGCAAACATAGACAGCCCCAGTTGAACTATACCTCCCAACTGTCCAGATTTTCAAAGAATGAATAGATTTTTTGCTTCTTATTTTTGGTTTGTTCCTCAATTTGTGGTTTTCTGGCAAATTATTTAGGAATTAAGTCACTAAATAATGACACACTAGTTTCAGACTTTATAACCTTCAGAAAATGCATGCTAAAATAAGACCTGTTCTATCAACTGTCCCAGTTTATACAAGAGCAATTTTTAGTACTGTTTATATGTTCCCTCAATATATTTGGCCTTGTCCAGATTTATTGCATTAACAGGTTGAGAGGTACATGCAAATAAATTGCTTTATAGAATTAGGCGTAGCCAAACCTCAACTGTCCCTGATTTTGGCTCAAAATGTTGCTCTTCCCCTAATGATCCCTCCACAAAATAGCAATTTTGGAAGAAAACATAGAGGGTTTACTTTACTTTTATAAATAACTGTAATGATCAGAGTTATACATTACTTTTATTTCAGAAATGCATGTAGATTCTCTAATTTTGTCAGCTGCTCTAAGTTAACTGTGCTCATATTAAAATGGTGTCCCTCCTTTGACAGGTTCCCAGCTGTATTGTCTGGCAATTTTATATTTTTGCATCACATTTTTGGTCCGTTTTCATAAAATTGCAGTTTTCTGGCAAATTAGTGGCAAATTGTTAAAGACTGAAGTTAGAAAATAATGCAGACATTTCAGTTTCAGATTTCATACCTTTCAGAAAATTCGTACTGATGCAAGACCTACTACTATTCTATTATTTTTCTAAGTTTATAAGAGCAATATTTAAAAAAATGTCCTTATTTTTGGGCCTTTGCCTCAGTTTTATTTATGAGTTTGTTGCTGTAAGAGGTTGAGAGGTTTTGTGTGTGTGTGTGTGTGTGTGTGTGTGTGTGTGTGTGTGTGTGTGTGTGTGTGTGTGTGTGTGTGTGTGTGTGTGTGTGTGTGTGTGTGTGTGTGGTAGGTAGCATACCTCTCAACTGTCCACATTTTGCAGAATGTCCAGATTTTTGCCCCATATTTTTGTCTGCTCCTCATAAATTTTATGATTTTCTAGAAAATCATTGAAGGCTGAAGTTGCTAAATAATGACAGACATTTGAGCTTCAGACTTCATGTCCTTTAGAAAAATTCAAACTAGCACAAATCCTGTTATTCTAGCAACTTTCTAAGTTCAAGAGAACATTATTTAATATCTGTCCCTGTTTATTTTAGAATTTGTCCATATTTCTTGCACTAAGAGGTAGGTAGGGGTGTGTGTGTGAATGAAACATCCTAGTTAGTGGTAGCAGGTGGTTAGTAATTTACTCAAGCTCAAAACCTGTACCTTGGTTACAGAAAACAAAAGCATAAAGTCTCTACCCCAACTACCATGCTGCATTTTTCAAAGAACTGACATTTCAGATTAATTTTCAATTCAGGGAACCGAGTTTGAGTGAATTTATATTAGATTATTGAAGAGGCATTACAGCGAATGCCTCTTCATCGACACTAAAAGAGCGAACCGTGAATTACGAGAAAGGCCGTAGCTTGGCTGGGGAGGGGGGTAGCAGTTTGAGAGCTGTCAGTACAAATTTGAAAATCCTAGCTACACCCCTGGAGTCATCAGCATATTGTATGAGAGACCCCTGACTGAATGAAGAATGAAGATGATTGATAAAGATGCTGAACAGAAGTAGCCCTAATATAGAGCCTTGGGGTACACCAGTAGAGGTAGGAAGATATGGCAATAGAGAAGTTGCCATTTAACTGCCTACTGTCTATCAGATAGGTAGCTAGAAAACCAGCCAAGAGTGGGATCAGCTAGACCAATGTTTGAGAGCTGAGTTAGAAGAAGAGAGTGAGATATGTATCAGGCTTTTGATAAGTCAGAAATAGGGTGGATATAAATTTTCCTGAGTCTCTAGCCTTATTGACTGTGTCCATGAAGAATATTAAGGCAGTTGCAGTGCTATAAACTGGTCTGAAACCCTGATGAGTTGGAGATAGGATGTGATTCTTAAGGAGGAAATGCATAAGTTGCATCTGTACATTTTTCCAAAACGTATTGTATGTGATGCTATATACCTTTTGATCCCATCTTATAAAGCTGATGCTGAACCTACAGAGTGTGGCTGAATTCCAGTATAATGCCACCTATGTAAAACCTATGATGTTACTGTTGAGCATGTGTTTGGCCTGCTCAAAGCTGATATCTGCTGACTTGCTATGCCTGGGGCACCTCAGCATGACCCTGCCTCAACCTACACGATTTCTCAAGAGTGTTGTGTAGTACATAATATACTGACAAGAAAATAAGTTGGGTATTGCCTTGACACCAGTGCAGATGGTACAGCATCATTGACCAATAAGACTGAGATGGAACAGCAGCAAGTGACAGCTTCACAGCTCTCCCCACCCCACCCACAGCTGACGGTGACAGGCAGAGTGCACAGCAACACAGGTGAAGTGGAAATATCTAGTCAGAGCTAAATAACCTAACAGCATAGAGTGTCAGTTTGGTGTCTAACAGGACCAGCAAAATGCATGTTAATATCAAGTTATGCTGGTCATTGCATGGGTGAACCATACTGGGAATTTGGCATTCACACATACATGCCACAGGAGGTAGGGCAGAGCAAATCACAAGTGTTGTTATGTGCATAGGTGGCTAGGGACATGATTACACATAACTATCAACACACAGACTAGGTGGAGGAGCAGATAACAGGAGGCAGTTATGGGGGTCTTCGGGAGACAGGTCGTCTTTATCAAAGATGTAAAGAATTCTATTCATAACAGTAATACTGTACATAGTTTTGGACTACTCAGGGGAATGAAATGTGAATATGAATAGTGAATATCTGAGTTCCCATTCATTGGTCAAGGTTATACTTAAATAAGGTTAGGTGTGGATTCTGCTTCACATGGATGGTGAGCCTGTTCCAGATCATGGGGATCCACTGAGAGAAATATCTGTCTCACAAACATGTGTTATATATGTCACAAGCAAAATGTAAATCCTTGGATCTAATGGTTCTGATGCCATTCATTTTGTGGATGTGCCAAATGTCCATCAGAGCTGGACCCGAGGATACCTTGTATGCCAGCAATAAAACACCTCTCAATAACCTGTAGAAGACAGAGTATAGAGTAAGGGCTTTAATGTGATCCATTACAACAATGTGTTTATACCCTGGATTTTCCTAATAAGGAACCTTAGTGGGTGCTCCAGCTTTGTATATGTTTGAGGCACATGCAGAACCAGGCATGGTACTCAATGATAGGTCTGATAAGGGCCAAATAAAGTGACATTGTTTACTGGAAAAATGTTCAAAGCAATAGGAAGGTGTATCAAAGAGCACATGTATGTTTCATATGCAAGGGGCCTATGATTTAAAAGCAGCCCAGAATTAATTTTTATCTGCCACGGTAAAACGTATTTTTCTTTGAATGTGGGTTTTAATGTTGTTTCAATGAATGTGAGTTTCAAGGGCAGAGAAGTTTTAATGCAAAGTTTGTTTAGCAGATGTCTTCGTGTTTGTGCTGTAAAATGCAAAATAAAACTTTCAAATGAAGTTCAAATCATCATAGAAGTAAATCAGTATGTACATTAGTGTTTATGGTAAATGGAGTGAAATAGCAAAGTAATGGATCATTGGAATGGCTGCAGGGGGAGGCTCCATTCGACCATGGTTTTGTGAGGGGGAAGGGCGGCAAACATAGACAGCCCCAGTTGAACTATACCTCCCAACTGTCCAGATTTTCAAAGAATGAATATATTTTTTGCTTCTTATTCCTGGTTTGTTCCTCAATTTGTGGTTTTCTGGCAAATTATTTAGGAATTAAGTCACTAAATAATGACACACTAGTTTCAGACTTTATAACCTTCAGAAAAATGCATGCTAAAATAAGACCTGTTCTATCAACTGTCCCAGTTTATACAAGAGCAATTTTTAGTACTGTTTATATGTTCCCTCAATATATTTGGCCTTGTCCAGATTTATTGCATTAACAGGTTGAGAGGTACATGCAAATAAATTGCTTTATAGAATTAGGCGTAGCCAAACCTCAACTGTCCCTGATTTTGGCTCAAAATGTTGCTCTTCCCTAATGATCCCTCCACAAAATAGCAATTTTGGAAGAAAACATAGAGGGTTTACTTTACTTTTATAAATAACTGTAATGATCAGAGTTATACATTACTTTTATTTCAGAAATGCATGTAGATTCTCTAATTTTGTCAGCTGCTCTAAGTTAACTGTGCTCATATTAAAATGGTGTCCCTCCTTTGACAGGTTCCCAGCTGTATTGTCTGGCAATTTTATATTTTGCATCACATTTTTGGTCCGTTTTTCATAAAATTGCAGTTTTCTGGCAAATTAGTGGCAAATTGTTAAAGACTGAAGTTAGAAAATAATGCAGACATTTCAGTTTCAGATTTCATACCTTTCAGAAAATTCACTGATGCAAGACCTACTACTATTCTATTATTTTTCTAAGTTTATAAGAGCAATATTTAATAAAAAATGTCCTTATTTTTGGGCCTTTGCCTCAGTTTTATTTATGAGTTTGTTGCTGTAAGAGGTTGAGAGGTTTTGTGTGTGTGTGTGTGTGTGTGTGTGTGTGTGTGTGTGTGTGTGTGTGTGTGTGTGTGTGTGTGTGTGTGTGTGTGTGTGTGTGTGTGTGTGTGTGTGTGTGTGTGTGGTAGGTAGCATACCTCTCAACTGTCCACATTTTGCAGAATGTCCAGATTTTTGCCCCATATTTTTTGTCTGCTCCTCATAAATTTTATGATTTTCTAGAAAATCATTGAAGGCTGAAGTTGCTAAATAATGACAGACATTTGAGCTTCAGACTTCATGTCCTTTAGAAAAATTCAAACTAGCACAAATCCTGTTATTCTAGCAACTTTCTAAGTTCAAGAGAACATTATTTAATATCTGTCCCTGTTTATTTTAGAATTTGTCCATATTTCTTGCACTAAGAGGTAGGTAGGGGTGTGTGTGAATGAAACATCCTAGTTAGTGGTAGCAGGTGGTTAGTAATTTACTCAAGCTCAAAACCTGTACCTTGGTTACAGAAAACAAAAGCATAAAGTCTCTACCCCAACTACCATGCTGCATTTTTCAAAGAACTGACATTTCAGATTAATTTTCAATTCAGGGAACCAAGTTTGAGTGAATTTATATTAGATTATTGAAGAGGCATTACAGCGAATGCCTCTTCATCGACACTAAAAGAGCGAACCGTGAATTACGAGAAAGGCCGTAGCTTGGCTGGGGAGGGGGGTAGCAGTTTGAGAGCTGTCAGTACAAATTTGAAAATCCTAGCTACACCCCTGGAGTCATCAGCATATTGTATGAGAGACCCCTGACTGAATGAATTCACTTTACATGCTCAAGATTCTGAAATATCAAACTTCAGAATCTCAAACCCATAAAGTGGAAATCCTAAAAGATCAAAAACTCAGAAGTGCAAACTTCAAAATTGTGACTTTTATACTACACACACACAACACACATACACACACCTTCCTCCCCACATACAAACACACAACCCTATCCTACATATAAGCAGGGGGCAAGCCCCCCACACCCCCATGTGGGAGGCAAGCCCCCCACATACCCCCTACTTAAATATACTAACTCTGAGGTCACACTACATACACAAACATGAAACACCACCACACAAGCTACATTCCCCTTGCACACACACATCACAGTAACAAAACACACTAACACACACTACAGCCCCTACCCAAAACCCAACATAAACTCTTACCTGAATCCATGGACATAGCACAACACCAGAACCACTAATTCAACATCTCCGAAATGCGAGATTTTGAATTTCGTGCTTCTGGATTTTCGATCTCTTAAGATTTCCACTTTATGGACTCGAGATTCTGAAATTCGATATTTCAGAATTTCGAGCATGGATCATGTAAAGTGAATCCACATGTAGATAGATAGATAGATAGATAGATAGATAGATAGATAGATAGATAGATAAATAGATAGATAGCTGTAGCTATAGATATTGCTGTATATATAGATGTAGATATAGATATAGATATAGATATAGATATAGATATAGATGTAGATATAGATATAGATATAGATATAGATGTGTGTGTGCCTAGCAACCAAAAAGGCATGAGAAGATTTGTGTTGTACCAATATCCTTGCATATGCAGCACACTGTGAGACTTGACTCCAAAACGGTGTATCCTTACCACCAAAGAATAGTATGCACACTCCCAAGTACCTTTTTGTACTCATAAAAAATGGGCACCTGCATTTGTATGAAGACTTGTTTTTTACAATTCATTTAGATAATAGAATCATTTTGCTAGAGTATTTCTGCATGAAACAGTACCTCAATAAAACTCAAGATATGGCCAAAGGTGCTGAAATATGTAATGTACCTTGAAAAGATACAAAGGTGAAAAAAAATGTGGTGGCTGATATCCATGAAGCTTTAAGCAGTTTTTGTTTACTGCATAGTGTTTCTCTACATAACTATGTCACATCAGAAAACAAAATCATATGTGTGTCTGCCTGTCTGTCGTTATCGTATATTTCTGTGTCCAGCCATCTGGTCATCAAGAAGTAACTATTGGATAAAAGTATGTATGAACTAAGTGGTAGGACCGATGGTTGATAAGCTGTACATTTATTATTTACAGCATAGCACAAAGTATTTCACTAATATATATTACTGTTGTATACACGAGAATGTGACTACTGACCAGACTGGATATGCAGGATAACACGTAAGGTTAAGTGAGCATGTTGACATTTCATCTCATTAATTAATTCATAATTAATGTTAAACCACATGCAAGTTGCAGAACAAAACTATGACCACTCATTCAGAATAAAAATGAAAATGTGTCTCTCATTTCAGTATTTTTTGAATATAGTAACTGTTTTGTTTTGCTGTTATTTTTAAAAGGATAGCAAAGCAACAGCAGATGTCATAATCTACAGTGAAAGTTTCAAAAATAATAAATCTTCAATATCTGAAACAGAAACTCTTAAAAAAAACACATCATAGCTCTTTGCAAATGGATTAAGTGAGATAAAGAACTATCCAGACTGGGTCTATTCAATATAGTAACTACCCAGACTATGTCTATTCAATATAGTAACTATCCCGACTGGGTCTATTCAATATAGTAACTACCCAGACTGGGTCTATTCAATATAGTAACTACCCAGTCTGGGTCTATTCAATATAGTAACTACTCAGACTGGGTCTATTCAATATAGTAACTACCCAGACTGGGTCTATTCAATATAGTAACTACCCAGACTGGGTCTATTCAATATAGTAACTACTCAGTCTGGGTCTATTCAATATAGTAACTACCCAGTCTGGGTCTATTCAATATAGTAACTACTCAGACTGGGTCTATTCAATATAGTAACTATCCCGACTGGGTCTATTCAATATAGTAACTACCCAGACTGGGTCTATTCAATATAGTAACTACCCAGTCTGGGTCTATTCAATATAGTAACTACTCAGACTGGGTCTATTCAATATAGTAACTACCCAGACTGGGTCTATTCAATATAGTAACTACCCAGACTGGGTCTATTCAATATAGTTATATTATAGGTAAGGAGCAGCAGCAAAGAAGAATGAACATAGAAAAAGATGGGACCCAGCCTGAAAAAACAAAACCCATATCTGTGGCAAAAGCCACTACAAAAGAAAGGACTGAATGGAGCTCTGCTAACCCGACCTCAGTACCCATGAAGTGCAGTCTTTTAGGATTGATTGCTTACACACTAGATGTGCAGCACTTAGTGCTTCATGTGGGTTTCATTCACCAGCTTATTAAATAAAATAATCACAAATGGAGGCATGCTCAATTATTCTGTACTTTTATAATTCTGTCCTCATACTGAACCTCAGCCATGGGAAATGTATTCATAAATGAATGAGAAAGTAAAATGAAACACAGTCAGTCTTAAGACAAAGGCTGGAGCCCAAAACAAATACGAAGCAGAGTGGGAGATATGACATCAGCCTTTGAAGTCTCTGGTTCTAATTAGACCTGCAGATGTATGCATACATATGCTCTTTATTTTAAAATAAATCTTTAGAACAACTGTCTGTAGATCCTCTAAAACTATTTTGAAAGACATTGATACTTTCTAAGAAATTGACAAGAAATGCTGTTGAGGCAAACCTGTTACAAATGTGATTTATTTTTGAATGCAAACTATTAAAACACTTCATATGAAGTAAACGTTCACTGTTTTAACAAATGCAGATAAGGAGGCCTAAGGAAGTATATGTACAGTTAACCAATTTGTTCATGAGATTAATTAATTAGAGATGAACGGTGCTGTCCTCCTAGTTACTGAAATGCTCTTCTACTGTTAGTATTGTGTGATATTGCTGACAGTCGAAGCTGCAGAGCACCCTTGAAAGGGAGACACTTTCATCTTGGAGGATATGTCTATCTTCCAATCAAAACAGTTTGTTTTGACATGCATAGTCAGTTTCAAAGGGAAACAAAACCAGGGTTTGACCTGAAGAGGTCTCACATAGCCACTTGTAGCAACATGATAAGTGAATGAGAAGGTGGAAGATCTATATGGCCTTTCCTAGGTAAGACAGCAATCCAATTTGTAGCTTGACACAGATCCCCCACCATGCCCCAAGATTTTCACTATACCTTCCTAAACTTACTGGAAAATATTAAGATACAAGCAAACACCTTAATACTGGGCTATTTCAACTACCCTACCATTAACTGGGAAATCTACTCGTGTACCAACACCTTTGCCCAGTGGTTCTTGGACTTCATAAATTCCAACCCTCTGGATCAACTAATCCTTAGTCTCACCAGAGGCTACAATATCCTAGACCTGGTCATTACCAACATGGGAAATCGATGCTCCACACCTATGGTCACCCCCTCGTTGGTCAGGTCTGACCATAAGCTAATCACCCTTGACATCCACATCCCACCCCAAGCCCCCAGTAAGGAAACCTCTGTAAAAAACTTCTCCAAAGCCAACGTCATGCTACTCAAGTCAGAAGTGACAAACTTCATGACACCCATGCAGACGGGAACTGAAAGTTTGACTGCTGAATCCTACACTAAGGCACTGTAAGAGCACATCCACTCGTGCATGAATCGTGTCGTCCCCAATAGAACCAAGACGCTCTCCTCCAAAAAAAGGAAGCCAATCTGGCGGTCCCTTGCCATAAACAAACCTTACAACAAAAGGAATTAACTGTTGCAGAAAAGAGGAAAATCCCAGGATGCAAAAAACTCCATTACCAGCCTCAGTAAGAAGCTGAGATCCCTCATAAAATCATCCAAAGCTAGTTACGAAAATAAAATTGCCAAAGATGCCAAGACAACCACAAGGCATTCTATAGCTATGTCAAGAATCTAAACAGCAATACTCAGATCTGCTCTGAGCTACAACAGAATGGCATTAAATATACTGATCTCAAGGATATTGTCAATATTCTGGCAGATTGATTCAGTGCAAACTGCACCCCCCTCTCACCCCCTAAAGGGCCCATCTCAATATTGAAAGATTGCCAAATTCCAGTAGTAATGGCTACACAGGTACAAAATGCACTCTCCAAAGCTAAGAATACAGCATCCATGGGACCAGAAGACATCCCTGGCTGTGTACTACATGAAGTATAAAATGAACTGGCACATCACCTAAGTGTCATGTTTAATCATAGCCTCAACTCAGGCTTTCTGCCCAATGAGTGGCACACAGCTATAGTTATCCCACTCCACAAAAGAGGATCCACCTTGGATCCCATGAACTACTGCCACATCAGTCTGATGACCCTGATCTGTAAGGCCATGGAACGTATTATCATGGAACTTATAAACAAAGACATTGGCAACCTTTAAACACTGGACCTCATGTAGTTTGGGTCCATGAAGGGCCGATCTTGCCTCCTGAACCTGACTGACTTCTTTGAATCAGTCTCCAGAGCCATGGACAAGGGTAAGGTGGTCCACACAGCTTGTCTGGACATCGCCAAGGCCTTCGACACCATCCCCCACTCTGGAATCATAGACAGACTTACTAAGCTGGGCATTAATCCCTACGTCACTCGATGGGTTGCCAACTGGCTTACTGACAGAACTCAGACTGTAAAAATATCCAACTCCAAATCCAGCTCCAGACAAGTGGCAAGTGACAAGTGGAGTACCTCAGGGTTCAGCCTGGGAACGCTCTTGTTTGTCATCTACTTCTCTGAAGTACAGGCCAACACTAAGAGACTCTGGCTAACAAAGTTCGCAGATGACTGCAAACTGGGAGTCATTACTGAATCCCCAAATTATGTGGATATTCTACAAAAGGGCCTTACAGAAACAGATGCTTGGTGCCAGAGCTATAGGCTCAAGCTCATTGCCAAGAAATGTATAGTTATCCCCTTTGGGAAAAACATGTACCTGTGAATTACCACATAGGTGACAGTACACTAAACAACAAAAGTGTGATAAGAGACTTGGGGACACAGGTGGACAGTGATCTCACCTTCAATAACCACATCGCCACAACAGTCAGGAAATCCTTCTATGTGGCCCACCTCATCACTAAGGGCTTTATATCCAGAAAAAAGGAGGTCATTTCCCATTGTACTCATCCCTCATTAGACCCATTATAGAATACAATGCCCCGTTTGGTATGTACCTCTCAGGACATCTGCAACAACTAGAAAGACCACAAAAATACCTCACTAAAAGAATCACAGGCCTAAAGCAGGTGCCCTATGCTGATCATCTAAAATAACTCCACTTATACTCTGTCGCATATCGTCTACTCAGAGAAAATCTCTGCTTAACATACAAGGCCATGTCAAACCCAGAGCTGTTGGACATGCTACACTTAAAGAAATCCCAATCCCTCAGAGGCAAATGCTCCAGGAATCTAAACCTTGTCATCACAATGAACAAAACATGCTGGTGGGATAGGTTCCTGACCCAGAGACTCCCCAGACTCTGGAACAGACTGCCCATACATGTCAAACAGAGCACCTCTTTGGCCCTCTTTAAAAGGAACCTTGATGATTGGATGGGAAATAGGAAATTCATCCTGGGGATCACATCAGTCATCCTGCTAGACAGAGGTACAGAGAAGTAAATACTGTGGGAAGAAATAGCCAGGGAATTGTTATGGCTAGACTTGTGTAGGCCGTAGGGCCTATAGCCTAGTACCAACCTATGAACCTATATGTTGTTTATACTCTATGGTCGGAATGTAAAAAGTGAAAGTGTCTTGAGAAGTTTATCACATTATTACTCATTAAATTCATCATTGCAAGTGCATTCTTATTCATCTTCAGAGGAATAACTAAGCCATACTGAATACACTGGTTCAATTCTTCCTATGCTATGGCACAAGTAGGTTTTGTTTACAATTAAACCTCAACAATCTACCCTGATCAAGGTGTTCCACACCTGAAGGTAACAGGAAAATTACATCTTTTTTATTTCATAAACCTGACTTGTAACTGCA
This sequence comes from Protopterus annectens, assembly GCF_019279795.1. Classification (NCBI taxonomy): domain Eukaryota; kingdom Metazoa; phylum Chordata; order Ceratodontiformes; family Protopteridae; genus Protopterus; species Protopterus annectens. The sequence goes on from NC_056735.1 coordinate 1,550,040,200, forward strand.
CTGAATGCGAACAAAGCAAAGTTTTCTTGCAAAATAGCCTGTAGGGAATGTATGAAATTGTGTGTGCTTCAGCTCCACTTTTCATTTTTCAGGGGTCTGATATAGCTAGCAGCATGTCCATTACATATCGTCTACCAGTCTGTCAAGAATATGACATGCTGAAATTGGATAATTCACTCATGAATCACAATCTTTTACACTTACATCCATCCTTTTGTCACAAGATGCCTAGATGAATTTCCAGGATATGGAATTTTTCATTTAGGATTAGAAATCATTTTTTAGTTCAAGTAAATAAAGTAATACTTGTAGAAGTCAAGGCAACTACCACTCCTTAATGATGCAGGTCATGTGCACAATAAATTATTGTGGTATAAAGGTGTAGTTCCTTATTGGAAGGAAAATTCAACCTCATAATGTGAAAAAAATAACAATTAAGCCAATAAATAGTAACTCATTTCACTGTGAGAAATTACATGTATCCGTACCACCAAAAAAAAGTATGCACATTCCCATTTTATCAAGCATAGCTGGCCTTAAGGCATAGGCCAACTAGGCGGCCACCTAGGGTGCTGCTCTAGCAAGGGTGCTTTTCCAGTAATCTGTATGGTACAGGTAGACCAGGATGGGGACATTGAGTGGTGGGGGGGCACTGTGGAGCTCTTTTGCCTAGGGCACCAGTTGACCAAAGGCCAGCCCTGTTACCAAGCATTCATTTTCACATTTTTCTTCCTGAGCATGCAGGAGTAATGTGAGTAATACATGCTGATAATCTTACAGGCTAGTCAACTATTTTTGCATTATGCAGCTCACTTCTGACGTGTTTATCAGTTCTAAGATTAATAGTAAATGTTAGCCTTTCTTGGCATAATTAAAGATAACTTAGGAGAAGAAACTGACTAAAGTTGACCTCATCAGATTTCTGATAATTAGAGTGCATTACAAAAATGCCACTTCTGTTAAACCACTTGGAGATTTTTATTTGTTGGATTTTAATGAGAAAATAAGAAAGTAATCATGTGGTTACTGAAGACATAGAGATGTATTTTTCTTTTTTTTCTTTCTAACATTTAAGATACCCTAAAATCCTTTCACAGCATTTTAAATATTGTGTGGGTATCCATTTTATTTAAATAAATGTCCTTTTGAGCTTTAAATACCTGTTTATTCTTTGTTAATATAGTAAGATGAAATGAACATGTCTAACTTCTTTAAGGAGTGAACAAAGAACTTTGGTCTGGTCACTTGGCTTAGTCTCATAATATATACAGAAAAGTTGAGGAACATGAAATCTAACAAACATGTTGCAGCTTGTATATAGTTTTGTTCTACTACAATGGCACATGTATATCCATGGATTACACTACCCTATGAGTGTAGGATTCCAGTGGTCATATGAAAGTAACTTGCCATAATGTCAAAATATCCCTTGCTTACACTGTTTTTGCATTGCCCATAATTCTGTATGGGAAGCAAAACTGAGCACCCTGCATTTCTTAATGTCTATCAAACTTCACATGTTTTAATACAGAATTATGATCAGATCTTCAGCCATAAGGAACATGTGTTGTTTTGTTGAGAAATGGATGTCAAGAAATTTAAGTCAAGAGTAAAGCTCAAGAAAAGTTTTTTTAATAATCCTTTTCCAGAACATACAGCAAGCACTGATTAAGACTGGAGACCTGATTATAATATTTTGTAATGTCACTGGAGTTGTATCTGTACCATGTGATGGAATATCATTTAAAAAGGTTATGTTGTACTGCAAGATGCATGACACCTTTTAAAGCTGTTGGATATTTACAGGATGGCTTTTTTCTGACTATCATTTATGTGGGAGCACACGGACCTTATCACTTTTAAAGTTGATAGCTTGTTTTCAATGCTTTTGCCATGTGATAGCTATCAAGTTGGAAATGTGGGAGTCACTTAGTATTGCTAAACCAACATTTTTTTATTTAACTGTTTAGTCATTAGTTTGTTAGTCTACTTGTTAGGTGGATTGGTTAGCAAGTTTAATTAACCATTTTTAGTCATGACTTAGCCCACATTGTGAATTATTCAAAATATGTGTAGTATTTGCATATATAATAGTGTTGCAAGATATCAGTAAATTATTTAGCATATTACTAAACAGTTTGGTGGACCATGCAGCAGCGGCCTTAGGTCAGCTGGTGCCCTAGGCAAAGGTGCTCCACAGCTCCCCCCCCCCACATTACCCAGGTGCCCCCAACCTGGTCTACCTACACCAAATAAATACTGGAAAAGCGCCCCTGCTACAGCGGCGCCCTAGGCGGCCGCCTAGTTGGCCTATGCCTAAGGCTGGCACTAGGACCATGTATTGTTATTGCAATTGAATGAAATTGTTGTTAATAGCTTTAGCCACATTTAAGAAATATGAACATAAGAACAAAATTTGATATGAGAACTATGAATTTCACAAATAGGGAATAAATGCAGCATCTGATCAACACGGGGGGTAATATGAAGTATATGAATAAATAAAGAACAGGTAAGAGTGCAATATAAGATAGTTGAACTGCATATGCATATTAGTTAGTTAACTGGTTAGCTTGTTATATATAGGTTCTTATATATCAGTGTGACTACAAAGTATTTTTTTTCTTATTTTTTGGAGAGTAATCAGAGCACTCCGTGTTTTATAGAGCTGCTAATCTCTTTAATGACCACTACATATTTTACAGATCTGCACATTTCTTCAGTGACCACTACATATTTTACTGAATTGCTAATTTCTTAAATGATTACTACCTCATTTACTTGGAGATCAGTTTGTTACATCTACCATCTGTTGTTCCCATCTGTAAGTATAAAACAGGAATTTGTGACACCAGTTTCACGTATGTGAACATTATTTGTTCAGGCAATGGGCAAAATCATTCCATTCATTTTGTAATATGTTCCTTAGTGTTATATCTTCTTTTTACCTCCAGCACTGCTCCACCTAATTATGGCAAAATCTGTCACACACTAGTTTTTAATTTTTTTTCAGTCAGTTCATTCCATTTTCTGTGGGAGAGTGGTGAGTGCTTTAACATGTTCAGTGGATTAGAGGTTGCTCATTTACCAAGAATATGTTGCTAGAGGTATTGCTTCACTCTCTTTTCCTTAAGTCTTCTGCTCATTTACTTGTTCTGTTGCAATAAGAGGCAATATACTTCTTCACTTCCTACCAGAAAAATCTGCATGACTGTAAGTAAACTCAGTAACGTCATCTCATCATCAACTAGATACTAGAATGCATTGAATCCTCTCAAGTACACAGATTTTTTATAATCAAATTATATTCCTTTGCAGTCTAAAGTGAGTTTGTTCCATTCCACAGCATGGCCTGACCTCAAAAGTAAAAACATAAAACTTTTGGTGACATAGCTCTATAAATTTCAATCTAGCTTACTGACCTCCTTGTCCTGGTGAAGGGTCATGGTGGTAGTGAGATCAGCAAGGTAAACCAGGCTTTCATATTCCCAGCTACAATTTCTAATATAGTCTATCAGACCTCAAGCATTCTCAACCACAGAAATATACTCAGTCCAATATGTCATTGGTGTTCCTTCAGCTTCTTTTTTGAACTATTTCTGGGACACCTCCAATGAGAGACATATAGCCCTGTTCTCACAAGTAGCTAAGTCCTCTTAAATGCAGGAGCAGTGACTGTGCTCAGAGGTTCTTCCACATTACTAAGTTTTTCTGTCTATGACAGAGACTGAGCCCAGCAACACTGAAAATGAATTCCATTTTTGATATCTTACCCATCATGCCATTGTTTGTTCATTACCCAAGGCAATGATCTTAGGTGAAGATGATGACACTGTTCAGTAAACAGAGAGCTTCATCCTATGACTCTGGTCTTGCCTTCCAACTGCAGTTGATTGTAATGCTGCTGCCACTACCTACATCTACTGGCCAATCAGTGAGTCCAATTTTCCCTTACTTGTGAACAAGATCACAAGGTACTTAAGCTCATCCACTTGGCATAGCTGCTCTTACTTCACTTAGAGAGAGCAGTCTCCTGTTTTCCTAGCAAATATCCTGATCCATGATTTGAAAGTGTTTTTTCCATCCCAGCATTTTCACAGTAAGTTGCATCTGTGTATGGCGAAAGCAGAATCCATTGAGGCTAAGAAAACAGCATCATCTGATGATGAAAAAGATATAACCCTCATATATCCAAACTGAATACTGTATAGTATTTAGCTACACATTTATATCCTACCATGACTATCAAAACAGCAGATGAGACAATCTTTACCCTTGGGAGCATATCCCCATCTTAAACATATTCAGCTTAATACTGAAAATGCAGATACAACTCTAAGACCTTAAATGCAGGAACTAAATTGCATGCAGTACCATCCCTGGAGAGCCTGCACTTTTGTAGTATATCTAAAAAGACATTCCAGTTGCCTTCTCCAAGTTAACAAAGCACATGTTGATAACATTGGTAAACTCACATGATGCCCCCAATATCTGTGAATGGATAAATAGTTGATCTGTCAATGCACAGTCATGACATAATTTGAATTGCTCCTCCTGAAATGGAGGCTCAACTACTGGACAAAGTCTCCTTTCCAGCACTTTGGCACCAATTTTCTCAGAGACTATGAGATGTGTGATCTCTTGTCCTGATTTCTGAAAATGAGGACTAATTTGTCAGTACAGCTGCACTGTCAAAGCCTCCTGCACAACACTGAAGTGTTATTATGTTAACTACAGCACTTGAACACCCTTAGCACCACCAGCATTTCTGGACAGATATCATCCACTGCCACAACCTTGTCATACTAGAACTGTTTAATCCCCCAAAAGACCTTATCTTCTCTAATGCATCCAGTTTAACTCTCCATGTTTGGTGATGCACCCTTAGAGAAGGGTATATACCCTGGATTCAAGAGTCCCTCATAAATTTTCCTTCCACCTCCAAATGAGGTCTCTGGTCAAAATCAGCACTTGTCAGCTTTGCTGAGAACAACTTGGTCAATATCCCACCTCACCATTATGATTTGATAGATGTTTTTTTTTTTTAGAACTTCTGTTGACTATCTGAAACTCATACACAATGGCCTTGACAAACTCCTCCCACACAAGAGTTTTTAATGTGGCTGTTACAGCTGTTGCTTTTATGGATTACTGCTACGTATAAGTTAGATCTGGAATGCACAAACCCATGTGCATTCATAGAAGGTCTCTTCCCACATGGCTACTTCACATCTGGTGACCATGAGCTAGTCTTAGGGTTACTGTCATAACAGGTATCACCCTACTTTTTTTTCCCACAGCTCCTTGCCACTGCCTCAGATATTCAGGTCTTGAACAAGGTCCATTCAGACTCCATAGTTCTGAATCCCGCCTTACAATGATAGAGGCAACTCTTCTCGAGGTGGAAATTTAGCTCATTTCCCAGAGAATCATCACATAAATGTCCCCAGGACATCCTCACTATATGATTCCAGCTCTTTTTGAGCTACTGCTGCCTCACTGTTTGACCAATGTAGTCAATTAACAGGTCAGTATGTCTTTTGACCTCAGTACACAGAGCATGTGGCTTCAAGTCTAATGATATCAATAGAAAGTCTTTCTACAATCTTTGGCCAAAGGTAATCTGATACCAAATGAACTTATAAACATCCCTTTATTTAAACATGGTGTTTATTATGGATAATCCATGATAAACACTGAAGTCCAGCAGTCATTCACCACTTGGTTTCAGATAGGACAAGCCAGTGACTTTCTGATGCCTTGGGCTTCACATTCAGGATCAAAATTCGCTGATCACAGCTCTGGTAGCCCACTACATCCAAGTTTAGTTGGTAGTTTAGTAGCCAAAGAGAGATGGGAGAGGAAAATGGGCAAACCCTTCTTGGAGAGAGAAGGGGAGGGGCTTAGTTGGATACACATCATCATGATCTGTCAGAAGAGGAGCAGCAATAAAAATGCATGGGCTGGGGCAGAAGTTATGATCACAAAGCCACCGACTGTGTTAACCTATAACATGGGTGTGCATTTGCATAGAGTAAGCATTATAGATGACAACTCATTCCCTGAACAAGTGGTATAGGTTGAGAACATTACAAATGTCTTCATTTTAGGGATATCAGGAAAGGCACAGAATACCATCTTGGCTGGCTGAATGATGGGCCTCTCTGGGCAGTTTTTGCCCTGACATTGGATGAAATTCTCAGTGCTGGGGAATGAATGGGTCATGTCCCATGAGGAGAGGTTTGATGGCCACCAAGCATGAAGGCAAAATGGATATAGAAAAAATGGAAATTCAGCTTAATTAATAATTTGCCAGTTATTATAGCAATAATATCTCAAACAAGTATAGTCCACAGTTTAAAAAAAAAATAAAAAAAAAAAAGAAACCTTAATAGAAATGACATACCCCACTGACCGAATGAACCAGTAGCCAAAGTGGGTGATGCAGATAAATTTTCTTTAAATTCTAGGCACTCTATAAAGCCCCATAAATAAACAAACAAATGAATGAATATAAGAAAACATTTTATCAAGTCCAGTCTTCTGAAGTTACACAGACAAGTCTGTGTTATGCTATAAAGCCTGAATGAATATGTTGAGACAATAGTTCACTGACAGCTTATTAACTGAAAACAGCAGGGATTTATATCAATAAAAGCAGAAAGCATTATGAGAAAGCACTTGACATCTGCTTCAGTTCCTATACAAAAATGTTCTGTATCCAAAACAAACAATTGACAGCTGCCATTAAAACAAAACCAGAAAGACTGCAGGAAGAAGTCACACACTATGCATATTCAGCTGAATTGAAGAATGCACACAGGGGTTACTTGAGTCATTAAAAAAATAAAGCATTTCGAGAAATGCTATGTCTTCCAAAGTGACAAGCAGAACTATCTGAATCATCAGTAAATTAACAGCATTTAGCAGCTTTAGATCAGAAGCTACTCTAAGTTATGGTTGTTTACATAAAGACTAAGCAGATGGTTTAACAGTAGGCTGATAGACAGCTGTAGTGCCTTGTACTAAAATCTGAACTTAGAAGGCAGGTAATGAGAGTACAACAGATGTTTCACAGTATAATTTATTGCTGTAGGCAGGCAACAGTAACATCATGTAACCCTGGGAAATCTGTACAAAAGTAACATTTTTTTGTTAAATCAAGTGGCATGTACATAAAAACCAAAGTAAAGCACAAGGAAGGACAAAGTCTAATAAAACAACTTACAGGAAAGAAAACAAAAACATGCACATGCTCTTGTGCAGTAAACAATAGAGAACAAAACCAAGCAAATATCATATTCCAGTATAATCACCATTTTTTTAAATATAAATGAAGGTATGCGACTATTGTTGTAATCTTCTGTATCACATCATACTGCATGATTGTTATTATATTTGTTGTAGACCTCCAATGAACAGCTAGGCAACACGATGAATCTGCACCTTTTTGTTTTCTACCATGTAGCTATATTTTAGGGTTTGTGAAAACTTTGTATGTTCTTCATTTGAGTGCATTGTCTTAACACATTCTTGACCTTGTGCCTCAGGTAGTTGCTAAATAAGGTTTAAGAAGGGCCAAACAAATAAATAAATGTATAATGGACCCTTATTAGAAACATACACACACACACACACACACACACACACACACACACACACACACACACACACACACACACACACACACATAAAAAAAACAGTACTTCATAAGTGGATCTGAAGCCTGTACATGATCTGAAAACTGCTACATTGATGTGCTCGAGGAACTGACACTTGGTTCTCGCTATGACTCTGTATGCCAAGAATAACATTTGGAATAGCCAAGTTTTAGAAAATGAAAACTTTCATGGTCATTCAAAATTCTGGTGTTTGGAATTATTACAGTAAGTCTCAGGATGTGAGAACAAGGGCAAGCAGTAGGCAGAATGGTAATGTGTTAAGTACAGTGACACTACATTTTGTAATGAAAAAACACACAAGGAATTAGACTGAAAAGACAGGTGTAATAGGGGTAACATCTCCAGGAATTAGACTGAAAAGGTAGGGGTAATGGGGGTAACATGTCTTCACAGCCTTAATGCAAGGCATTGTTGCTTTAGTTATGAGACTTAAATTGGAAATACAAATTGTCTATATTTGTGGGGACAGTTATAGAAATAAATTTGAGTAGGATAACAGAAGGGTCAGTAACATTCTGAGGTAGATGTGAATAACAAACATAAGCTCATATGCTAGAACCAAATTCAGGGTAGAAAGAGGAATGGGGGGGGGACAAAAGTCACAGAACTGTTTTGTTTATTATATGTTTTACAAACAAACAGGAGGTAAATCTTTTATGACAACTTTTCAACAGAACCTTAGCAAGAATGTGTACTGCAAAGGACAAAATGACTAATTTGGTTACCTACGGGTAATTTCTTGCAGGAATTACAAAACATCTGTCAACCCATTTCGTAAGCAATGTATTCAAAAAACAGTTGATTTGGTAGCAGGCTAAATAGGGTCCAAACGTTCCTATACTGAGTACCAGTCCCCAGCGCATCCAGTAGGATCCTGTGGACCTCACAGACAAGTTATAAGATATAATCCCTAAAATATCTTTTGTATCTGCCTTGGTGGACTTCTCCCAGAGGGCAATTGCTGGTACACTTTCTTTTCTGTGAGGTGCACATATAGTTCACTTACAATGTGATTAGACCATGTCGGCTGTCTGCTGACAGTCTAGATGAGCAGAGGCATTGCTCTGTAATTATCCCAGACTGCCAAGCTCCTCTGCTTATCATGCAGACTGATCCCAGCTGCAGGACTGTATTTTGTAATATGTTTAAATAACTTAAATTAGCAGCTCTTAATTCAAGAAATATTACATAAAAAACTTTAAGGAGGGAACTTGAGATAAAAGTTGATTAATTTAGTGAAACAGCTATCACACAAGACTAAGTCCTAAAAGTAATATCAAAAGCTGAAAATATTGCATCAATGGGTCCTGACAATTTCCCTGGGTGCATTTCAAAAGACCATGAAGCACTATTTAGTCACCATCCTAACTACATGGTTCAATCTCAGCCTCCATACATGTTTTATACCAAGTGAATTGAAAATAGCTTCAGTCATTCCCATGCATTAGAGAAGACTTTCCACAGACTCGGGCAATTACAGACCCAGAAGGCTGACCAGAGCATATGCAAAGCCTTATTATGGAACTAATCAATAAGGATACAGAAAACCTCCAATCTCTTGACCCATCTCAGTTTGGATTCATCAGGGACAGGTGTTTGGTGCATGTGTGCATGTTTTGTTATTTTGTGTGTCCGTTATAAAATAAAAAGTTTTTAGCTCAACAGATTGTTGGTGACTTACAGAAATACTCATTTGTGTATTTTTAAAAGTTCACGGTGGTTTCGAGCACTTAACATCTCACTGTTTGTTACACAACCTGGTGGACTTTAAACCAAACAAAAAGTCCAACTTAAATGAATTTAGCAAAATTTTTAGTTTATTTTTTATTTTACAGTTTGTTTACTGGGATAGTCCATTGGGCAAAGAAGAGCCTGTTTTCAATGGAGTCCCTGAGAGATAAGCTCCACGAACAACAATATAATATGAAGACAATGCATTTACATTTATGTAATACTATTGAAGAACGTTGGTATTACACAACATGACAAAAAATCCACGATTGCAGTGAAAATACAGTTAAAAAAGCAAAAGATAAAATTATACACACACACACACACACACACACACACACACACACACACACACACACACACACACACATACACATACACAAGTCAATTAAAATAAGAAAAATCCATTGGTGCATATTCCTGTTAGATTTGTTACAGTGTGAAATAACACAGGGTTGACATTACAGTTTTACATGAAATCTTAGCAGAGTTAAAGTAGGTTAGGGGGATAAGATGTGTTAATTGCTGAATGTAAGAAGGGTGCGACAATAAGAGAAAAAAAGTAGAGCAAGAGTAGGAGTTAATGAGAAAAGTGAAGCTGGTAGTAGTCAGAGAAGCTCAGTATGATGAAGAGAAGTGAGAAGTAAAGGAGAGTGAGAAATGGGGAAAAAAGAGGCGAGTCATGTGGGATGAGAGCAGGAACATTCCCAGAGGGTTTTGAGATGGGAATGAAGCAGGGTCTTAAAAGTAGAGTGGTTGTCTGTAGTACAACTAAAAGGTGGCAGGGAGTTCCAGAGGCAATCTAGGGAAAAGGATAGTAGGTGTTTGCCTGGAGGAAGAGCAGGCTTGTGCAGTTGAAGCAAATTCTGGTTACTGGATCTTAGAAGTCTGTTGGGTAGGTGCATCTTGAAGGAAGAGGCAATGGAGGGGCAGATGGAGGGATTAAAGATGAGTTTATGGGCATGAGTAAGTTGAATGTAGGTAATATGGTTGGGAAGTTTGAGACAATTTAGTTTGTGTAGGGCATTGCAGTGGTGGGAAGAGGATTTATAGCTGGCAGAAAACTTAGAAATGTTGTTATAACAGGAGGATAGCTTTGTTTTTAGAGAAGATTGAAGGTTGGTAAAAAGTGGGGTACCATATAGGACAGAAGGAATGAAGAAGGTGTTAGAGAGTACAAGATTAGTAGTGGGAGTGATATAACAGTTATGGTGGTAGAGCATGCCTAGTTTCTGGTGGGTTTTCTTTATATTGGTTAGCAGGTGGGTATCAGATTTTAACTGTTCATCAATAAGGACTCCTAGAAGCTTTACATGGGAGGCTATCTCAAGAGAGGTATTGTTTTGACTGGTAATGGAGAATTAGTCATTGTCTATAATGTTAAATAAACAACAAAATCCTCCACTGGTGTGGAAAAAGAGAACACAGCAGTAACATTGCAAAAGTTTTATTAAGCACTTTCATCTGTTAAAGGACAGTGTCAGTGGATGATTTTATTACCTGGTAGACTTTTTTGAAAGGGTCACTAAAGCAATGGATGAACATAAAATGGTAGGTACTGTGCACCTGGATTTGGCTAAAGCTTTTGTAACAATTCCCACCCAGGCATAATACAGAAGTCAAATAAACTGGGAGTAAATCCGTATGTAATCTGGTGGATTGCCAGGTTTATTTATTTATTTGATATGTGTTTACCAGGAAAGTCCATCAGAGATAATATCCCATTTTTAATAGGGTCCATGGGAGAAAAGCTCCACTTCTTCTTCTTCTTCTTCTTCTTTTGGCTTTTCCCGGTTAGGAACTCCGGTCCGCTAATGATTGGCAGTAGATTTTTACGGTGCCGAGGTGCCAGCCCGATGCCCAACCTTCAACAAAGGCATGCCCATTCACGCATATCTTTCGAATGCCACTCGACCGCAGGAAGGACATGCAGACTCCACACAGAAGGTGCTCCAGCCGAGAATTGAACGGGAAAACCTCTGACTGTGAGGTGACAATGCTACTGCTGCACCACTGCAGCTAAGAGGATTGGATCCATATCTGCTATTTTCTATCTCTTCAGATTTGGTGATTTTACTGGGATTTAAGAGGTTTGGATCCTAGTAAAATCACCAAATCTGAAGAGATAAAAATAGCAGATATGAATTAAAAATAACTCTGGAAAATAGAAAAATATCACTTATCAAACCAGCAATTCATAGCCCTCAATTCATGTGTCTTGACTGATCAAGCTGCAAATGAGATCAGAGGAAGTTGGCGGACCAAAGAGAATTACCGGTAGGGGAAGAGTTATAGCCATGGATTCAAGCTCTTAATAAAAGTACCAAGGTCAGATTCAAATATAATAACTCAATTGTTGAACTGGATGGAAGACAACGTTGGATATGTACTTCCACACTACAGCCTACATCATCATCTTCAACTGAAACTGTTGGGAGTCCTTAACAAAAATTGTTGGAGTCGCAGTCCCACTTCAGAGATGACAAATCAGGCTTCCATCAGTTGCACATGGGCTGAGCATTTGTGGAAGCTAACCTCTGTATGCCTGTCTGTCTGGGTGCACCATTTTATGTAAGCATGTCAGCCTCCAAATGAGATATCAGTGGGCTATGAACAAGTATGTGCTCAGTGCAAGTAATGCAAAACTTTGCAAATCACCAAAAACAGCATTCCTCAGACTAAGGTAGAGTATTTGACTCCTGACGCGTGACTCCTGCATCCTTTTTTGCTTACTCTTTATGTTTCTTCTTATATGAAACACTGAAGGAAGATGATCCAGTGGATGTCACAGTGGAGGAAATGAAGGCCTCAAGTTTCATAACAGGGAGGTATTGATACATAGAATACTCCAATCACTTTCAGGGTAAAATCCCTGACAGACACAACTCCTGAACACTGTATTGCAGACCTAGGCAAAAGACGTACCTGGTATGGTAACCTCCATGGATAATCTATCTGGCATAAGACAACCCTTCACACCAGACAAAAGGCCTGACACACCATTACGTCAATAATACATGGAGCAGTAAAAGTTGACAAAAGTTCACAAGGAAAAAATAGTTCCTCAACAGCATACCTATCTGATTTCAGAAGCAGGCAGAACCACACCAGGAAGACAGTAACTTTTCTTGACAGTAGACTCTCAATGTATAAGCATCAAACTGCAGCAAGAAAGTTTTTAGATGGTGTAAGCAGACATCAACTTTATTCTAGGTGTGGCTTGGCATCACACAGGACATGCACTGTGCTTGAGGGAAAACGTTCTGAGCTCTAGATGTCAGGCCAGAAAGGCAATACCTGCAGCCAAGTCCTAGTACTTGAGACTGCTGCAAAAGTGAGTTAAACAAAGAACATCTACTGCTAAAAGTTGTACGAAGAAATAGTGAAAGAAAGAAGGAATATGAGTACAAAGGGCCAAGGCAAAAATCTACCAAAAAGACCAATTAAGCATTGCAAGCAGCTACTACTAAAGAGGACTGAACTAGAGCACAGGAAGAGCAAAAGGAAAGAATGGCAAATGATGCACAAACTACAAACTGCCCCATCACCCAAAAGTTAAACCACATTTCCAAGGCAGCAGGACATGGGCTACCAGTTTTTTTCCAATTCACACACAGGCACATTGGTAGAATCCCATCCAAAACACACACAAATATGGCTACAGTTAAATAAAGCTGTGCACAGCCTAATATAGAACAATGGCATTAAGTAAGTAAACATTCAGCTTCTGCTGATATAATGTGAACCTATACATCCTGAAAATATTTGGACAACTCCAACAAGTTGAAAAAGAAAATTGTCAACAGATAAAGTATTCACAAGTTGCAGTTCATAGAGATGACATTAAACACACTGAGCCCACTGTTGGGGACAGATATGACTAGACTAACATAGCCTAGGCAAAATGTATTTGTTCTTTGTCTAAGAAATAGATTTTACTAATTCCTTTTCTATGAATATAGTCGAAGCATGTTGATGGTGGAAGGATGGAGGGATTATTTCATCTTGGGGTAGTGCAGGAGAAGAGCCAAGATGTATTTAGGTAGTCTTTTAGCAGCTATTTGAAGGTAGAGAGGTTACATCTAGATCTAATTTGCAGAAGCTAGAATTCCATTTTTAATGATATGAGTAGAGTCTTTTGCCAGAGAATTTGTGGGGTTTATATATGCTGAGAAAATGTTCTTCTTTAGACCAAAGCAGTTTATTAGGGTGATAGAAATGGAGAATAGCAGTGAAAACAGGGCAGCCATTGACTCTGTGAATAATGTTGTATATGGAGATTAGCTATATGTAACATAAGAAGTGAGGCAGTTCGAGCCAATTCAAAGCCTTAAGGGCAATACAGTGGTGGCTGTGGTATTGTTTGTTGATGGCAACTTTTGCACCCTTATTATAGCATGCTTTCAAATTACTTTTAGTTGTATCCTGAAAGTTGGTTAGGATTGTTGCACTGAATAAGACAGATGGGAGAATGCAGTTAGTGGCAAGAGTGGTTTTGGTGGTGTTGCTAAGGAAGTTTTTATGCCTGTAGAGCATTTCTAATTTTTGGTGGGTCTTTTTATATTATTTTGAGCATACAGATTAAATTTAAGTTTATCATCTATAATCACACAAAAAGTTTTGTATGGGATACTATTTCAATTGTATTTTTGTTTAGTGAATAGATTTTGAAAGTCACTTTATTACGCATGTGTGATTTGGGGTAAAAGAGCAGTAACTTTGTTTTCTTATGGCTGAGTAGTAGCTGGGTATTATGAAGCCATTTCTCAATTGAGGAAAAAAAGCTTCTTACATGATATGGAGGAGATGAGACAAGTTATTATATGCACATCTAAGCATAGAATCATTAGCATATTGTGTAAGAGAGGCTGGACCTTTGAAGGAATAGAGGTCATTGCTAAAGATATTAAAGAGGACAGGACCAAGAACAGACCTTGGGTACACCAGTGGAGGCTTGCAGAAATGGAAAGAGAGTATTCTGCCATTTTACAAAATGGAACCTGTCAGTTAAAAAACTATTGAACCACAGTGATGAAGAAGGGGATAATCCAAGTGAAGACAGTTCACACAGGGTTTTAGGGTGAGATACTTTATCAAAAGCTTTTGACAAGTCAAGAAATAAGGAGGAGACAAGTTTTCCTGGGTCCCTGTACTTGTTTATGGTGTCACTGAATGAAATGAAGGCAGTAGCTGTACTGTGTGCTGGACGGAAGCAATGTTAGGTGGATGTTAAGAGCCGTTCTTGTACAAGATAGTGGAGAAGTTGCTTATGAATACATCTTTCAAGAATTTTTGAGAAAGGTTATAATATTGCAATCGGCTGAAAGTTAGACATGTCAGTCAAATGCCACCTTTATGCACTGGATGGTATAGGATTTTTTCAATAGTGAGGATACATAGGATTCAGCTATTGATCTATTGATATGGATAGAGATGGGGTATGCAATGGCACTGGCAGCTATCATTAGTTATTCAAGTGACATTGTGTCAGCTGCTGTGCAGCAAGGGTATGAGTTTAAGCAGACATTTTGTTATTGATGTGGAGACAGGTCTTAAGTGGAAGTTGCTAGCAATGGATATAGAGGGTGAATTAGGTTTGTGTGAGGATGCTGGAGAGCATTGAGGGGGAGTAAAGGAAGTGGTAGTGTATGGTATCTAAAGGAAGTGGTAGTATGTACAGCATATAAAGGAAGTGATAGTGTGTATGGTATCTAAAGGAAGTGGTAGTATGTACAGCATATAAAGGAAGTGATAGTGTGTGTGTGTGGTGTATAAAAGAAATGGCAGTGTGATGGTGTATAAAGGAAGTGGTAGCGTGTGTGTGGTGTATAAAGGAAGTGATAGTGTGTATGGTATCTAAAGGAAGTGGTAGTATGTACAGCGTATAAAGGAAGTGATAGTGTGTGTGTGGTGTATAAAAGAAATGGCAGTGTGATGGTGTATAAAGTGGTAGTGTGTGTGTGGTGTATAAAGGAAGTGATAGTGTGTATGGTATCTAAAGGAAGTGGTAGTGTGTGTGTGGTGTATAAAAGAAGTGGCAGTGTGTATGGTGTATAAAGGAAGTGGTGAGTGTGTATGGTGTATAAAGAAAGTGGTAGTGTGTATGGTGTGTAAAGGAAGTGGTAGTGTGTATGGTGTATAAAGAAAGTGGTAGTGTATACGGTGTATAAAGGAAGTGATTGTGTGTATGGTGTATAAAGAAAGTGGTAGTGTATACGGTGTATAAAGGAAGTGATAGTGTATATGGTGTATGAAGGAAGTGGTAGTGTGTACGGTGTATAAAGGAAGTGGTAGTGTGTACAGTGTATAAAGGAAGTGATAATGTGAATGGTGTATAAAGGAAGTGATAGTTTGTATGGTGTATGGAGAATGTTGGTTTTGGTCTAACCTGTTTGCTGAATTACTAGGATTAGGTGCTATTGATAGGTAGAAGCATCAGATGGGGGTGAATACTTTTTAGCTAGGGAGGTAATGCTTTCTATGTAATAGGTATTGAATAAGATTGCTTTCTAGAGAGAGGTATTACAAGATGGAATGGGTTGCTTGTCTGATCCTTGATGTAACAAGTTATGTATTGATGTCCAGAATTGTTGGGATCATTTTGTGTTAAAGTTATAGATGGCTATAATATTGTTTTTTATCTAGGTTAACTTGCTTTTAGTCAAATTGTGCAATTCTCTATAAAGTTGCAGATTATAGGGAGTTTTAAGTTTCAAGACATTCTTTCCAAGCTTTATCTCTGTTAGACATTGTAGTTTTTGTCAGGGTAGTGAGCCATGGAACCCCTCCAGACATGTCTAAAGGTCAGTTCCCTGTGCTTTCTCCTATTAACCTGGTGAACTTGGGCATCCTGAGGCAATGTAGCAACTGTCTCATGTATGCCGACAACCCTCTCCTCTTACCTCCCAACACTCAGACTTGCAAGAGATGCACTTATATATACAAATTGGAAGACACGCACTCTCCAGCCAAGACCGGAATAGCTGGTCAAGAGGAGAAGGTCAACACTTGCACCACACCACATGGAACACATAGCCCTCCAGAACACACACCAGCAGTGCCTTCACATAAAAACACAAACCACACACCCACCTTCATGGAGGTTCTCAATAAAAATCTACCCAAAACAGCAGAGACCTCCAAGGCAGAAACACACTCGACCACCACAACACAACACTAATCACGAGACACATAACTCTCCTAAACAGTGTGCCACTGAACCAAAGCCCCTAAGGCAAAACAGCATGCCCAACACACTAATCATAGGTGACTCGATAGTGAGGCACACTGATGTCCCACTCACTAGGTTGAATAAGGAGAAAGTAAGAGTCAGCTGCCTTCCAGGTGCCAGGATCCACCACATAATGCATGTACTCAGGTCCCTCAACAACAGGTACAAATATGACTCTATTATTGTACATGTAGGTGTGAATGACCTGAGATGTGCCTCCCTGGACTGCATAAAAAAAGACATTGAGGAGCTCTCAGATTATGTAGCATGTAGCACAGGTGGGTATGACCGAGCCCTGAGCAGCATTCTACCATCATCCAGAATGATACCACAGTGCAAGCTGAAAATGATTGATTTCAACAATTGGCTAAGTTTTTGATGTCATTCTAAGGGGTTCCAGTATCTGTCTGCCTGGGATAACATGATTGACAGATCTTGATGCTTTGCCAGAAACGGCCTGCATCTGTCACCCCTGGGCATTCGAATACTAGCCAAGGCTCTTTCCACCCCTATAGTACCTTTTTTAGGTTGTGTTCCAAATACCAAATTACCACCATAACAGCTACAAACAAATGCAATCTGAGGGTCATGCTGCTCAACACTAGAAGTCTAAATCTCAAAATGCACTTGCTCAAAGTACTCCTTAAAATGGAGAACATCGACATTTGTGCTGTAACAGAGACCTGGTTCAAGGCAGCGGAAAGCCCCCCTGCACTACCAGGCTATAACTCATTCCACACCTTTTGGCCCAAGAACATGAACCGAAGCTCCAAAGCCAGTGGTGTTTCCATATTCATAAAGGAAGCACACTCCTCCAGACTGGTAGTGCAACATAAAGCATCAGAGATACTTCAGGTGCAGCTAACATTGGGTAAGACAGCGATTTAGGTCATAGCCTGCTATATGTCTTCAACCATGTCCCAAGACTCACACTCCATGTTCCTAACCACCCTGGAGAATATTAGGGTCTAACCTAACACTCTCATACTGGGCGACTTTAACTACCCCTCCATTAACTGAGAAAACTACTCATGTACCAATACACTTGCCCAACATTTCCTGAAATTCATTAATTCCAATGTCCTGGACCAGGTTGTTCTTACCCCCACTAGAGGTAGCAACATCCTTGACCTGGTCATTACTAACATGTGCCACCTTTGCTCTATACCAATAGTCAACTCCTCCCTGGTTAAATCTAACCACAAACTAATCACCTTGGAAATCCACATCCCTTCCACCCCCACCCCACCCCCACAAAGGTAACCACCATGAAAAACTTCTTAAAGCTAACTTTGGGCTCCTAAAAAAGAGGTGGCTAACTTCATGGCACCCATGCAAATGGAAAATGGTTGCATAACCACTGAATCATACACCAATGCACTGTACAACATGTACATAAATGCATGGATCTCACCATACCCAATAGAACCAGGATGCTCTCCTCCAAAAAAAGGAAGCCAATCTGGTGGTGCCCTGCCTTAAACAAACTCTACAACAGAAGGAGGAAACTGATGTGGAATAAGGTGAAGTCCCTAGACTGGAAAACCTAACTTATCAGCCTCAACAAAAAGTTGAGAGCCCTCATGAAATCCTCTAAAGCTAGCTATGAAAACAGAATTGCAGCAAATAGTAAAGACAACCACAAGGTCTTCTATAGTTATGTAAAGAATCTCCATGACAATACCCAGATTTGTTCTGAGCTACTGCACAATGGTACCTCCTATACTGAGCCAACAGATATTGCCAATATATTGGCCGACAGATTCAGTGCCAACCTTACCCCTCCCCCCCCAAGGACCAATCACAATACCAGTAGATTGCCAGACTCCCAGTATTACTGCTGCACAGGATAAAACAGCACTGTCCAAGGCCAAGAATACAGCTTCTATGGGACCTGACAATAACCCTGGCTGTGTTATACATTAACTACAGAGTGAACTGGCACCTCACCTGTGTGCCCTGTTCAATCACAGCCTCACCTCAGGCTTTGTCCTTACTGAATGGTGCATTGCTACAGTCATCCCTCCCCACAAAGGAGGAGTGAATGCAGACCCTGGGAGATATCGCCCCATTAGCCTGATGAGTCTGATATGCAAAGCTATGGAATGCATCATCATGGACCTAATAAACAAGGATATAGGGAATCTCCAAACTCTGGATCCTACACTGTTTGGTTTTGTGAAAGGTAGATCATGCCTGCTCAACTTGGTCAACTTCTTTGAGTCAGTCACCAGAGCTGTGGATGAAGGCAAGGTGGTTCATACAGCCTACCTTGATGTGGCCAAGGCCTTTGATACCATTCCCCACTCAGGATTCATAGAAAAACTCACCAAGCTAGGCATCAACCTGTATATCACTAGGTGGGTTGTAAACTGGCTCACAGACAGAACCCACAATGTGAAAGTAGCTGACTCCAAGTCAGACCGCCGACTAGTCACAAGAGGAGTCCCACAGGGTTCGATCCTGGGTCCTCTCCTGTTTGGTATCTACTTCTCTGAAGTCCAGGCCAAATGACAAAGTTCATAGACAATTGCAAGTTGGGAGCTATTATTAACTCCCCAAGTGATGTTGACATCCTACAGAATGGCCTCACTGAGACCAATGACTGGTGTCAGAACTATGGCCTTAAGCTCAATGCCAAAAAATGTGTCATCATTCCCTTTGGGAAAAACCCAGTTCCCATGAATTACCACATTGATGGTAGTCCACTGAACACAGAAGGCATTATTAGAGATCTGGGAACACAGGTTGACAGCAACATCTCTTTTGATCACCACATTGCCACTGTGGTCAGAAAGTCCTTCTATGTGGCACATCTAATTACTAAGGGTTTTGCATCCAGGAAGAAAGAGGTCATTTTCTCCCTCTACTCACCCTTCATTAGGCCAGTCATCCAGTACAATGCCCCATATGACATGTACCTCACTAGGCACCTGCAACAACTGGAGAGGCTGCAAAAGTACCTCACAGAGAGGATCCTAGGCTTTAAACACTTATCCTATATGGAAAAAACCAAAAAACTACATCTATTCTATGTCTCATATCACCTACTTAGAGGCGATCTCTGCTTGAATTTCAAAGCCATGTCTGACCCAGCTCTGTTAGAAATGCTACATCTAAAGAAATCCCAATCCCTCCACATCTCACACTCCAAAGACCTCAACCTCATTACCACAATCAACAGAACATACTGGAGGGACAGGCTCATAACCCAGAGACTGCCCATGCTATGGAATAGACTTCCCATACATGTCAAGCAGAGCACCTCGCTGACCCTCTTCAAGAGAAATCTTGATGAGTGGATGGGAAATAGAAAATTCACCCCAGGGATAACTCCAGTGGCTCTACTCGACAGAGGCACTGGGAACTAAGGTTGGGTGGCACGAGTTTTATTTCTTTGGGTATAAATTGGATGATGGTCAGTATGTGAGTTTGGATATGTTCCAGAGGTTGTAAATTTACCAGGGTCAAAGAGTAGTATCCATTTTAGAACTGCACATTACTGATGGTATTATTAAATCTAGTGTGTGTTTTGATAGGTTGTGTGTAATCTTAAAGATTTGTACTAGCTGAGGGGAAAGTCCGATGTAAGGTTTTGCCAGTCAATACTTACATCTCCTAGTATGATTTTTTCATAAAGTATATGGATTCCTTTTAAAGCTGTTATATTATTTCCAGGTGGGATATAGGCTGTAACAAAACATAGCTGTTTTTTATTGTTAAGCTTTAGCAGTGATACTAGTACTTCGGCATTTGGAAATTTTGGGATGTTGCCTGAAAAGGAAGACAGATTGCTTGGCACAGTGGTGCAGCGGTTAACATTGTCACCTCACAGCAAGAGGTTCTTCAGTTTGATTCTCAGCTGGGGTGCCTTCTGTGCAGAGTTTGCATGTCCTCCCTGCATGGGTTTCCTCTGGGTATTCCGGATTCCTCCCACATTCCAAAGACATGCATCTGGAGCATTTCTCCCTGGGCCTCTACTGAAAATAGGTTCTATCCTAGTCGGCCTTTCCCAGTCAGCAATGAGAAATAAAACATAAATAAATTCTATTAACTTGAATAAATTAAGGTGACCCCTTCTGCTTTCTTCTGGGGCCCATAAGTTTGGATAATAGTGTATCCTGGAGAGATTAGTTAAGAATCTTTAATGTTAAGCTTAAGCCGGGTTTATGGGATGGCAAGAATATCACGGTGATATCCAAGCATGCAGTTCTGTAATTTTGTTACAAATGCTGCAGAGGTTATTCATGACAATATTCAGTTTTTTTGGAAAACAAGTGGAAGAATGATGTGGTGAGGAGTTTGATAAGCTGGCATTATTTGTATGGAGAGGTGGTTGTTTAATGATAGGAAAGTGCAGCTGGGGAGAAGTATAGTTTGAGGTGGTAGATGAAGGAGGGTTAGTTAATTTGCAGGTTTGTAGGTGTGATTCTTTGTTATTTAGATTAATTGGTGAGTTTTCAGGGCCTGGATTGGGGGAGGGGGGATCACCACACTGTGGGATTTTGAGAGGTAGTGTATTATTTTAGAGTGGCCCTGAAAGAGTTTTATTGTTTGAGTAGAGTGGTGGTAGTGAAGTATTTTGTGCTTAAAATGAAGACAAGGTGAGAGATTAAAAAGGCAGTGTGATGCATTGGTATATTTACTCCTGATTTTGTAGTGTACTTAGTAAACTGCCATAGGAGAGTTGTATAGAGGTGAAAGTATACAGTGGCAGTTTGTTAGAGAGAATGCTAGCAGCAGCAGAAAGAGACATGATGCTTGGAGAAACATTTGACATTTCCGTTATAAAAAAAGAGGAAAAAGTGAAGTATAGTATGTAGTACAAAATGGAAGGAGACAGACATGGAGTTAATGAAGAGAATTAAGTGGAACATATTTGTTAATTTAATTGCATGATAATGAGAATGGAAATGGAGGAGTATGAATGGTATTTGATGTCATTCAGCAGTGTAAGGAGCAGAATATAACTAAGGACTCTAATAATGGAATTTAGGTGCATATAACCATATGAACAGAAGATGAGGCAGATGTCATTTCTGTGGCTGGGAGGAGTTAGAGCCTGTGAGTGGTTGTTTGTAAGATGGTTATGGGAGGAGTGAGTGGTCTTGTGAGATGCTGGAATTTGGATAAGTAGGGGTAGGCCCAGTATATAAGAAATGATGTCAGAGGTGGGTGGGAATGGGTGTTGGGTAGAGAGCAAAGTGAAGCAGAACATAACTGAGTCCTGCAGGAAAACAATCAGCCAGGATTAGTAAAAGGTAAATGAAATGATGTAATAGAATAGGACACAGCAGTGGCAGTTTTAAAAACCTATGGTAAAAAATTGGAAGTATTAACATGAAACACAGTGAAGATTTTATCAGCAAAATATAGAAAAGGACAGTACAAGGGTTCCAATGGAGACAGAACGAGGCCAGACCAGATGGAGGAAAGTAGACAGGGAGTTAGGAGTGAGAAATGTGTAGCAGATGGGAAAGGCAACAGCCAAAGCTCAGTAGTAATTAGTAATTCACTGTGACTTACAACTGCGAGACAAACAGGAAAGTAGCTAGGGTATAAAAATTGAGTTTGTTTGTGTCTTTTGGCTTTTCCCGGTTTGGGGTCACAACAGTGGAACTTCGGTCCGCTAATGATTGGCAGTTGATTTTTACGTACTGGCTTGCCAGGTCTGACGCACAACCTTCAACGAAGGTACGCCCATTCATGCATGTCTCCACGCAGAAGACGCTCTAGCTGAGAATCAAACCGGACAGCGTCTTACTGTGAGGCGACAACGCTACCGCAGCACCACCATCATGAGGGTATAAAATTTGAGTAAAAAGTAAAAAAATAGATGTGTTCCAGTAGGAAGGGAACCTGGAATGGAGAGTATTCTTAAGACTCCCTCTCAGTAGGAAGGGAACCTGGAATGGAGAGTATTCTTAAGACTCCCTCTGCCTTAGGAATTCTAACTCATAAATATGATGCAGGAAATCAAAATAGTGGAAGTTGTCTTCACAAACAGATCAGTAACCAGCGGAATCCTGTTCCATGCTGGGACCTCCTATTTGGCATATACTTCTCTGAGGCAAATGCTTATACAAAAGGCCCCTGGCTGATTAAGTTTGCAAATGACTGTAGGCTAGAAGCAGTCTCTGAATTCCCAAATGACTTAGCCATCCTGTAGGAAGGTTTGTCCCAAATAAATAACTGGTGCCAAAATCAAGGACTGTAACTAAATGTCAGTATTCTTTGGAAAGTCATATATACCCCATGGAACTACCATATTGAAAATACAGCCCTAAAAGTTCACCCAGTTTACAGGAGTTGGGAACTTATAATTGTGTAACTTTCAATCTACATGAGTCCATTGTCATAAGAATGCCCTTCTATATTGCACGGTTTATAAACAAAGAGGCTGTGTCTAGATCTAGAGATGTCATTACCCCATTTACTCAGTCCTCATTAGGTCAGTCATCGAATATAATGTCCCCTTTGGTATGTATCTGTCCAGAAATATGCAACAACTGGAATGCCTACAGTTATACCTTACTGAAAGAGTATAAGGCCTAAACAATATATCCTACATGGACAGACATGTTGTCCTGTCACTGTTGTCGGTATTGGACAGACTGTTAAGAGGTGATTTGTGTCATCCTCTGATCCACTACTGGTGGATATATTGCACATCTGCAAGTCAAATTGCATCAGAAATATGCAGTCTAGGGATTTGAACTTCTTCTGCAATATCAACAGAACAGTTTGGAGGGACAGGCATATCTTGAGGAAGACGCCACTGTTTTAAAACAGACTCCCTATCCACATAAAACAAAGCTCAACCCTGTTCATATTCAAATACTATTTGGATCTATGGGTGGGAAACAGACAATTTACCCCCAGGACTGCCCCCTGTGCTAATAATGAACAGATGCAGCTGTGAAATGTTTTATTCCATGTATGAGTTCCCTCAAATTATATATGGTATGATTGCATTTATTCTCACAAGGGGTAATATACAATTATCATCCATGGGATGCATAAGACCGATATAACACTAAGTGGGACAAGTTAATTCAAGAACCAAAAGGGAAATTGATTAGGCTTAAAATGGTCCACCAGGGCAGCTGACATAGCAGTAACCAATGAACATATAAACCTATAAGCTGGCAAATATTATGAAAGCTAAAAGAGTAGGAGTGTATGACTATTAACATATAGAAAATGTAAGAGGGCAGTGATAGTGGTAATATGGAATGGATGTACTCACTGTAACAAGAAAACGTAAGAAACAGAATTCAAGAAAAAGGACAGTAAAGATCAAAGGCAGAAAAACAGCTGAGGGAGAATTCAGCAAATATGTAAAAAAGTAGTGACGTTTTCCTTTAGAGAGAGAGACAGTCAGAGCAGTGTAACATGCTGCAAGATGAGCAGAAGCGTCAGAGAAGGGAAAGATTTAGAGCTATATATGATAGCTGGATGAGATTCAGAGGTGGATGCTTAAGGGTTAATTTTTAAAATTTGAGAATGTCAACAGACTGTTTCTGTCACTCTCTCACCACATGTTTATGATCGCAGACGTGTGTGTGCATGCACTTGTGCATGAGCATGTGTGCTGAAATATATTGTCAATGTTTGAATATTGTTATGAGCCATGATTCCCCTTTCCAGTCATTATAGAGCCTCAGCAGTGCAACAGCCATGCTGGTGCTCTGTATATCTAGAAGCTGTACCCTGTATGAATAAACACAAAGACTAAAGGCCACAAAGATTAGTACTTCCTAAGCAAATACTGGTGGTAATACTTTACCTGCAATGTGCAATACAATGTGTAGTTGCCAGATGCCCTATGGTTTCTATTCTAACTTTATTTGTTGAAGCTATTTCTATAAACTAGCAACATCTGCAAAAGTAAGTATGGGTCTTTAAGCTTTATATTTCATTTTTGTGTGTGTGTGTGTGTGTGTGTGTGTGTGTGTGTGTCTGTGTGTGTGTGTGTGTGTGTGTGTGTGTGTGTGTGTGTGTGTGTGTGTGTGTGTGTGTGTCTGTGTGTGGTTCCCAGGATATCTATATATCCATTTAATAATATATAAAAATGTTTCTTTACCGAAGGATCCCTGGGTCATCTGTGTTTCTTTCTATCAGTCCATCTCCTTTCAGCACCCACTACCAGAAATGCTAAAAACAGCCAATTCTTCCTTATTATCCTGCTACAGATTTTTATACGACTTTCTCAGCGATAAGAAGTGTGGCTTTAGGAAGGATTACAAGAACCTAACAGCCACCATTGATAGTGCAAACTTGTTACAGATGACTTATCAGTTTAACTAAGGCTTCTGAGTCAGCCCAGCACCTTAGACTCCTGAAAGAACTATCATACTATACCCCCCACACCTCACTTAAATGAGTAAAGAGCTACCTATCCAGTAGCACGTCCAGGTCAGAGTAGATGGGTCCCATGCACAACAGGTCAATCCTTAAGGTGCTGTCTTGTGATATTTATTAGCATGTCCAGTACTCATGCTGTTCTCAGTGCTGATGACATCCTTCACCAGGTGTAAAACAATGCTATCAGTAGGTCTCACCAACATCTGCATCTCTTTGGTTTAACACCTAGAGAAGTAGGGGGCAGGTTACAAGAAGTTGATGCATTTGAAAACAAGCTGTAGGCAAATGTTTTACTTATGCAATGAGATTGCTGAAGGCAGACTGGCAAGTAAAGAAATGATGTTGAACTCTAAGGATGAAGTACTATTTTAAAATTTGTATACAGTTCTAGAATGATGCCCCTGCAGTGAAATAAATTGTGTAGCATTTTGTTTGTTTGTTTTGTTCTATTTTGCATTTTGATGGATTGGACCAGACTGTTCATTTTAACCATGGCCTACTATCAGGTATTTATTAATTAATTTATTACTAACAGGTAATAAATTGAAAGAATGTGAAATTATGTAATGGGCATAGTTATATAACGTGATTCAATGTGACCTTTCAATATTGTCTTATTTAGTCATTTTTAGACCTTGTAAATCAACTATGTGTTGTTTATTTTCTAATTATTTTAATGCTCTGCAGATAAACCCTTGCTCCCGTGGTACAGCCTGCTCACCTTTTAAATAAAAGTAACTATATAAATAATACAGTATAATAAAAGGTATGGACAGCTAGATACAATGTACAATTTCCAGTCAGTCAATAATATCAATTGGGTGAGAATAATGCATGTTTTTGAGGTGTTGGTGTGAAATGACAGCCAAATTAACTTGGACCAAACATCAACAATGACACATTAGAATGTAACGATAATTAAGGGATACTTCCTACTGGAAAGATTAAAGGACTCAAACTAAATAAGCATCTGTACATACTGGTATAGTGCTCTTTTAAGTATAAATGAATCGTGTTTATGACATAACATCTCTTTCTTGGAAATTCCTGATGATATATAAAGGCTGGCAAGAGTAAATGTTTGAGTTAAGATTTTCCCCTTAAAATAACAAGGTGATTAAGTTAGTCAAACTTTGGCCAAGTGTGTTGCCATGGTGTAATTTTACACTAGGACTGCAACCACTGTTCATGAAGTGTGGTAACCAGTAATAACATAAACCATGTTTGATGTTCAGAATGATCTAGGTGTGATTCGTGAAATATACTTTATGAGCAGGTTACTCCTTGGTATGCATGGTGTCTAGCTGTCTGCAGAGGTTTATTTAAGCCACCCACAATAAAGGGAAGTACTTTCAATTCATATTTATTAGGTATGACAGAAGGAAACATCATTCAGCGGTATCAAAGGTTTCTGTCACAGTTTGTTCCCAAGTTTATGTATTCCCTAAAAATGTTTAAATTAAAAATGTTGTATTCAGGCATTTCAGAACTACAAGAGTATAAAGGAAAGTAGGTTAACATGCAACAGCAAACTAGTATATGCAATGTGTGAGCAGTGTTAGCTTACAACATAGGTTACTTCTTCCAAATGGAGGGATCAGGTAGGCACAGGCATCAGCAGAAGCCATCTGCTGCTTGCAGTGATCTAGAACCTCAGCTAGCAAACTATCCTGCTGAGAGCTTAGTCCAAGAGGAAATTACTTCCACATAACTCCTCTGTGCTACAGCGCTACAGTGGATATGACCAGGAAACAATAAAAAAGATGTCCAGTGCAATGTGGATTGAGATGTACTATCCCTTTCACTAAACAGAGACCTGTCTACTTAATGTGAAAAAACAGGGCTTGGTAAGAAGGGACTTCAGAAACTCAATTAATGGCAATTGATTTTTATCAGCTATGATGCAAATACTCTTAGCTGCAAGACTGCATTGGCAACTGTGCTTTTAAACTGAATAGTATATATTTAATATCAGTGATAGATATACCCACATCTCAAAATAGAAACAGAGAAGGTAGACACAGTGTGGTGAAACTAAACTGCTGGCTCCAATGTCACGACCCACTCAGTATGTGTCCTGGTCCATTAATCAAAAATAATGGCATTTCCTGCTCTTTCTGATTTGGCAGTATAATTTCCTAACCATGGCCACTTATAAAGAACAAATATGGCAGAAGTGAGGAAAGAGGAATATTCATATTTTCTTTTGCCAGAAGCCCCCTTACTTTTCCTTGTATCCTACACAGAACCCTCATTATTTTTTTTAAATCTCTAAATCATCACTCATGGATGATACAGCCCTTGTACTCAATATGTTAGTTGTTAGAAGATACAAAATGGAGAAATGGGTTACACATTAAACGAGAAAAATATATGAGCAGTACTGAGGAAGAAAAATCAGCAGGCCGTGGTGGTGCAGCAGTTAGCGTTGTCGCCTCACAGCAAGAGGTTCTCCCATTCAGTTCTTGGCTGGAGCGCCTTCTGTGTGGAGTCTGCATGTCCTCCCAGTGGATGAATGACGCTAAAGACATGCAGGTAGGTGCGAGCGTGAATGGGCATGCCTTCTTTGAAGGTTGGGTGTCATGCTGGCAACTTTTCACCATAAAAATCTACTGCCAATCATGAGCGGACCAGAGTTCTGCTGTGGCGACCCCTAACCGGGAAAAGCCGAAAGACTTTTACTGAGAAAGAAAAAGAAAGAAGCATTTGCTTTAACACTGAAATACATTTTCGAATAGGTGGCTAAACAGTGCCTGCTAAGTGCAGCCAGAAAGCTGTTGCTTACAACTAATCCCAAGCTTACAACTTTACAAATAACAGAATTACAAATGGAGCTTTAAGATTTTTCTGGTAAGGTTTTCACTTCATAGACATAAGGTATAAGATTTGATTCTGACCTCAGATTGTTGGCTAAAATGGCCTGTCAGGGCAGTATGAACCTGTGATGAGCAAATATCTGTAAAATAGTAATATCTTCCCCTGAATAACATTATTTTGGACTAAAATGGAATGAATTAAATGTTCATGCACAACTGACTCCTTAAAACTCTACACAAAGCTAAAAGCGCAAAAGTACATAAAAAATAAAGTTAAAGAATGAATGAATGAATGAATAATAATAATAATAATAATAATAACAACACTAACAATAATAAATAAATAAATAAATAAATAAATAAATACATAAATAAATACATAAATAAAACAAATGGGCTGTAAATAAATTACAGTTAGGGGTATTACATTTTTGAGCTAAGCTCAGTAGAGGCCCCTGGATAATATGTTGTCCCTTGAAGAAAACTGTTCTTTCTGATAAAAAAAAAGCATGGCTTTACAGAACTCATCATTGCATTTTCAGTGTGACTGGTGTCTTGACGATGTGCTGAAGAGGTATTTAACTTTTATATTGTGGTTTCTTTGCATTTTTTGTTTCTTGATTGTTGCTGAATCTTTCACCAAATGTCTAAAACTAGAAATCAGGTTTTTTTAATGTGTGGCAATATCCACAGAAATTAACTCTTTGGATTTCAGTGCCTATATACCGTAGTATGATTCAGTAAGAAATATATGCTCTACATACATCTCAACAACTTAGTTCAAGAAATCTGGACAAAGCCTGACATAATGGGGAACAAATGCCCGGACATAGGGATTGATTTTAAATGTTGCTGTTATAAACTTAAAACGTTGCTAGAATAACTGGATCTGTCTTAGTATGCACTTTTCTGAAGGATATGAAGTCTGAAACTCAAGTGGGTATAATTTAGTGACTTTAATCCCCATATTACCTCAGCAATTTGACAGGGAATCACTGAATTTATGAGGAACATGATCAAAGATATGAGGCAAAAATCTGGACATTCTGCATAAATCTGGACAGCTGAGAGGTATGGTGCCCTCTCAAAATAAGTTTCAAAATCTGAAGGTAATAGGTGAACAGTAAGCCTGTTGGTTAACAGGCTTCAAAATTTTGAGTAGGTGGTGAAGGGCCAACAGTACAATCCTAAAAAAAAAATCATTGTTTATTTATAAAGAAAGTGCTTCTTTTTTTTCTCGAGTATACATTTTTGCTTGATAAGTGGACAGAATAATAAAAAGGTGTATGTGTTCAAGGAAGAGTATTTAATGTTGCATATACTCATTATAGTGGCATCTCAATTCACAGAATTCTGTTTTCATCCAAGACAGAAATTAATGAAATGTATGCCTTTCTCAACTGTTCACACATCCCTGGAGTTATTATATTATATTAACCAATGGATAGCAGTGTGTTAACCTAAACAGCAAATTTGTTAAGATTAACCACAACCACACCATTCAGTATTATTCATTATGTAGACTGTTCTTAAGCTACTAATGACTTCACAAGAGTAGGTTTACCACATTATTGTTTGCAGTCCTTTAAGTAAAATTATATATATGTGTGTGTATATATATATCTGTCCCTATAGATATATATATATATATATATATATATATATATATATATATATATTTATAAATATATATGTGTGTGTGTGTGTGTATATATATATATATATATATATATATACATACACTGTATATACATATGAGTGTACGGTGTATGTACATATATATTTTTTGTTATGTCACTCATACTACAAGAAGGCAAACTTTTCTGTTTCTGACTTGCATTTGTTTATTTACTTGAATACTAACAACTAATACTACAATGCTGCTCCGTCAGTCAAGCCAGTGCAAATAGAAACAGATATTAAGTGAGATGTTTGCATGACAAGTCAAACTAAATAATTTGTTCACTTACATGGTGCAGGTATCTGTTAACTGTAACTTCATTTTTCTTTCATAGCAATTTTGTTTTGCTTTACTACAGTAAATCTAGAAGAGACTGCTTTTGCTGAAATTACTGCACAAAACCTTAAAACAAATTAAAAGAATTTAAAAACAGATATCACCAAAAGAAACATTTATATTGACAAGGAGTATTTCATAAATGAAATTCTTACAGATATAAATGAACTTTAGAAAAGCACCATGTGAGTGTCACTATGTTGTTGCATGGGATTAGATGAGCTTCACTTTTCATATAATACAAAGTATGTTATTACAGCACTGAGTTGTCTTATTTTGATGACTCTGCTAACCTTCATAACTGGATCATATCAATATAGGCCTGCTACCAGAAGATGAACCCTAGTTTAATTCATACATATTCTGCAATAATCATGCAAAGAAGAACCACAGAATTACAAACAGTTCAGATTAAATGTACAATAACACTGAAATTAAAAATAAAACTGGCTGACAAGAGGTGTCATGCATAAATGGTATGCAGAAATATTCTGTGTGTCTATTTATAATGAGACAAAGAAAAACATTTCACAAGATGTGCCTTAAAAGCATTTTCCTTAAGAATAACAACCAGGTGTCTTTATTCCATATGTATGCATCATGTTGGCTCAGACTAAAATAGTAATAGCAGCATGTCACTGCTTGTTTTACTATTCTCTGTAAGCAGGCATGCCAAAGCTACAGAAAATGAGGCATTAGCTACAATGTGAAATTATCGATGCACAGGTGTTTTCATCAAGCATGAACATTGAGGGCTGTGATCAGGTCTCCGATCATAATCATGTTATTATGTGTTCGAGACATGGATGCCAAGAAATTCACTTTGAGATTGCAGCTCAGAGGTAAATCTTGGTATCCATGTCAAGAAGACAAATGGGTTATGACTCATGAAATCCAAGTATAATTCATTGTAATGCATGGAGTTTTATCTACTTAATGTACTATGTATTACAAAAAAAAAAAAAAAAAAGCCTAAGTGTTTAATGGATTTTAAAGTTGTTAAAGCACTTTGCCAGTGCTGTTGCATAGACAGCAAATAAGACAAATTCAGGAAGAGTTTTTAAATACTACCCCAATTTAAATGATTTACTTACAGACTGATAGCTGTAAACGTTTGTGGATATATGAGGAAAGATATTCAGGGACAATTGAGAGTGAGCTAACATGCCTATTTTGCTACTGGACTGTAGAACCGCTTAGGGATGCACAAGCCAGTGCATTGCTTTGTGCCGGTCCCAAGCCCAGATAAATGGGGAGAGTTGCATCAGGAAGGGCATCCAGCGTAAAATTTTGCCAAATCATACATGCGGACAACAGTACAGATATACATACTAGATCGGTTGAGGCCCGGATTAACAATGACCGCCACCAGTACTGTTGGCCAACAGGGTGCTGGCAGAAATTGGGCTACTGTTAGCCGAAGGAGGAGAAAAGGGGGAAGGCATGTCTGAAGGCAGGTAAAGGCTAGGACTGTGGTAGTGAGGTTTGGAACTTTGAATGTTGGCAGTATGACTGGTATAAGGGGAAAGCTAGCTGATATGATGGACCAAAGGAAGGTTGGTATATTGTGTGTGCAAGAGACGAGATGAAAGGGGAGCAAGGCTAGGTGTATCGGAGGCGAGTTCAAATTGTTTTATCATGGTGTGGATGGGAGGAGAAATGGCGTAGGGGTTATCCTGAAGGAACAGTATGCTAAGAGTGTTTTGGAGGTGAAAAGAGTGTCAGATAGAGTGATGTTTATGAAGCTGGAAAGTGTAATGATGAATGTTGTTAGTGCATATGCTCCATAAGTTGGGTGTGCGATGGATGAGAAAGAAAAATGTTGGAGTGAGTTGGATGAAGTGGTGATGACTGTACCCAAGGGTGAGAGACTGGTGATTGGAGCAGATTTCAATAGGCATGTTGGTGAAGGGAACAGAGGGGATGAGGAAGTGATGGGTAGGTATGGTGTTAAGCAAAGGAATGCAGAAGGTCAGATGGTAGTGGATTTTGTGAAAAGGATGGACATGGCTGTGGTGAATACATATTTTAACAAGAGGGAGGAGCATAGGGTGACATACAAGAGTGGAGGGAGATGCACACAGGTGGATTATATCTTATGTAGAAGGGCCAGTCTGAAGGAGATTGGAGACTGTAAAGTGGTGACTGAGGAAAGTGTAGTTAGGCAGCATAGAATGGTGGTCTGTAGAATGACGTTGGTGATTAAGAAGAGGAGGAGGAGTGTGAGGGCAGCACCAAGGATCAAATGGTGGAAAATGAAAAAGGGTAATTGTGAGGTGGAGTTCAAGGAAATGTTAAGACACGTACTGGATGGCAGTGAAGAATTACTGAATAGCTGGGTAACTACAGCAGAGCTAGTTAGGGAGATGGCTAGAAAGTTGCTTGGTGTGACATCTGGAAAGAGGAAGGAGGACAAGGAGACCTGGTGGTGGAATGAGGAAGTACAGGAGAGTATACAGAGAAAGAGGTTGGTGAAGAAGAAGTGGGATTGTCAGAGAGATGAAGAAAGTAGGTAGGAGTATAAGGAGATGAGGTGCATGGCAAAGAGAGAGGTGGCGAAGGCTAAGGATAAGGCATATGAAGAGTTGTATGAAAGGTTGGACACTATGGAGGGAGAAAAGGACATGTAACATTGGCTAGACAGAAGGACCGAGCTAGGACAGATGTGCAGCAGGTAAGAGTGATAAAGGATAATGAGGGAAACATACTCACAAGCGAGGAGAGGGTGTTGAGCAGATGAAAAGAGTACTTTGAGGGGCTGATGAATGCGGAGAATGAGAGGAAGAGAAGGTTAGATGATGTGCGAATAGTGAATCATGAAGTGCAGTGGATTAGCAAAGAGGAAGTAAGGATAGCTATGAAGAGGATAAAGAATGGAAAGGCTGTTGATCCAGATGATATACCTGTGGAAGCATGGAGGTGTTTAGGTGAAATGGCAGTGGAGTTTTTAACTAGATTGTTTAATGAAATCTTGGAAAGTGAGAGGATGCCTGAAGAATGGAGAAAAAGTGTTTTGGTACCAGTTTTTAAGAATAAGGGTGATGTGCAGAGCTGTAGTAACTACAGAGGGATTAAACTTGATCAGTCACAGCATGAAGTTATGGGAAAGAGTAGTGGAAGTTAGGTTAAGAAGGGATTTGATGATTAGTGATCAGCAGTATGGTTTCATGCCAGGAAAGAGCACTACAGATGCGATGTTTGCACTGAGAGCGTTGATGGAGAAGTACAGAGAAGGTTAGAAGGAGTTGCATTGTGTTTTTGTAGACTTAGAGAAAGCATATGACAGGGTGCCTAGAGAGGAGTTGTGGTATTGTATGAGGAAGTCAGGAGTGTCAGAGAAGCATGTAAGATTGGTACAGGATATGTATGAGGGTAGTGTGACAGTGGTGAAGTCTGCGGTGGGAGTGACAGATGCCTTTAAGGCGGAGGTGGGATTACATCAAGGATCAGCTCTGAGTCCTTTCATATTTGCAATAGTGATGGACAGGTTGACAGACGAGATCAGACAGGAGTCCCTGTGGACTTTGATATTTGTAGATGACATTGTGATCTGTAGTGAGAGTAGGGAACAGATGGACGAGACCCTGGAGAGATGGAGATATGTTCTAGAGAGAAGAGGAATGAAGGTCAGCAGGACTAAGACAGAATATATGTGTATGAATGAGAGGGAGGATAGAGGAATGGTGAGGATGCAAGGAGTAGAGGTGACGAAGGTGGATGAGTTTAAATATTTGGGATCAATAGTTCAGAGTAATGGTGAGTGTGGAAGAGAGGTGAAGAAGAGAGTATATACAGGGTGGAGTGGGTGGAGAAAAGTGTCAGGAGTGATTTGTGACAGACGAGTACCAGTAAGAGTGAATGGGAAGGTCTACAAGAGGGTAGTGAGACCAGCTATGTTATATGGGTTGGAGACAGTGGCACTGACAAAAAGGCAGGAGTCAGAGCTTGATGTGGAGGCAGAGTTAAAGATGTTAAGATTTGCACTAGGTGTGATGAGGGTGGACAGGATTAGGAATAAGAATATTAGAGGGTCAGCCCATGTTGGAAGGTTTGGAGACAAACACAGAGAGGCAAGATTACGTTGGTTTGGACATGTGCTGAGGAGGGATGCAGAGTATATTGGGAAAAAGATACTAAGGATGAAGCTGCCAGGTAACAGGAAAAGAGGAAGACCTAAGATAAGATTCGCGGATGTGGTGAGAGAGGACATGCAGGTGGTTGGTGTGACAGAACAAGATGCAGAGGACAGGAAGAAATGGAAACAGATGATCCGCTGTGCCGACCCCTAACGGGAGCAGCCGAAAAAGAAAGAAGACTGTAGAACCGCTTAAGGCTGTGAGTAACATTTCTTACACATCACTGGATGCATTATTACAGTCGGGTCAGGCATTACAGTAGCACCTCTTTGTTTTTTGAGTGTAATGCTCCATGCGCTATAAGGCATTTTAGCCTCAAACTGACCTGAGTACAACATCTGATACCAGTGGGGGCATACCTGTTTGTCTTTGAATATATGTGTGATGATTCATGATAGAAGGTGTCATTTTAGCATTTTGCTTCTTTTTTGTTTATTTTTTGTTGCTTTATTTTTATTTTAGAAACAGTTCATGTCTTTTCAACTTTTACTGCTTCATTAATAGCAAAGTACTCAATGAAAGACGGATTCTGCAAACCTGAGCAGTCAAAAGACCTCAAGAGTTTTTAAGACAAAAGTTAAAATATTGTGAATGAACAACAGAATGAGCAAAACAAAAGCAAATGGTAAAACTATCAACATGTTGCTTTTACTGCAACTCTCAGGATAATTTCAAACACTTAGGGTTATAACTTTCATGAGAGAGTGCAACTGTATTATTTAACTACTTTAATTGTTTTGGTAAAAAATGTCATGCAGTTACTATTAGTAACAGTAAACAGTCATATAAGAATAAAAGTCCCTGAGTTCTAAGATATTATATTACTTTAATGAAAATATCAGAAAACTCCAGTATGCATCTCTCATTCAAATTATTTCTGGAGAGTTTCATGGACAGTGTTTTTTTTTTTTTAAGCAGTCACATATTCTTTGTGTCTGCTAGTTAAAGGATAATCTGTCATTAGCCGGAACTCTATATGATGGTATGTGATTGCAGGCCATTTGAATTTTCCAAGATGTCATTTCTCTCTACACTTGTATTCTTCTTTTGCTGTGTTACAATAACTTTTTCTTATTGGCTTGTTTGACCCCCGTGGCACTTTATCTGCTAACACAATAACAGCATTGTACTTCATTCAGTATAAACCGGTAAAACTTATTAAAAAGACAAGCAGGCAGTTTAACCTTAGGACATTGTCTATGTCACTGCATTACAAGCAGCATGCTAAAATAGACCAATAATTTATTTTTGCAGAACCAATGACTCACCAAGTGCTTTGCATAAAATACTTCACTAATTTACTTAAATTTTTAAAAGAGCTGAAGTCAAATCAAACAACTAAATGAAAGCACTCCTGAGAAGGTAGTTCAGTATACTACCTTTTATAACTGTGGTCATATATTGTGTTTTATCTTCTGGATGTATCCTTGCAAGCCTGATTACAAACCTCTTGAGGAAGTATTGTATTGTAATCCATTATTATTATACTGCTAATGTGCTGTGTCTATTTTTTTAAAGGTAAACCATGAAACATTACAAGGGGAAGGGGTACACATCCACCACCAATGGCAAGGTCACCACAGCCACATGCAGGTGAGGAGTCAGAGGGGGAAACAGCAGCTTCTGTGGGTGTAGGCAGACATAGGCATGCTCAATATGCCCTTGCATTGGCTAAGAGGCAATGCATAGCACACATGCTCACAACCTTTACCTACCCATGTAATGACTGCATACTCCTAGCATCAGACAGACTCAACCCTAATCTAAAACTGTAGCATGGTAAGCCAAACATTTTTATATCAGTACTGATGAGCAGTTCAAAGAAATATCCACATGTGTGATGTTGGTTTAAGGACTGTTCTGTATATTGCTGTACTGTCTGTAATTGTAGTACCACTGTTAGTTTGTTAGCATATATTGGACTATAGTAGCGTAAGAATTAATTTCTTTCCTATGTTTTTTACTTATTATCACAGGTGATCCTGACAGTGGAAGAGTAGGACTCTTACCACCTGATGTCAGAGTTTCGGCAAACTCTGATGATGATGGTCAGCACAGTTTGGGAATGTTGAGGTTGTGTTTGACACTGAGGTTGACATTCAGTCATCCTCTGTAATTCCGTTGGACACAGCCAGTAGGCCTATGCCAACCCATTCCTATGAGCCCTCAGATATTGGACAGGTGGAGGGTGAGAGACTTGATCAGGGTAGTGTGGTTACTGTGGCTTTAGTGCCTGTTGACACTGGCCATAGTTAAAATATGGGTGAAATGCCATGCAAGAGGGTTATTAGGGGTGATTGGAGGAGGCCTGCTGCCCATCCTTCACCTGCTCCAGATGTGTCTTCCTGTGCCACTTGATGTATCTTTGGGGCCATCATGGAGATTGAGGTATATTCCAATAGGTCCTCCAGAGAAATACTTAGGGTTGTAGATGTGGCACAGGCTAACATGCCTGGCTACCTCCACCATGTTGCCGATTCAATAGATTGGATGAATAACACATTGGAATGGGTGATGTCTGTCATGGAACATCTGCTGGGAGGAGGACAGCATCCAACATGAGCATAGGTCAGCCACATCATCTGATGTTCACCAATATGGCCATGCCTGATCACACTCCCATAGTGGCAGTAAATCCATTGCTCCATCTGTGGTTGAGGTGTCCACACCCAAATGTGGCAGGCCATGGGGTCGTGGTCCTGGGCATCCTCGTGAGAAGAGCTCATTCAGCAGACATCAATCACATTCATGTAGCAGCAGTGCTCTGACCATCGGCATGGATGTGCCAGTGCAACTCCTGGCAGAGCCAGTTCTCTTGGTCAAGTATGACAACAATGAACTATCACCTCTACCATACGTGGCTCACATCTGTGCGATATACTAAGACATAGAGCTAGCCCAGAGCTTGGCTGTGTTCTTGCACTTAACATCATGCAAACATGGTTGGCTTTGCTGCTTGGGTTTGTACAATACCAGCAAACATGATAACATGAATTGGCAGGAAATTATTATTTTCTATTGCACTGCTTTTGGTTTAGACATTTCTGATGTTAGAGGGGAAGGTGCTCAATTTAGGGCACAAAGGTGGGGTATTCAGGAGTCCAGAACCTTTATTGGAGTCCTGGTAAAGTGCCACAGTGAAAGGTTTTTGTAAGGGGACTATACTGGCACCCAGTACATATCTGAGGCTTGGAATAGTCCAGTCAAGGCTGTTTCCAGTTCAACTGGCATCCCATGCACTGTACAATAGTGTAGGTACCACTTTAATGACATAAAAAGGCACAAGGAATATACACTTAACCAGTTGTTGGATGAGGTCTGAACTAGTAACATCCCACAGTTGTGTAAGTATGCTAATAAAGAGAATTTATAATACATAGAAAGCTAAATATAAGCAAGGCTAGTATAGATAATGCTCTTTTGTTCTTTTATTTTTTTCAGAGCTAATTCTGAAATCTGTGTGAATAGGCAGGCCCATGCTGAGCATCTAGAAAGACTGAGGGAAGCAAGTGATATGTATGCAACACAAGAGAAGTATTACTGTGTGTTTAAAAATTAACAAAAAGTTTACTTTTCTGTACAGTAGTAGCAAAGTAATCATGCATATCCTAACTGTAAAAGCAAATATGCATGCATAAGTCTGTAGCACAAACCAGCTTTAGGAGTCAAGTGTAACACTGTAGTCAGATGTGTGTTCAAATACCACAAGTAACAAGTATAAAATAGTGCAGTCTTTTAATGGTATTGCATAAATGCCCTGCTGTTAACTATAATCTGTATAACTGGACCAAGCATGTGTGCAATATCTACACATTGCAAGGATTACTTTGAGCAATCTGTAATTATCATTTGTAGTTGTTAGGAAGTATACTTAAACGTAAAATAGTTGTAATATTGTGATAATGGATTGTATGTCACATATGATGGTACTAATTTTATGTCTTTTTTTCTCTCACCCCAATCCTTAAATAACAAATCTAACAAATCACTAAATGTTTTACTGCACAGGGAGGCCAAGCCTAGTGCCATAGGCGCCAAAAGCTAGACTCGGGGGGGGGGGGGGGATGGGCACTTTGAGATCTAAAAAGAGCAATTTTGTATAACTATTTACTACCACAACATAGGTTCACCTGGAGGACATTTTAAGCTTAGCCAATTCCCTTTTGGTGCTTGAATTAACATTGTCTGATTGGTCTTACCAATCCCATGGCTGATAATTGTATATTAGCCCTAGTGAGAATAACTGTGATCATACTGTAGATAATTTGAGGGGCCCCATGTAAGGGATGCAGCATTTAGGAGCTGCCTCTATCCACTAGTGGCATGAGGGGCAACTGGAGTACATTTTCTATTACCCATCCTTAGATCCAAGTTGCATTTGAATATGGACAGATGAGCTTTGTTTTATTTTTATGTTTATGGATAGTCTGTTCTGGAACAGTGGCAGTCTCTGCAATATATATCAGTCTCTCCACAACATTAAGTTTAGATACCTGGACTGAGTATTTCGGATGCCATTTGACTTGCTGATGTTGAATAGGTCCATCTGTATTAGGTTGGAGGATGCCTTGTATGCCAGATGTGTCACTTCTATGCACTCTGTAGGATACTGAGTATAGTAATACATTTTTGAGGTGGTCCATGCAAGACCTATTGTTTAGGACTTGTATCCTTTTAGTAAGGTATCTCTGTGGGTATTCTAATTGTTTCATGGGTCTGGACAGATACATTCCAAAGTGGGCATTATACAAAACGATTGACCTAATGAAAGCTATGTAAAGGGTGACAACAACATCTCTAGATCAAGTCATAATCAATTTGTTTGTAAGCTGTGCAATATAGAAAGGCTTTCTTATATCTCTGGACACATGTTGGTCAAAAGTTAGGTCACTGTACACTCAAGTTCCCAAATGCCAAACAACTGGGTCAGTTCTCAGAGGGCATTGTCATGATTTTGACACCAGTTATTATTTGGGACAAACCTTCCTGCATGATGGTTAAGTCATTTGGGGATTCAATAGCTGCTCCTAGCTGTAGTCATCTCAAACTGAGCCAGCCAAAGCCCTTTAGTATTTCCTTTTACTTTTGAGATGTATATGCCAAACAGAAAAAGTCTCAGCATCGAACCCTGGGGGACTCCATTGGTGACTGGTCTCTTCCCCTACTTTGATCTCCTGCATCCTGTGAGCAAGTTGGCAATCCAGCTAGTGATGCAAGTGTTTGCTCCTACATTATTCATCTTTTGTACTACACCTGAGAAGAGGATTGTGTCAAAAAGCTTGGCCAGGTCAAGGTAATGTGATGTGAACTGTTTTACTTTCATCCATTGCTTTGGTAACAAGACTAAAGCTTACAATTCACCCATGATTTTGAGCCTTTCACACTTTCCTCTGAGCTGTTTTCAAATACATTTTAGGGCCATGCATACATTTATGCATTCTTTGATTCACTTTCCTGATTGTATTAAATTATATTCTTTGTATAATACACCAGTTACAGCACCAGTTGTTAGAATGTGTTTTGAATTTGTAGTTTTAAACAGTCTTCTAGTAAGCAATGAAACAAAATGTATGAACCAACAATGACAAAACGACCCATTTCGGAACATCTCAATCATAAAAGGCCACTCAAACTTCTGTCATTACAATCCACCAATATCAATAAATATGCAAAATCTCTGCAGAAGTAAGTCATAATTCCACATTAAAGGGATCTCTAGCTAATGAGGTTGCTGCTAGAATACAACTTTATATTTCATTGTTTCATCTGCAAATAAAGTGGCTGCTGCCCTTGAAGAATAAATTGCCTATGTTAAATTAGAAATGATAAACTAGTAATATTTCAATAAGGAATGGATGGCAAACTGATAACAGGTTCATAGTTACTGGGTAACTCCTCCAAAGGAGGACATTCGCAGGACTGCTGGATCCACTCTCTTTAAATTACAACACAGTGCAGTATCAGTGATCCATCTGCATACTGTGGGAGTAGAACCCACAGCCTTCTGCATCAAAAGTAAGACTACTACCTGTTTTGCTACTAACAATGCAAACAGGCTTTGAATAAGCAGCACTAAGCTTCTCTTCCCCTGAAACTCTCAGCTACTTGTAAAATTTGTATTTATTTAACATTTGTTTACTGGGAAAGTCTGAGTTGGAACAAAGACAATTCACAGCAGAGGCCCGGGGAGAGATGCTCTCGATGCATATATTTCTAACATGGCAGGAAACTAGAATACCTAGAGGAAACCCACACAAACATAGGAAGGACATACAGACTCCACACAGAAGGAACCCCAGCTAAGAATCAAACCATAGAACCTTTTGCTGTGAGGCAACAACACTATCATTGCACCATCCAGTTAACACAACTAAAGTTCACAAACCTCTAAATTTCAAAGCAGAAGAAATGTGGAAAAGGCCAACATTTATTTGCTGGAGGGCAAATGCCCAAAACTAGGGACACATCTTAAATATTGCTTGTATACTCTATGAAAGTTGCTAAAATAGTGTTTTTGTAACCATGTGTTTCCAAAAAAAAATAGGAAGACTAAAACTTAAAGGGCTATCATTATTTATTGAATTCCATTCTCATTGATTTGCCACAAAACCACAAATTTTAAGAATAACGGACCAAAACTATGAGCCAAATATTCTGTAAAAATCTAGAAAGTTGAGAGCTATGGACTCAACTTCTTGAATCAGAATCACATGTGATGGTGTGGGTAGTGAAGGCAGGCCCTTATACCTAAGGTTCAGGGTTTGAACCTGGGTAATTCTAACCACCAGCTTGCTTCTTAATGCATAAATAAAACACCACCAATTTAATTCTTAATGCATAAATAAAATGCGCATACAACTTCTTAATGCATAAATAAAGCAAACACACAGCTTTAATGCATAAATAAAACACACACAGCTTCTTAATGCAAAAATAAAACACACACACACACACACACACACACACACACACACACACACACACACACACACACACACACACACACACACACACAGCTTCTTAATGCATAAATAAAACACACATTCACACACAGAGCACCAGCTACTTAAATAAACACACACACCAGTCCTTTCTGTTCATCATGCTCAAAACAGAGCAGACAGAATAAAACATGATTAAATGGTGCAGACAAAATAAAACATTTCTTACTTCTTGAGTAGTCCGCTCGGGAGGAGATCATAAGCCACAGCCTGCTCGCAAGTACACTTTCCCCAAAGGAGATCATCAGCCACAGCTCACTCACAAGTGCACTTTCCCCGGAGGAGATCATCAGCTACAGCCCGCTCGCAGGTGCACTTTCCCCAGAGGAGATCATCAGCCACAACCCGCTCGCAAGTGCATTTTCCCCAGAGGAGATCATCAGCCACAGCCCGCTTGCAGACACTGAACAGCCAGCGAGTGCATTAACCGGGAGTTCCCACTTGCAGACCATTTGAACAGCCAGCAAGCTCAATTCTGAAAGGCTGGTAGTCCAGCTGGAAATACGTAAATGTGTGCATGTGAGCCCTTGAGCTCAATTCTTGCTGCTGTAAATGTGGGGGGGGGCTCTCCCTCCCCCTCGCACTATGGTTCTGGTGCCCATGCCTAGTGCCACAGCCTGTCCTAACTCTACTGGCTCTAGCACCAATGACCAGCCCATCTGGGCCCAACCTGGCAATACTGCATCTGCTGCCCCTGCATTACCTGTGCCCACAGGTAGCACTGCCCTGGCATCTGGTACTGTGGTACCCTCTGGGAGTACTGGTGGAGGTGGAAATTTTATCCCCTGCCAGGAGATGTCAGGATTGGTGTTTAAAGTCATGCATACCACCATTGATGTATGACCACACCAGATGGAGATGCTGCTCTCCATCATTGTCCATAGGAGGAAGAGAAGACATCAAGCACTCCAGCAACCAGCAGAGTAATAGGACAGTGATGACAGTCTTGTGGGTGAGAATTAGATTTTCACTGTCCTCATGTTTGATGGGTATGGGTTTGTGTTGGCCCCTCCATGACCACAGTCATGGTGTCCCCCAACTTTTCATGCCCCTCACCATCCCTGTGTCTTGTCTTGTTTGTCCTATCTGTTTGCATTTACTTCCTTACCTACCTAACTTACCTGACCCAGAAATACCAAAATTTCTTACCCAGTATTCCTCTCTTACTGAAAAAAGGGGCAACTGCCCCACAAAAAATTATCATCCCATAAAAAGCTTTCCACTTTACACACGTATCTTTTTGACACACTTGATTTGGTCCAGTTGGCTATACAATATGACTGCATTGTTGTCACCCCTCTTTGTGGAGTTATACAGTCCAAATTCAGCTAATATTCCACACATATTTCCATTTTACACTGTTGACGAAGTGGATAGCTATACTTCTTTCCTACCTCCATCCTTCACATTCCTATATTGCTTTCCATTTGTTCTTCCACCAAGCTTGCTCCCCATTTCACCACTTTCTTAGCTACCCATTTTAACATCTATAATCTGGTAAAAAAAAATGAATCACTCACAGCACACGTAAGTAACAAAAAATAAAAGTGGAGTCCTTTACTTTTTGTT
Organism: Protopterus annectens; assembly: GCF_019279795.1. Taxonomy (NCBI): domain Eukaryota; kingdom Metazoa; phylum Chordata; order Ceratodontiformes; family Protopteridae; genus Protopterus; species Protopterus annectens. Next base: position 1,550,082,750 of record NC_056735.1, read on the forward strand.
CATTATGACTGCGCAGATTTTGACATTGCACACCAAGAGCAAGCAACAGTGAACGGCTCTTCAATGGTGCAGTTACCTTCCTTTTAAACATGCTGCCCAACATTAACACACACTAACACATGATAAATGTCATATAAAGAATTGTTTAATTGCATTATCACTACTTATTTAAAATATAACATAAACCTGGATTCAAACCCTAAAAAATTCAAAAATCATCTGGGGTCCAAAAGAAATATGTCAATACATTTACACCTGCTGCCACAGAGTCAGCTAAGCAGCAAGTGTTTCATGCACTCATTACTGAGAACTCTCATAATGTTAGCAATGAGGGTCACATTTGCATACCACTTAACTAGGCATAAACAGGGAAAGCAATAGAAATGTCTATATTGCATGAGTAAACACTTTGCCAACCATCGTACAAGCCTACTGCTTAGAGTGATGTGCTATGCAAAGTGGACAATAGCATGCATCAGTTTTGTTTACTGTCCATTTAGTGTTCATGCCATGAAACTACATGTGGAAACACAAACAAAATGAAAACACTATCTAAGAAAATGACACATATTTACAATGTAGCCATCTGTTACCAGCTCCCATGCACTGCAACCTTGGTCTCTCTATACTCATTCACAAATATATCAATTACACTACAGAAAGAAATAACAAATGCTGTCTTATATACCATGCACATGTTTATAATGACAATACATACTCAGAATTGTCAATACTTCTAGTAAGGTGGACACCTGTTTGCACGTGGTTTGTAAAGCTGTCTCTTAAAGTATACTTGCACTTTGGAAACACAACCGCCAAGTACTACATATTGCACACTTATGAATCTGGTAACATGCAAAGCAATTTGGAAACAAAACCACCAAGTACTACATATTGCACACTTATGAATCTGGTAACATGCAAAACTTTAATATCTTGCAAGTTGGACATAGCTAGCTATCCATTTCATGCAGGCCTCCCAACATTTTCTCTTCAACATCCACTACTGATGTCATCCACTAGAAATTGCCCTGCATCCTTGTAAAAGTCGCACTTGTGCTGTGGTGCTTGTTTAAAATACTGAGTTCTCTAGTCAGTGTACTTAGATAGGGGTTCTATTCTCACTGCAGTCATTATTTGGGGGATGTTTGTGCACTTGTCTGACATTAAGAGAGCATTTTACACAAGAATATAGGAAACTACTATTACCATCTTCCTCTCACCAGACTCTGCTGATGTCATCGGCTATAGCTGATTTGCGAATGTGCAGTATTTCCATCAGGGCAGAGTCAAAAACTGGCCTGTAGGCCAGGCACAAGTCATCTCATCCTATACAATACAGATTACAGTGACAGGGCTTTCAGTCTATCCACATACATCATGGCATGGTTTGTAGGCCCTGTATTCTCTTGGGGAAAAAATCCCTGTAGTTTCCTCAGCTGCTGCAGGTGTCTGGTGAGGTAAATTCAAAAGGGCACATTGTACTCTATAGTGTTCTGATGAGGGTCAATTACAGTGCTATTATAACATCCTTAGATCTCAATATGAAGGCCTGACTTATGAGGTGCACAATGTAGCTTTTCCATAATACTGTGGACAATTGGTGGTCGAAGTTCAGATTGCTATCTACATGTTCTCAGGTCTTGCACCACTGGGTTGAAGCATGGAGGTGTGTTGTCAATGCTGTAATTAGCAGGGAATTCCACTTTGCAGAAGGCAAAAATAATGACACAGTTTTGCATTTATTTGTAGACCATGTGGCTTTGACACCAATCATTTGTCAGTTTCATTGACTCCAACTGTGATATTAGTATAATACAGACAGTATCAACACTCACCAATGATTGCTGACACAGCATGACAACACATGAGATAAAACAAAACCGTGGATGGATTTGCTATGTTATGAAAACAAATGCACAACTCAATGATAATGGCGACCTCACACCCCTATGAGCAGACCAACTGGTATATGACCTGTGTCCTGGGGTAGATGGTATGTAGAACATCAACCAGCATGTGCTCAGAGTGGTGACTTCTCCCTTGTATGTAACACAACACCTGACTATGTCCACATCCGCATAAAAGGCTTTAATACCTCCATAGTTCACAGCCTTCATCACGCCAATAACTGAGAATAATACACACTTCTGCATGTACGTCCCTACACATCTTCCAGTGATGTGTAACTAAAGTGTACCCCCTTTGCCACAGTGAGCCCCCACACATCTTATTGGCCTTACCTTGGTATTCTTTCTGTTGCATAAACATTACTGTCTGATGCTGTGGTACCCCACTGAGGTATTATACCAGATGCATGCGTGATACCTGTGCCAGTGATGTACACAGTACATACATAGCTGATCGACAACATCGATGGCATGGGTTACATTTGTGACAGTGTGGATTGTGTCTCATATATATATATATATATATATATATATATATATATATATATATATATATATATATATAGTTCCACTTGAAACCATTGAAAGTTCAGAACATCAAAGTTCTGATCATCGAGACCAGAACATCAATGCTCAGAACATCGAACATTCAAAGTGGAAGTGCCAGGTAAATGAAAGTGTTAACTTTTGGGTGTATATGCAGGGCAGCAAGGTGCCCTGCATGTTGTGTGTGTATGTGCCTTTTGAGTATTGGCATTGCAGGTAGGGTACTGAAAATCTCCCATTTAGCACTACCACATATAGCGGTAAACAGGGGATTTCCCTTACCCCACTGTAGTGCAATCTCGGAGTTGGAATATTAAAGTAGGGAGGTGTGCAGGGGAGTGAAGCCCCCCCTGCATAAAATAGCTTTTGAATGTTTATTTCTTTTTCTGTGGTTCACTTTAAACCTTTGATGTTCTGAACATCGATGTTCTGGTCTCGATGATCAGAACTTCGATGTTCTGAACATTCAATGGTTTCAAGTGGAACTATAAATATATATATATATATATATATATATATATATATATATATATATATATATATATATTTATATGCCATGCACACCTGTCACCTAGCCTGGATTTATCATAATATCCCATACATGTATAGCAGTGTCCTTCTTAACACCTCCAGCAAATGTTACAGGGTCAGGATGGTGTGTTTGATTACCCTCATAGATTGCTGACATGTCATATTAGTTGTACATGTGTGTTCATGCAAAATCATCTATGATCACTCAGAATCACATGTTATGTCACAGACATGGGATTTATGGTAGTATTATCCTGATATTGTCATTGATTGGGAGCATTTCTGTTTGCTGTTGTACAAGATCCTGTAACTGTGTCCCATTTGGTGGACACCTATTCAGGCAAATCAGTTAGCACATCTTCATAATATGCACCTAACCCCAATTGAATATAACATCCCTGATAGATATCTTCTCCATTGTTCATGTCAGGATGCTTATATTACAAAGACATCTTCTCCACTGTTATGCCACCTTTTCACATAATATACATTTTCACTGTGCAGTCTGTACTGTACCTTGTCAATATGTGATTAGTGTTCCTGCTACAGCTGTCTTCCATTTACATGCCCTGCTGTCCATTAAGATGCTTCACCTGTCATCTTTCCCTGTGTTCATTCCTACAATTCACCTATGTGTCCTTGTTCAATACACACACTTCCCCTGACTGTTTATTTTAAATGGCAGTCCGTGTAACATTACAGATAATTTACACAACTTTTGTACAGATTGCCTGAAATGGGATTCCTCAATTCTCTGCACTGTATACATTGTCCTGTAATGTATTTGGACCATATATATTGCCATAATATTAACCCTGGTAACCATTATGGCATTCTGCACAATTCCACAGACTTAGTTTGCCCATAGGTAAACAGCGCTATGCATCTGCTGCTATGCATGTTGCTATACTTGGTTTCCTGGCTGGCAGCACTGCTGCTAGCCATGAAACCATGCTTGTTTACATTTAAATGTGGTGTGTGCCATGCATATGTAATTAGTGCTGCTGCTCACAATGGAAACACATAAACTCCATGTATGTTTTGCGCAAAGACTACACAGATTTTATTGAATCCCTCTGAAAGTGTACTTTTAACTGGTAGATGAGTGCTATGAAATTAATGTTTTGATAAACTTAGCTCACCTTATTTGCATATTATTTAGGACACAGTCCACAGTACCCAGCCAGTTCTTGAATCCAAAAAGTAAATTGTAATCCACACAGTAGAAACGTAAGGATCCAAGGACAGCAGATACTTCAAGTAAAACTTTCCTTTAATATAGGACAACTAAGAACAAAGACATAAGCACTTTCGTAGTGGTGCAACTTCATCAGATGTATAACATAAAGTTAGTTGGTGCTGCTGATTCCGTCCGCACAGAGAGAGCAGAGGAGCAATTAGAACCCATCTTTGTCTCAGATCCGGACACATGGCATTTCTTGGACAGCGGCGAGCTGGACATCTCAAATTGTCACAATTGTCTGAGAGAATAAAAGAGAAGCTTTGCATATTACATTAACCCCACCATGCTTTGGCACTTAATATCATGCTTCCCTGTGGTTAATAGCTGCCCTTTTAAAACACAGGAGCCAGACACACAATGGACACTAATTAAGGGACCCTTCCACATAACAGACACAAAATGCTTGTTTACTGCTAGAAAGCATGCATGATTAGTTCAGAGGCATTTCATATTTGTATGTTTTCTTTCTTTATTTTTTATTTACTTTTTATGCTGAGTTAACTAGGACAGAACTATTGAGACATGTTATTTTACAGAGGACAAATGGAGACACAAGCTCTAAACAATGCAAAAAAAATTGTTGTTATATTGCACAAAAAAGAATCCCTGGGATTCAGAAATGTTACTGCCATTGGGAAGATCACGTTACCTCTTGAGGTAGATGGTTCTGATTCAGACTCAGCCTTACTGTGGCGATTTAACTCAAAAAGGTGCAGTGCCATGCTAGGTTGTCTCAGTGACCTACTATAAATCCAAATGAGGTATTCTGAAGGAGACTCACATGATAAGGAGTCATGTCCTCTCCCTAGAAATACCTGAGTTAAGTGATTTACACAGTCAAGTGATTCATAGAACTGCTTGGCTATGTAAATCATCACCAGAAGCAACATTAATTAACTTGGCTAAAAGTTTGAGTTCACTTACTACTTTCAATGGGAGAGATCACATTAGAGATAAGTATTGGGGAGTTTAGTGCACAAGTGGTGGTGTGTGTGTGTGTGTGTGTGTGTGTGTGTGTGTGTGTGTGTGTGTGTGTGTGTGTGAGAGAGTGCGTCTGTGCACATGTGCATGTTTGGATGTGTGCGTGTGTATGTGTGGTGTGTGTGTGTGCGTGTGTGCATGTGTGTGTGTGTGTGTGTGTGTGTGTGTGTGTGTGTGTGTGTGTGTGTGTGTGTGTGTGTGTGTGAGAGAGTTTGTTTGTGCACATGTGCATGTTTGGATGTGTGCGTGTGTATGTGTGGTGTGTGTGTGCGTGTGTGTGTGTATGCGTGAGTTAATGAAGGATGATGATAACTTAAGAGGGATTGTCAGGTATATTTTGTAAACTCATGGACAGGTAAAAAGGTGTGGTAGTATGTCAATGTATATGTGTGTGTGTGTGTGTGTGTGTGTGTGTGTGTGTGTGTGTGTGTGTGTGTGTGTGTGTGTGTGTGTGTGTATGTGTGTCTGTCTGTTTGCATGTATGTATGATGTGTTTGGAGGGAGTGAATGATGGGGTGCGTGTGCCAAAGCAATGCATGGACCACTGGTGGTGATTACAGCAGCAAAATGCTTGTTAGCATTTCAGTAATCACTGTGTGATTCAGAGGCATGATAGTTATGCATATACTATCATACTATACTATACGTATGCATACACTCACACATAGACAGTTAGCCAGTGATGACTTCTATCTTCATTGCAGCTAATGTGCCTCTGAATAAATGGTTTTGTGATTGCTTTAATGGCTGCTTCTTGCTGCAGCCTTACTATTTGTGGCTGGCCCACTTTTAAATCTTGACCAATATGTCCATAGTCTCATAACACTGTATAAATCAGTAATTATAGTACTACCTTAATCTCCAACTTAAAATCTGTCCATAGAAACATTTTACATACCCACCAGCTTGATGCAGCAGTATCCCTGATTAGTACCATTTTTTTCTAAATGTACTAAACAAATTAGTCCCTATCAGAACTAAATGAGAGAAAAAGTTAGTCCAGCTTCATGGCTATGAAAACAAACTAATTAATGAATTAAAGGGCAGAACGTGGTACAACTGGACACAGAAAAAAATTATGCTAACTTACTGAAATCTAAACAGTTCAGAAACTCAGCTAAAAGCAACATCATAGGCAAAAAAACTTCTTGCACAAACTTACAAATCTATAATCAATTCAACCCTAAATTATTATGACCCTTGCAGCACCAATATAATTCATCATTACCCACCAATGGAACCATTCTCTCTACAGCCAACCACATATTACTAGTCACAAAATGTAACTCTACATGTGACTCCCTGTACTCATGCAATACATTAAAAATCTGGAACTCCATCCCACTAGCCTTGAAAAAAACCCATAACCTCATAACCTTTAACCAACATCTTAAGCAACATCTAATGGAAATATGATCATATTCATGCCATTCTCTTGAGCAATACCTCATCTCTTTAATATCTATTTAACCTCATCTGCCAAAATCTCCACCAGCACAAAATAATTCTTATTGACATCCTTTATCTACACTTTTCGAGCTCCCCCAATTTTTCCACTCCCCATACCTTTAATTCCAACCCTCTCTTATGACTTCTCTCTGATACACCTCATACAACCTACTTTACTAAGGCCTTCTTTCCTTCAAGTCAGTGTCCTTGTAATTATTTATTTATTAATCTATTAATTTATTGACATTCTACTGTACTTTATCAAATAATCTTCTGTCTTACAGCTTAGTATTCCTACTATTCTGGGCAAGAGAACACTGAGAATGTTGGAGTAATTTGGGTAGGTGAGGAATGGATATTGGATTGTACAATCACTGAATATGACTGGGTAAGTGATGACTAAAGACATTTTTGCTGAGGATGTTTGGGTAAGTGATCACACAAGATGTTTGGGTAAATGATCACTGAGAATGTTTGGATAAGTGATAATGCAGGATGCCTGGGAATTTGATCTCTGAAGATCATGGAGTAAGTAGCCATATTGAGTAAGTAATCATACAGAAGATTGGGGAAAGTGATCACTAAGGATTTTTGGATAAGTGGTCGCTGTGAGTGTTGGGTAATGATAAATGAGGATAAGATGTACACTAAGAATGTTTGTGCATGTGACCACTGCAGATGATTGGATAGAAAATCAAAGAAGGTGTTTTGGCGAGTACCTTTGACAGAGTAAAACGTTAACATATCAGTCAAAAGTTAGTCTAAAATCTTAAGTGGCCAGTAACTTTATTTATTGTAATGGGTTTCTAAAGGAGATAATGATATCCCATAGCAAGGCATTCTCCCAATTATTTGCTGATGGAAGAGCCAGACTGTCTCATTTGGCCCCCAGTGCCACTCCAATCTGGCACTCATTCATTCTATCTTACAGAGAAGGGCCAGGTCCAGGTTCTAAAGCTCTCATGTTTTCTGTCTACCCTCACATTTACACGAGGAGCAAAAAAAAAAAAAAGAATGGACCTGCCAATGGTTATGCTTTCTAACACCTTCTATCTGCGGTGGATACTCCCTTTGGCCAACACTAGCTACACTTCTGGTCTGCTAAGGTATACTGAAATCACCTAATATGGTCAACTTATTATCAGTATTTTTCACACACCAGGAGATTATAAGATTGAATACCTTGCATATTTTATCTGATTCTGTATACGTTCAGGCAAACTTTTCTTGTGTTAGACAAGTATATAGAACATCAAACTTGCTGTTGCTCTATGATAGTGTTGTAATTCAGCAAATGCTGTCAATTACTCTCTCCTTCTTTTTCTTATTTGCTGATACCTTTTAATTTATCACAAGTAACACATTTTTAATCTCCTTGGAAAACATGACAGATAAGCCACTTAGACTGACGACAGAGCTGCATTTAACAAATACACAAATGTCAGTTACAAGCTATTTGATATCACTAAACTGGGTTTTGTTGCTCTTCTTCCTTCTGTTATTCTCTCTGTGCCCTAAACTTCATCTATTCGTACATATTTACATCGCAAACTAAATTAATATGTCAAATCAGGCACTTGCCAGTCACATTTTGATAGAAAGGCTAGACCAGAAAAAACTCGCCTGTAGATCTCTACACTACTATGCATTTTCTATTCTGCTTCTTGACTGTTTTCCTTGTGTCAGCATGCCACCTAAGAATACTCCATTCATGACACTACCTGATGAACTAAACTTAGGAAGCAGACAAATGCAGAGCAGATTCCAGCACAGACTCCTTTGTCTTCTCCTGCATATATATTTTTTTGCTGGTTGCTGCTCTCACCTTGCAGTCACATTTAGTTGCAGTTACAAATCTAGTGATATCATCACGTTAGTCATATAGAGGGGTTATGGGCATGGGCTGATGATGCAATCACTAGTGAGGGGTCAAACAACTCTGCAAATCATTATTTAAAGGTGCTGCTTAGAATTTTGTGATGCCCTATCATTTTAAAACATTTTATGGCAAACAGCAGATAGTTGATTGCTATCCCAAACTATTAATGTCCTTATATCGAAACTATTGTGAGCTTACTTTCAGCACAAAATATAAACACAGTCTTAACCACCAGAAATAATATCTGCAGATTTACTAAACTACAGTCAAGAAAGGAACAAATCTGTAACTGATACTGGTTATCCTTGACAAATAAACTAAACTAAACATCAAATCCTCTCCTTACGATATCCACAATGCACTGACAACACTCTCATCTTTCATATAGCCCCCCTTCTACACATTCATAGGTGAAAAGTCTTCTGTAAAACAATTCCTGCCAGCTGGAACTTTTTTTCAGACATTGTATGACAGAACCACAGACTACAAGGAATTTGGAACATGCCTACATTTTCTCACTAATATCTACAAATATGGATGTTTCAGTGATAGACTAAACTGTTTTCACATTATTTTAGTCTTAAACTTCTCCATGCGTAAAAAGTATTCACTACTAGGGACTTTACTTAACTCTTCAATCACTCTCCGTTCCTTCATTTCAACTAATCCTCACATTGTTTTCTTTCATGACATTATACTAAAAAGATAGACAATCTGATCCTCTGATTACTTGTATTTCTTCAGTAAAACTATAGTTGTCAGTAATACTGATGTAAAGTTATAGTGTGTGACATTGTATAATTTTGCACACAGACCAGTGCTGGGTGTTTAATTCAAAGTAAAGAAAAGGGCTACAGGAAATAACTGAATGGCCAGGGCTCTGCTACAGCAGGAAGTAACTGAATGGGCAGGGCTCTATTACAATAGGAGGCAATAGAATGGGTGGGGCTCTATTACAGCAGGAAATAACTGAATGGGTGGGTTCTATTACAAGAGAAGTAATTGAATGGGTGGGGCTCTATTATAGCAGGTAAATAACCATCACCTGTGAGCAAACAATAGATGAGGTTGTTCACTTTAATCTACAGACTGCCTCATTATTTACCCACTAATTATATCCACTTTTTGCCTCAGTATATACCCACTTATTATATCCACTTTATCTATACACCTCAAATTCCAACAGCAATTAACTAGGCCAGCCTTAAGTATCACTGAGTAGATGAAGGACTCCATTGGGCCTTGTTCCACACTAGTCCTCCTGCACCACCACAGTGACTCTCTCCTGCTCCCTCCATCATTCTGGCCCTACATAAGACAGCTAGATTAGTATTTTTTCACTCATTTACTTACTTTTTATTTTTCATCATCATCCTTTTAAGTACAGTCTAACAGGCTAAGACTCCACTGTATTAAGTCTGAAGGAAGTGAACTGATTAAGCAAGGGGTGACCCCCAGATGTCACAGATTTCTAGATGCTCTGAGGTGCATCTTAAAGCTTTATTTGCAAATTTTTTTTCTACTGATGGGCTGCCAAAACAATCACAAGTAAGAAAAGAGATTCCCCCCCCTTTTTTCCCAAGGAAAATAAGTCATATGCAAAGCTTAACGTTCAAAGCTAATACAACAATAGTTACCCAAATAAAATGAAAAGACAAATCCTTGCAAAGATACACAAATTATATCTAGGAATAGTGCCTGCCTTCCTACCCTTGAAAAAGGTTATCTTCTATGTACCTCTCAACCTCTTACCACAATAAATCTGGACAATGCCATAAACAATGGGGGAACAAAGGCCCAAAATAGGGAGAGATTTTAAATACTGCTCTTACAATTTTAGAAAGGTGCCAGAATTACAGGTTTTGTGTTACCATGTATTTTCTGAAGGGCATGAAGTCTAAAACAAAAATGTTGGTCATTGTTTAGTGATTCAGTCCTCAATGGCTTCCCAGAAAAAAACATAAAATTTATGAGGGATAAAACAAACATGTGAGACTAATATCTGGACATCGACATCCTTTTAAAATCTGGACAGTTGAGAAATATGTCATGTGGTGTTAGATTGGTATGAAAGTAAAAGCAGAAATGGACAGAGGAATCTTTTACACAGATGGCAGTATATAGGAAGAAACCAAAGCACACGGCTAATACCCAAAAAGAGTCACATGCAGACTCTGCACAGAAGGCATTGCATCCAAAACCTTAACCAGAGAACAAAGAGGTGTTTGATATAACACCTCACTCGATGTGACACTGTCGGTGATCAGTTGCTATCACACACAACCTGCCCAAACCTCCACAGACAGTTATTACTTGCAGCACTAATACCTGAATATGATTAAATGTGAAAATAATTATGGACAACTTGTTCTTTTAGCTCTATATATACTCCAGCATTTTCGTCAGAGATAATCCCCATAACATCCACTTTATTGACTATGACCTCAAATATCCCATTGTGTTAAAACAAACCCATTAAACTACTCCAGCTGGCTTCACAAAAAATGCTACATCTACTAAGCCAGAATAATAACTGTTTAAACTGAGCAAGTGTCAATGGCATTAAGCACTTTCATCCACAGGTAGCTCCCGTACCCTGCAGTTCTAGCCAGCATCATTGATTACATATATCTCAGATATCAGAATGTAGTACAATGTTGTTGTATCTTTCGGATTTTCCTGGTTAGGGGTAGCCACAGCGGAACTCCAGTCTGCTAATGATTGGCAGTAGATTTTTATGTACCGAGTTGCCAGCCCTGATGCACAACCTTCAACGAAGGTACACCCATTCACGCATGTCTCCACACAGAAGACGCTTTAGCTGAGAATCGAACAGGACAACATCTTACTGTGAGGCGACAACGCTACCGCAGCACCACCACATAAAAAATAATAACTGGCTACAGTAATTTTAATCCCTACATCTACACACATATACAGATGTAACCATCAATTACAGTCACTTGTATGACTGCAATTACAGATGTTTGATTACGAACAAATGAATGAATAAATACATAAATAATTACCACACAAGAATTTATTTTCCCAGGTCTCGGCTGTCAGAATACAATATGCAAACCACTGCTGCACCCCCACCACACACACACACACACACACACACACACACACACACACACACACACACACACACACACACACATCTCAATCGCTTAGCTTAGCTCAAGTGCAATGGAGAAAGCTACAAAATAATGATGGATAAAAGGATCAAGGTCAGCTATTGCTTTTATATACTTAGAAATTTGCTAGAATGTACACAAGCTTTGCATTAACATGCTTTTCAGAAGGTTATTATGTTTGAAACTCAAATGTCTGCCATCATTATTTAGTGACTGTAATCCTTACTGATTTGCTAGAAAAAAAAACAAAATCACAAACTTTATGAGGAACAGACTAAAATATGACAAAAAAAATCAGAAACATTATGTGAAATCAGAGACAGTTGAAAGCATCTACACCCCAACAAAAAATTCATATACATATACATTACACACACACACACACACACACACACACACACACACACACACACACACACACACACACACACACACACACACACACACATAAAGATGAGACCATCAGTTACAGTCACTTGTATAACTCTGACCGTAAGCATGTGATCAAATGAATGAATAAATACATAACTAACTGCAACACAAGATATGATCTTCTCCAGTCACTACTGGCAGAATGGAGTGTTTGATACAGGTCTATATCACTTTATTGAAAAACCTAAAAGTCCAATACCTTTTTGTCAAACCTTATCCATCAAACTCCTAATCTATCAAATTATTGATAAAGCAAAGTTTGTCCAAGGGGAAAAAATGCTTGACCGACTAAGCAAGCATTGCAAAGATTACTAATTTTAAAAACCACCCACATGGGGAGCTGCACAACCCCTACCCCCCAACTAAATATACCAACTCCCAGATTGCACTTCAGTGGGGAAAAGTGCAAATTCTCAATGGTTCCCACTGCTTGTTTTCCTTGGAAAATGTTTTCGCTTAAATGATCTTTTGATTGATTAAGAGTTTTGATGGAGAAGGAGGGTTCAACAAAAAGGTATCTGATATTTATTTTTATTTGATAAAGTGATATAGACCCATTTGACACACTGCAACCAAATACCTCTCAACATCTTAAGAAGAAATTTTAAAAATGATGAAAGGCAAAGGACAAAAATCAGGGACATGTATTGTTTTTGTATACATAGAAATTTACTAAAATACCAGGCTTGCTTTGGATTAGCATGCTTTTTCTGAAGGCTATTAAGTTTGAAACTCAAATGTCTGTCAGTAGTTAGTAATTGCAATCCTCAGTGATTTGACAGAACACCAAAAAAATTTACAAGGTGATAGGCCAAAATATGAAGTAAAAATCAGAGACGACTGAGACTTCTATGACCACACACACACACACACACACACACACACACACACACACACACACACACACACACACTATGCCTCTCACCAAAAATGAAGGGATAAAGACCCAAAAATCTGAGTATTTTTTAAATATAGTTATCTTTATTTAATTAAAAAGTTAATAGAGCATCAGACTTTCATAAACATGAATTTTCTGAACAATAAGTCTGAAACTCAAATATCTGGCTTTATCGGTTGATTATAATTCACATTGACATCAGAAAATAAAACATTTTTCTGTGTAAAGAACAAAATAATGCAGATATATTGAGGCCATTTGAGAGATATACCACTCACACACATACATATACACATACATACATATACACATACATACATATACACATACATA